>NC_067143.1:40175086-40497586 GCF_903995435.1 Acomys russatus | reverse complement strand
CTACAGTGTTTCAGATGCCCTTTGGAGACATTTTTTAATTAGAGAAGACTGAAAGTATATAAGCAAATAAGTAAAATGCTATACTAAGGACAGAACATAATTATTGCAATGAAGGAAATAAACAGATTTTATTTAAAAAAATATGATGCATGTTTGCACATATGTGTTTTAATGAGAGCAATTGAGATGCTATTTTACTGGGAACCTGATGTCTAGGAGCACATTTTTAGAGCTTATAAGCAAGGAGCAGTAGGATAAACAATGGGGGATAAAATCAAATACTTAACAATATTCAGGAGCCAGTTTGTAATTCGTGGGTTTTGTTTGTTTGTGAGGTTTTTCAATTCTAGTACAATTGGAAAGGTGAGCTTTATATGGCAGTGAAATGATCAGATCTCTTATTAGAATCTTCGTCTTACTGAGCTTTAAAAATTATAAGCCATTTGGATTTACTGAAAGAGAAGTTAGACAGTGTGGAATGTTTTAGAATAGAGGAACGATGTATCTCTTGTTGAGTTTCTTGATGTTGAGTGGATAGACTGTGGCAAGGATAGAGCAGGACGATGGATAGATGGCTCCTACTGTTGTCTGAGATACTGGATGTGGGATTAGAAAGCTAAGAGAGAGACAGAGAAAAGCAATTGTGATGGACCTATCTTTGTGTCATCAGGTGTTTCAGATAGATTAAGTATGGGATGTGAAGGAAAGGAAGAGAACAAAGATTTTACAGTTATTAGCTATGGTACAGAAATAATGTGCTTTACAAGAAGGGGAATCCTAGGATATTACTGCATTAGGGAGACAGAGTAGAAATCAAGTTTCTTTCTTGGTAGTTTAAAGCTCAAAAGCCTGTGATGTCTAAGTGGAGATGGCAATAGGCAACTGGATTTGTCAGGTGGACCTATGCCTGTGTTCACCATTGCCTTATTCTTAGCATTTCAGGGCATAAAGAAACAATACCATGTTATTTCTAGTTCTTTGATCAGAATAGGGCACTAACTATAAGTGGTTGACATCTGAAATGATATATTTATCTTAAGAATAAGTTTAGTGGGCACATTGCATGTACAATAATATATGTGAGGGTATGTGTTTAGCAGAAACAAAATATAGTGAACATAACAGTAACATTTCAGGACTATATAAGAAACTTAAGGTAAGAAAATTAAAGTACCAGAAGAGAGTGAGAAAAAGGAGTTAGGAAAAGCTAGAGCCGCAGGGAGCTCTAAAGAATAAGCAGGCTACCAAGATGAGATTTGTTAGCCTATGACCATATACTGGGGGAGGAGGTCCCCCTGGGTCTTAGACCTAGGGGAGGGTAATAGGGTGAAAATGGGAGAGAGGAAGGAATGAGAGAATACAAGTGATAGGATAAAAATTGAGTTGTAATCTGAATAAATTAATTAAATAAAAATTGTCTAAAAAGAGAGGACTAGGATTCCATATGGGAGGTGGGAGGAATTTTTATGAACAAGTCATTGTCATCCAATAATTTATTCATCACAATATTAAAATTATGCTTTTATGTTATAAATGAAAGGGCCTATATTTCCCTATGCACCACTTGTAGGGGAACAGCAAGAAGCATTGCCAAATGTGAATTCAAAAAGCTGCTGCAGTAAATTACTAAAACTACACCAGAGTTACTTGAGAGCTCCAGAAATGTGACTACATGTCCATGTGTTGCACAGGAATAAATTAATTTTGGAAAAAAAATTTCTCACAACATTTCAGTTATGTTTAAATTAACTGTACTGTTTTAAATTTTGTCATGTGCTAAGGAAATTGGAATGGGGGAATAAATGAAATGGATGATTATAGCAGTTAGTTATAAAGTCTTGTATGAGTAAAAAATGTGTGAAATCCTTAGGAAAGGATGAGAGATTTACCTGGCATGTTGATGCAGTTTCTGTAATAACTTAACCTTGAAATGTTTCCTGGACAGTCATTTTCCATGTTCAAATGGGTTATTTTGCACTGCATTAAGGACCATGGGTGAATTTTTAGGAAAAACAAAAGATATGCTAGGATCACTCACATAATTAGAGATCACTAATATAAGAAATAAACAGGAGCCTATCTATAAAGCAGGTCTAGATGTGACCTTAGAAAATTAATCTCTGGGTCCAACATCTAGATAGTACATAATACAGAGCAACAAATTGCTAAAGTTTCTTGTGGCCATAATAATATGACTAAATGACTCATGACAAGTCTAGAAGTGAAGGTAGGTTATAGTTTGGCAATAAAAAGTGAGTAAATATGATGAGCTGCCAAGCTTTAGAAATCTAGATCAATTGAAGTCAAAATTATGAATTTTATGCATGTGTTGTTCAGTTGAATTCTATAACTATTTCAATTACATGTGACAATATATGCTTAATATTCATCATAAATTAAAACATTTTATTAAGTTCATTCTATATATTTTAATACGTACATATAATATGTATGCTATTACATATTATATAAATATATAAAACTATGAACACTTATAATTACATATTTTAGCATGTGAAACAGGAGAATTTTTTTCTTAAGATTTTGTGGTGCCACATGAAAAAATCATCTGAAATTTTCATATTAGCTACATACTCTATAGTGTTATGCTAGAGTCTACAGAATACCTGTTAAAGAATAAAGTTAGTGTATTCTTATAACAATTATATCTGTAACAGTATCACTACATTTTCTACTTCCTCCCAAAATTTCATCCTGTTCTACCTTTCTATACTTACGTATATCACTACCCTTACCTGAAACATATTTTCTTATTTTCTTCTTGTATTTAAATCTCAATCCTGCATGTCCTTCAAGATTTATCTGACGCTATTTACTAAATGAAGTTTCCTTTCAGACTATACAAACCAATAACTAATGTGAAGTTGATTTATTCAACAATTAGTCATTATCTACTGTGTGTCAGACTTGTAGGAATTTTCCATATTCTACTGACATTTACTATATATATTTCCATCTATTTACCTATTAATTTAAATGATTCCTATTATTTACTTGTATAGAATATGAAATAACCCTGTCTTTATATCAACCGGAATGCCTATGATCTATAAAACAAGTAACAGGTCATGCTGGTTAGGACGTAGAGTAAAAAGAATACTGATCCATTGCTGATGGAAATGAAATCTTATATAGACACTGTGGAAATGAATGTAGGAGTTCCCTAAAAAGGTAGAACTCTATCTACCTTAATGTCCAGCTCCACTACCTTTGGCCATAGACCCAAGTGACGTTTGGCCATAGTAGAATGACACGGCCTCAACCATATTTATTGCTGCTCAATTCATAATAGCCAGAAATAAAAAACAACTTAGATATTCTTCAACAGAGGAACAAATAAAGAAAAAGTAACATTTATATGATGAAATATCACTCAGATATTTAAAAATGAAATTTTTAAGTAAATGGATGGAACTAGAAAAAAAATCATCATGAGTGAGGAAACCCCAATCCAGAAAAAAAAAATAGGCTATGTATTTTCTTGGATATGGATATAAGCTATTAAATCACTCATATATAATTTCTAATATTTAACTACAGGAGTTAGGTAAAGAATCAGGTTACCAAGAAGAGACTTGATACCCTATGAGCATATACAGGGGAGGTAATCCCCCCTCAGAAACAGTCATAGGGGAGGGGAATAATGGGAAAATGGGAGGGTGGGAAGAATGGGAGGATACAAGGGATGGGATAACCATTGAGATGTAACAAGAATAAATTAATTTAAAAAATTAAAAAAAAAGAATCAGGAAGCAGGGAAGTGTTATCTCCTTAGGAAGAGGAAATAGAACAGTTATGGATGAACAAGGGAAGGATGGAGTGAGAGGATCATACAGAGATGAGGAGGGAAGAAGGTGAGAGAGAGAATACAGGAAGGGACAGCTAAAACTACAGGCATTTTAAGACTCATATGGAAACTTAGTACAATAGAAAATATCTATAATGTATACTTATATGAAGGCACTCTAATAAAAAAATCTATAAATAATGGTGAAGACATAGCTCTACCATAACATCTATATAATAGAGTTGTTGGCCAACGGGGTCCCATGGGAACCCCCAAAGAACCCAGTCTGTTGTTGGCTCTTGAAAAACTGTTGGTAAGGCCATTTGCCAAAGACAACAATACAGAACACATTGAACATGGAAACGTCGAGATGGTACATTCCTTAAAGCCTTCACACTATGGAGAAATATTCATGGTACTGGAAGGTGTTCTGCATGCTGTCAAAGGAAAAGATAAATTCCAACTCAATGATAAACCTTCTGATTTGTATGAGTGATCTCTGCAATATGTGTTGGTTCAATAGTGGCACCCAGCTGGTGGCAGTAACCAACCAACATCAGACTTGAGTTAAGGCCTACTCCATGAGATAGAGCACATATTCAGTGCTGCTTGGGTGGCCCAGAACCTGAGGCTATGTAGAACACAGACCTAGGGTAAAACCAAATACTACTGTTCTTGTAAAGGAATGTAGCAATTAAATAATGATTCTTAATGGCACTCTGCTATTTTCTGATATCAGTGCCTTACCCATCCATTATTAGGAAAGATTCCTCCTACCATAGATTGCAACAAGAACAGAGACCTGTAGACAGATAATATGAAGAGAGTGAGAGATCCTTGAATACTCAGTCCTAGGTGGTATGAATCTTGTCTCCATCAAAATCATCTCCTCAGGGAACTGTGAAAAAATGAGTTGCCAGAGCCAATGGAGAATGCCAAGTCATCAAGGCCTTCTAGACATAAAAGGTCTAGTGCTCATATAAATTCACAGATTTTGTGGCAACATAGGGCCTACATGGGTCTTCACTAGATAGGGCCCTTGAGCTTGAAGGAGAAGTGAGCGTGCGCGTACACACACACACACACACACACACACACACACACACACACACACACACACACACATTCATCTCTAACTCAGAAGTTATCTCCAATTGTAGCCACTTGAAAATGAAATTTTACTTTTCCTCCCAGAACGTCTCAGTGCAGAAACAAAAACATTTAAAGGTAGGCTGCATGTCCCGCAAAAGAGAGTCAATAGAAAATGAACTCAAAGGCATCTATCTTTGGAGGTTCTTTTTTGTTTCATGAAGTTAAGTCAAAGTTTGTTTGCTTGTTTGTTTGTGTTTGTTTTACTAACTTACAAGTCATTTGTGTAAATATTATGTCTTCTGGTTTTAGTATTTTATTGGATTCCTGAATGTGCAAATGGTTGTGTCTCTATCAATATGCATTTCTTATAAAAATTCTTAGGCTTTAAAAAAAATTATTCACTTTATATTCAGGTCATAACCCCGTCCTTCCTCTCCTCCCAGTCTCATCCTTCCTCCTTGTTTGCCCTGGTCCTCCTCTACTCTCCAGAGAAGGGAACCCCCCCTGACCCTAACATATCAAGCCACATTAGGAATGAGCACATCCTCTTGCCCTGTGGCCTGGCAAAGTAGCCCTGCCAAGGGAAAGTGATTGAAAAGCAAGCAACAGAGTCCATGTCAGAGTCAGCCCCAACTCCCCTCAGTAGGGGAACCAAAAGAGGAATGAGCTGCCCATTGGTAACATCTGTGAAGAGGGCCTATGTCCAGTCCATGCATAGTCCTTAGTTGGAGCTTCAGTCTCCACAAGACACCCCTGTGCCCTGGTTAGTAGGCTCTGTTGGTCTTTTTATGGAGCTCCTGTCCCCTCTGAATCTTTTTAATCTCTCCCTACTCTTCCACAAGACTCTCTGCACTTCCCTCTATGTTTGGCTGTTGGTCTTCATATCTGTTCTTAACAGCTGCTGGATGGAGCCACTAAGAGGACAGCAATGCTAGGCTCCCATCTGCAAGCATAGGCAAGTATCTTTAATAGTTTCAGGACTTGCTAGCTCCCATGGGGTGGGTCTCAGGTTGGGCCAGGCATTGGTTGGAAATTTCCTCTACCTCTGCTTGCTTGGTTATTTTGCCATATTCTGACTTGGTTTTTATTTTTTAATATTATTATTATTCCTTAGATGTCTGTTTGTTTACTAAGGAGAGACAAAAGGGTATGCATCCAGATGGGAGAAGATATGAGGAGGGACTGTGAGGAGTAGCAGAAGAAGAAACTGTAAGCAGAACATTTTATATAAAAACAAATTTCAATAAAAGAAAAAATAAGAAATGTAAGAAAATAAAACTATGAATAAATATATTTTAAAAAGATGATCTTCCATGGCAGCAATGTGATGCATTGTAAAGGTAGAAGGAAGGAAGAGAAAAAAAAAAAAGAAAAGAAAATACTAACTATTATGGAAAGAACTGACCATGTCCTGGAAGGAATATCTTCATGAGTACAAAAAGATCGACATCCATGAAAGAAAGAAAGCCACCAGAAACCTCAAGATTTAGTCACCAAGTAGATTTCTGTATATAAATTTAATTTTATCTATAATAGCTTTTATTTTCAGATTAAAACTAATGGAGGAGAAAGAGAAACTTTAGAAGACACAATCATGATCTCAGCATCTCAGTTTGAAATATTTAAGAAAAGTCCATTTAAGTGTGGGAACAGGGGGTGAAGACGTTTGGATAAAAACCATAGATTTTGGTTATTCAAAATACTTAAGGAGAAAAATGTTTTTTTCCATTGTTTCAAGATTTTTGATTTTGTTTGCTAAACTTGTCTTCTTGAATAAATACCAGCTAGTTGCCACTAAAAACATTCTAGGCTGCTTAATTAGAAAATTAGCAGGTGATAAACTCCTGGCACATAGTTGTTGCAGGACATTTGATCACATTGTGAACCCTGACATTATAAACTGAAAAAACCTCTTTCTTATTGTGGTGTAACTCAGCTCTCCTCCACAACCCTTTAAGCCAAGATCTTTCTGTTTATTGTAAACATGTATTTGTAGTGTGGCTCAGCCATAACATACACCTTTAACCCAAGAGCTTTCTGTGAACAAGAGCTAAATTGATTCAACCAGAGGTCAAGAGGTAAAGTAAGTAACCAGTTAATAGGGAGTGAACAGAAGAAATCACAGGAAGGAGGAACATGAGTTGAAGGGTGTTTAAGGCAGCATAGTGAAAGATATTCTGGGACATCAGGCTGAGTGGGTGATTTCCCTGTCTCACTTAGCTAGCTGGTTTTTACCCTAGCATCAGGCTCTTGAGTCTTTATTGGTAAAATTAAACATTGGATATTTTTTTAAAAAAAACAACACATAATAAGAATGAAATGACTGGAAATCCCATGATTTATTTCCATAGATTAAAAAAGTTGTGAGCTGCCATGTGGGTGCTGGGAATTGAACCCAGGACCTTTGGAAGAACAGACAGTGCTCTTAACCACTGAGCCAACTTAAAAAGTATATGTATTAGAGTTATAAAATATTAATGTATAAAAAATTCCCAGTATTATAACATATCTGGAGGGCTATGAATTCTTGAACAAATGAAAGAGATTTATACTATTTTCAGAAATTGTTTTGATATATTTAAACTAATATTATATCATAGTCATAGTTAAAATAGCAACTATGCTAATGCATGTTTAACTTCTGTCAGAAGTTTGAATTCCTTTGCTTAATTCGTGTTTGTGTACTATAAACTCATTTGTTTCATGCTGGGCTTTTTTCATTTATTTTTACACAATTGTTTGTAAAAAAAAAAAAACTACTATAGCTAGGCTGAAAAGAGAGTAAAGAGCATTTTACAGTGTTGATCAGTACACTATGAAGCTAATGTGAAAGCCAACTATTAGTTCAACCTCAAAGCATATTGAGGCGGAAGCACATCACACTGATTGAAGAATCCTACTATCAATACTTTCAATATTTAAGTTACTTCTTTTTATCATTAAATTTTATCACAAACACACACACACACACACACACACACACACACACACACACACACCTGCCTATACTTGCTCTATCTACTTAGTTCTGTCTGTATGTGTAGGAATAAGTGGCACTGTACTGGAAAGAGGATCAATAGGATTGGCTTTCTTTCTCCCAGCTGCTACCAATTGCCAATTGCTCCTCAGGTAAGAGGTTAGAATTCTGGAAAGCCTCTCCCATTCAAGCTGGAACTGCATAGGAGAAAGTTTGTTACCGTGTGCATTCAACAAAATAATAGTAACCTCTCTCTTACATATATTATTACACTGGCTATCCAAGTCCAATCACCAGTGTTGTGGTCACCACAATAATGCCACAAGGAGAAAGTTTATACTAGACTATACAAACAGAAAAGAACATTCTAAGAGTAGGCTAAGTAATAAAGGTAATTAAAGTATTGTTTCTTATTTGAAAGCAACCATGAAGACAGTAGGAATCACTAACTGCCACTAATCAAAATAAAAACATCCAGTCGTAAACTGTACTCCATACCTTGAGCTCCATTTCCTACTCAAAAACTCTGCTTAAACTCCTGGAGGTCTGCAGTCACCAGGGACTAACAAGTAAGAACCTGTACCAAGCCCTTGCCATATTCCTTTAATACATACCCATAAGACTAAATCTGTACCCCAGCCCCTGGACTCCATTCTCCTGCCCACAACTGATTTGTTTTCCTTGAGACCCATCAGCCCCAAGTGGCCCAGTCCTTGCTAGTACTCAGAAGAACATGCAGGCCACCAAAACCCATGGGAAGGCACCTTACTGGACTTGAAGACTAGCTAGTCACTAGAACTCCAGGCCACTCAGGCCAGTGGAAAGAGAAGAAAGAAAAACCAAAGGAAAACATCTAAAAAATGCATATTCAACAAAGATAAACTTACAAACCAGTATCTAAGCCTATAATAACTGCAAAATCCAGATATCTAAAAGCCAGCATAAAAAAATATCAACTACAGCCAGTTCAACATGGCACCACCAGAGTCCAGCTATCCTACCACAACAAGCTCTGGATATAATAACAAAGCTGAAGCAGAATAAATGGCCTTAAATCCAATTTTTTGAAGATGATAGAGGCCTTTAAGAAGGAAATGAATAAATCCCTTAAAGAAATATAGGACAAACAATCAAACTGGAGAAGTAAATGAATAAAATTGTTCAACCTCCCCCAAAAAATACAGGCAATTAAAAAACACAAATAGAGAGAATCCTGGAGATGGAAGACCCAAATTAAAGAACAGAGACTAGAAACACAAGCATCACCAACAGAATAAGAGAGATAGAAGAGGGCATTTCAGGGGTAGAATATATAATAGAAGAAATTGGTACATCAGTAAATACAATGTACAATCTAAAATGTTCTTGACACATAACATCAAGGAAATTAGGGACACTATGAAAAGACTAAACTTACACAATATGAGTAGAAGAAGATTCCCAGATCCAATGTCCAGAAAATATTTTCAACAAAATCACAGAAAAAAGATCCAATGAAAGAGATGCTTATAAGCCTATAAGAAGCTTATAGAACATCAAAGAGATTAGTCCAGGAAAGAAAATCCTTTTGCAACAAATAATCAAAACACTAAATGAACAGAACAACAACAACAACAACAAAAAAAAACATTAATAGCTGCAAGAGAAAAAGTCCAAGTGACATATAAAGTCAGACATCTCAGAATTCCAGTAGACTTTGCAACAGAGGCTGTAAAATTCAGAAAGGCATGGGCCAAGGTCTTACACTCTCCATAATACCATACATGCCAGCCCAGACTTCTATATCCAACAAAACTTATAATCAAAAAATGGAGAAAAAAAGGCCATGATAAAATCAAATTTAAACAATATCTATCCACAAATCCAGCCTTACAGTAGACACTAGAAAAGAAACTGAAACCCAACATGGTTAACTATATCCCCAAAACAATAGAAAATAAATAATCCCAGCAAAACCAAAAAAAGAGGGAAACACACATACACACACAGATAGAGATAGAGAGAGAGAGAGAATTAGAGAGAGAGAGAGAGAGAGAGAGAGAGAGAGAGAGAGAGAGAGAGAGAGAGAGAGAGAGAGAGAGAGAGAGAAAGAGAGAGAGAGAGAGAGAGAGAGAGAGAGAGAGAGACAGACAGACAGACAGATAGACAGAGACAGACAGAGAGAGACAGACAGAGACAGAGACAGAGACAGAGACAGAGAGACTATGGTGTCCAACACCAAAATAACATGAATTAACAATCATTTGCCATTAATGTCTCTTTACTTCAATGGGCTTAGTCTCCCAAAAAAAAAAGACACAGGTTGAAACGATGAATGAAAAATTAGGATCCATCATTCCGCTGCATATAAGAAACACACCTCAGTAACAAAGGTGGACATTATTACTTCAGAATAAAGGCCTGGAAAATGGCTTTCCAAGCGAATGGACCAAAGAAGCATACTGGAGTAAGAATTCTAGTATCTAATTAAATAGACCTTCAAACAAAATTAATCCAAAGAGATGGAGGAAGACTCATCATACTCATCAAAGGAAAAATCAATGAAGATGATATTTCAGCTCTGAACAATGATGACCTAAATGCAAGGGTCCCACAATCATGAAATAAACACTAATATCACTTAAATCACACATTGAACTATACACATTAATAGATGGAGACTTCAGCACACCTCTCTCACTAATGTACAGGGCATGTACACTTAAAGCAATTCAACTAAAATCAAAGACAAGGCAAAGCAGCTAAAGGAGACCAAGGAGATACAAATTGAAAAGGAAGAAATCAAAGTATTGCTATTTTCAGGTGATATGATAATACACATAAGTGAACCCACAAATCTATCCAGGAACTCCTACATCTGATACATACCTTCAGATATGGCTGGCTAAAAAACTCAATCAAAAAAGAAAACTGTAGCCCTCCATTATAAAAGCAATAAGTGTTTCCATGTTCTGGCTATTATGTATAAAGCAGCTATGAACATGGTTGAGCATATGTTCCTGTTGTGTGATAGGGCATTTTCTGGGTATATTCCAAGGAGTGGGATAGCTGGGTCTTGAGGAAGCCCTATTCCCATTTTTCTGAGAAAGCGCCAGATAGCTTTCCAAAGTGGTTGTACTAGTTTGCATTCCCACCAGCAATGAAGGAGTGTTCCTCTCTCCCCACATCCTCACCAACACGTGGTGTCATTTGAGTTTTTGATCTTAACCATTCTGATAGGTGTAAGATGGAATCTCAGTGTCGTTTTGATTTGCATTTCTCTGATGACTAATGAGGATGAGCATTTCTTTAAGTGTTTCTTGGCCATTTGATATTCCTCTGCTGAGAATTCTCTGTTACGTTCCAAGCCCCATTTTACAATTGGGTTGTTTGGTTTTGTGGTGTTTAATTTCTTGAGTTCTTTATATATTTTGGATATTAAACCTTTGTCAGATGAAGGGTTGGTGAAGATCTTTTCCCAGTCTGTAGGCTGTCGCTTAGTTCTACTGACAGTGTCTCCTGCCTTACTGATGCTTCTCAGCTTCATGAGGTCCCACTTATTAATTGTTGACATTAAGGCAACAATGGACTAAGAAACTGTGGTACATTTACACGATGGAATACTACTCAGCTATTAAAACCAAGGAATTCCCGAAATTTGTGGACAAATGGATTGATCTAGAAATTATTATAATGAGGGTGTATAACCAGAAGCAAAAAGAGACAAATGGTATATACTCACTTATATCAAAACACTATTCCAAGGGATACGTACCATGAAAAACTTTACTTACCAAGAAAGTGGGTCAGAGGAGAGGACATCCTATTGAGACTTTAGGCGAGAGTAACATGGAAGAATAAGGAAATAGTAGGACCCACAGGGTCCTGGAAACCTATAAGAAGAACTTTATGACAGGCAGATCTGGGTCCTGGGGTCCTCCTCAAACTAAGGCACCAGCCAAGGAGAATAGAGACATTAAACTTCGAAACCCTACCAAGACCTAGCCGATGAACATGATATTCTTCACCATTGAGTGGAGAGTGAGATCTGACTCTCACATGAACTCTGGTGCCCCTTTTCTGACCGCATTCCCTGGATGAGGAGGCCTGGCGGCACTCAGAGGAAGGATAGCAAGTTACCAAGAAGAGACTTGATATTCTAAGAGCATATATAGGGAGAGGAGGTCTCCCTCAATCATAGACATAGGGGAGGGAAGAAGAGGGGAAGTGGGAGGGAGGGAAGAATGGGAGGAAACAGGGGAAGGGCTAACAATTGAGATGTAATATGAATAAAATAATAAAATGGAAAAAAATAAAAGCAATAAGTGGGCTTAGAAAGAAATTAGGGAAACAACCTTTACAATAGCATAAATAATATAAATATCTGGGTGTAACTCTGACAAAACAAGTGAAAGACCCATATTACATCAATTTCAAGTCTCTAAAGCGATAAATTGAAGAATATATCAAAAGATGGAAAAATGTCTCACACTCATGGGTTGGTCGTATTAAGACAGTAAAAATGACCATATTATCAAAAGCAATCTACAGATTCATACAATCCCCACGAAAATTCCAACAAAATCTTTACAGATCTTGAAAAAGACATTTCTTGACATCATTTGGAAAAACAAAAATCACAGAATTGCTTTAAAAAATCTGTATAATAAAAGAATTTCTGGGGGTATCACCATGCCTGATTTCAAACTGTAGTAGAGTGCAATAGTAATAAAAACCACATAATATTGGCATGAAAACAGACAAATCGATCAATGGAATTGAATTGAAGATCCAAAAAATAAACTCACACACCTCTGGACACTTGATTTTTGACAATGAGGCCAAAACTATACAATGGAAAAAAGAAAGCATCTTCAATAAATGATGCTGGTCTAACTGAATGTCTACATGTAGAAGAATGCAAATAGATCCATATTTATCATCCTCTAGTAAACTTAAGTCCAAGTGGATCATAGACCTTAACATAAAACCAGATACTCTAAATGTAATAAAAAAGAGAGTGGGGGAATAACCTTGAACACATTGGTCCAGGAGACAACTTCCTGAATAGAACACCAACAGCTCAAGCACTAAAATAAACTATTAATAAATACAAAGAATGGATAAAGAAACTGTGGTCCATTTACACTATGGAATACTACTCAGCTATTAAAAGAAGGAAATTTTGAAATTTGGAGGCAAATGGATGGAACTAGAAATGGTCATCATGAGGGAGTTAACCCAGATCCAGAAAGATACACATGGTATATACTCACTTATAATTGGATACTAGCCCAACATGGATGTCCTCTGAGAGTCTTCACTCAGCAGGGGATTGGGACAGATGCTAGGACTTGCTCTTCGGACTCCAGGTGAGAAAAGTATGGAAGAACGGGAAAAGAAGGGTCCAGGAGGGTCCAGGAACCTTACAAGAAGACCACCAAGACTGGCAGATCTGGACCCAAGGAGACCAGTACAAACTACTGTACCAACCAAGGACAATGCATGCACTAAATCTAGACCCCCCCCCCCTATTCAGATCTAGCCAATGGACATCACATTCTCCACAGTTGTGTGGAGAGTGGGAACTGACTCTGTCATGAACTCCTGGGCCCACTATTTGACCACTTCCCCTTGGTGGAGAGGTCTGGTGGTACTCAGAGAAAGGGGAAGAAGGCTACCAAGATGAGACTTGATAGGCTGTCATCATAATGTGGGGGAGGAGGTCCCCTTCAGGCACAGGTCTAGGTTAGGGGAATAGGGTGAAAGAGGGAGGGAGGGGGAAATGGGATGATACAAGCGAAGTGAGAGAGTAACAATTGAGATGTAATCTGAGTAATAAAATTTAATAAACTAAAAAAGAAAGAATATAGGAGTGGGACTTTACTGGGAAAGAAAAAGAATGGGTTTGGTGGAAGGGTGGAGAGCATGATGGAAAGAGTAAGATAAAAGCACAATTATCCATATGTGTATGAAATGTAAAACAATAAATGTGTTTAAAAAAATAAATGCAACAAATGAAATTAAAAGCTTCTGAAGACAAAGGACACTGTCAAAATGACAACATGACAGCCTATAGAATGGGAAAAGATCTTTACCAAACTTATATCCAACAGAAGGCTAATATCCAAAATATATAAAGAACTCAAGAAATTAGACATAAAAAAAAAAACCAAACAAACAAAAAACCACTTGAAAATTGGGTACAGATCTAAACAGAGAATTCTCAACAAGAATATCCAATGGCCTAGAATCAATTGAAGAAATGTTCAACATCCTTAATCTTCAGAAAATGCAAATCAAAATGACTCTGAGATTCCATTTTACACCTGTCAGAATGGTCAAGATAAAAAATTTTCATTCTATCCTGAACAACATCAACTTCACATGCTAGTAAAAATATTGAGCAAGGGAAATAGTTCTCCATTGCTGGTGGAAATTCACAGTCGTACAACCCCTTTTGAAATCAGTTTGGCACTTTCTAAGAAAATTGGGACTAATTCTACCTCAAGGCCTAGTTATACTTCTCCTGGTCTTGTAACCAAAAGATGCTTCACCATACCACAAGGTCACTTCAACTGTATTCATTATAGCTTTATTCATAATAGCCAAACACTGGGAACAACTTATATGTCCCTCAACCTATGGATGGATTTTAAAAATATGATACATTTTCACAACAAAATATTACTCAGAGAATAAAACCAAATCCATTTTGAAATTTTCAGCCTATTGATAGAACTAGAAAAGATCATCCTGAGAGAGATAATCCAGACCCAGAAAGATAAACATGGTATGTATGCACTTATAGGTTGATAGAAGGCAGAAAGTACAAGAAAGTCAAGCTCCATCCTACAGACCAAAGGAAACTATACAAAAGGAGGGCCCAATGGGGATCCCTGAAACTCACTGAGAAAGAGAAATAGGATAGACTTCAGGGGATGAATGGACAGAGGGAACTAAGCTGGGTGGGGTGGGAAGGGGAACAAGAGCGATCAAGTAGGGGGAGAGAGAAATGGAATTGGTGTGGGCTGGGTATTTCTGTGGCAAGCTAGAAACTTAAGATAATGGAAACTGCCAGGAATCTATGAGGGTGACTCTAGCTATGACTGCTAACAGGGGGGCACATGCAGGGGATATGCAACCTGAAATCATCATCCCTTGTTTTTTTTTCTTTTTTTTTATTTTATTAATTTATTCTTGTTACATCTCAATGTTTATCCCATCCCTTGTAACCTCCCATTCCTCCCCCCCCCCATTTTCCCATTATTCCCCTCCCCTATGACTGTTCCCTTGTAACCAGAAAAGAATTCCAATGGGGCGACCAAGACACCAACCGAGCCAGAAAACTTAGATCCACAATTTCCCCTGATACAATGATAATTTGCTGAACTTCTAGACAGGTCCCTAGAATAACTGTCATCGGAGAGACTTCATCCAGGAACTGGTGGAAAAAGATGCATTGACCCACAGTCAAACATTAGGCAGCATCTGGGTAATCTATAAAAGAGGAGGAGGAAGGATTGAAGGAGCAAGAGAGGTCAAGGACACTACAAGACAACACACATAATCAACTAACCTGGGGTCATAAGGGCCCACAGAGACTGAACCAAAAAACAGAAAGCATCTATGGCACAGACTTAAGCCCTCTGTACAGGGGTGCAGCTAGGTCTTCATGTGGGACTTCCAACCATGGGAACAGGAACTGTATCTCACTCTGTTGCCTATCTTAGTATCCCTTTCCTCTAACTGAGCTGCCTTGCTTTAGCACAATAGAATAATATGTGCCTGCGCCTACTATAATTTGGTATGCCAAGGCAGATTGGTATCCGTGGGAAGCCTCCATTTTTTTCTGAGCCTTTTCTGAGGAGAAAGGGAGGACAGGAGGATGGCAGGGAGGTGAGGTGAAAGGGAGGAAACTGGAGGAAAGGAGAGAGAAGAAACTAGAAACAATGATCAGGATGTAAAATTAAGTAATTAATTAACAAAAACTCCCCACCTATACTATTACAAAGCTAACTAGTGCAACTTTCTCTAATGAGTGCTAAACATCAATGTTACTCTTTATATAAACACCCCATTAATTTTATATCTTGATTTCCCCCATTTTATAAATGAATAACCACAAGTCTAAAGAGGATACAGAATTTTACCACAGTCATTTTTCTAGTAAATGGATGAACTAGGCTTTAGAACTTGACTATACTTTCTACCATGTTTTTATATTGCTCACATGGTTATTGTAATTAAGCCTATAGTCTGAGCTGAAATTGGATTTGATAACTACTAATATCTTCCACATAGAAGCATCCTATCCTAAAAATTCAATTCTGAAGGTTTCTTGCTTTAAAAAAAAAAAAAAAAAAAAAGAAAGAAGGAAATACCAAAACCAATTAGCTAATCTTCTCGATTGTTACTTATTTAATGAAATGTATTAGTAATTTGAAATGGACTACAATGAATTACTCACAGAAAATGGGTTCAACTAATTGGTCCAGAAAATCATCACAAGGATGTAATTAAATCGCCTAGTGTACTATTAGGCCAAGCATAAACACTATCACCAAACTTCACTACTGCCTACATTTCCAGTATAATTAAAAATAAGTGGTGGAAAAGACAAGATCTTTGAACACGGTGTGGTTTGAGGAAATCAGTCTTGTGGTTAGATAATGAAGGCAGAGAAAGGCTGGTACTTAGAGGCCTTTCATCACCCACTCTCAATCTGTCCTGAACAAGCTCGTTTCATATGGTATGTCTCCAGTATTTGTTTTACCTTTAAGTTTTTAGATTCACTTATTTAAAAATCACTAAACTTGTTTATAGGACAGTTAATATTTTTGGATTCTGGTAAGTAAATTGTCAAAAATGTTGAGTTAACTTAAAAGATCATTACCAGTATTAATATTACAGTTGAATGAATCAACATAAGATTTATGAAAAAGAAACATTTTCTTCCAAATTTTATTATGTAACCATTTAAGTCACAAAGAAACCACATTGTTAGTTAATTCTAACAGTTTTATGCTAATGACAGAGAATTGTTACCACAAATGAGTGTCATCCATTGCTCTAATTTAGTATTTTCATTTCTATAGAAATTTATGGCAGTGAGAAAGAACAAATAGTAAGTTACTTAATTATTATTAATTACCAGGCTATTTTTATGACTAAGTTTTATTACTCATAAGAAATCACAAAAAGGGATTACTCATATGCACCAAGGGCTTGTGTATTATTTATACCTTAAACATAACAAAAGAAAACAGTTGAAATTTGACAAGTAAATGATACAGTACTTGAAACTGAAGTTAGGTAGTTAAGCAAGGTGGTTCCTTTGCTGCAAACTATTATTCATAAATATGTGACACTAGAAGACACTCCATGCTCCTGTGTTTTCTATGATGATATGAAATCATACCAACTACAAACCAGAAGAATCTCAGGAAGGGCAGCAGCTGAATAGCGACTCTTTGTTCTAGAGCTCTGCATGTACATTTGTGCTATAGTATAAAGATATAAAACGATTCTGGTTTTATGTAGTTAATCTTTTATTTGTTTGGCAAGATGTAAAGAATGGCCTGTTTTCTATTTGTGTGTGTGTGTGTGTGTGTGTGTGTGTGTGTGTGTGTGTGTGTATGTGTGTGTATGTGTGTGTACAGAACTGCAATAGGCATGTACATGTCTGGAAAGAGCCTGGTCTTTAAGTTAGGAATATTGATTTTGTCAACCGCTGTTTGAGGTTAAGATGGAAAGCCTGTCTGCATTTTCACGTAAGAGTTTTGAATTCATTGCTGTTTATTACAGTAAAATTAGATCCAGCGTAAATATTTGTTACTGATTCTCTAAATAATTTATAGTTTCTTAAACTCATGAAAATAAGACATAGTTATTATTATTTATTTATTTCCTTATTCACTTTGCTGACTTCTGTGGTCTCTTAGTTTCTTCATGGTATCTGCCCAGGCCCTTCTCGCTTTCATAGTCTCTGTTGAGAATTCAGGTATGATTCTGATAGGTTCACCTTTATAGGTGACTTGGTTTTTTTTCTTTTTTCTTTTTCTTGCAGCTTTTAATATTCTTTCTCTATCCTGTACATTCAGTGTTTTGATTATTATGTGGTGGGAGGGTTTTCTTATCTGGTCCAATCTATTTGATATGCTGTAACTTTCTTGTATACTTATAGTAACTTCTTTCTTTAGGTGGGGGAAGTTTTCTTCTCTGCTTTTGTTGAAAATATTTGCTGGGCCTAGCAGCTAGCATCTTTTCCTTTTTCTATTACTATTATTCTTTGATTTCTTCATTTCATGGTGTCCCATATTTCTTTGATGTTTTATGTCAGGAACTTTTAGTTTTAACATTTTCTTTGACTGAATATATCAATTTCTTCAATCATATCTTTTGTACCTGGGATTCTCTCTTCCATATTCTTGGTGGAAACAAATGCCAGCAGCCAGGAGCTGTACATCCCTAGCTCCCCAGATGTCCCCTTTTATCTGGGGAAACACTGAAATCTGTATTTTGATCAGCTGTGAGGTTACTCATGGTAGCCTCAGTTTCTGGTCTTCTGCTACTCAGACACAGTACACCCTGCCCATCTCAACCTTCGAAGCCTCCAAAGACATGGCTTTTAAACATGGAAATTCACTAAAAATAATTAACTTAGAAACTATAAAATACTATAAATAGTATTATATCTCTTTTTTAAAAGTCTGGAGGAACAAGAATTATGAATGTAATGCATATTTTAAACATCATGATATATATATATAAACACATATAAGAACAATGCTGAAAAAATGTACAAAACTACCTGTCTTGTTTATAGTGATAACAATGAAGATATGGAAAATTTTAAAATAAAGAAAACAAATACAAAAGCACACAGTAAAGTCATTTTGATCTTAAAATATCACATTCAGTATTTGTAGTGGAAAGTTTCTGTTTCTAACCTCAGTTTGATACATTTTTTTCACAGTTCCCTAGCTTAGATGTCTCAGTGTTATGGGTTTTTTTAGTGTTTGTATTTAAGATCATAATTCTCAGATACTTATTATCAAAAGATACTTGCATCATCTTTACTATGCCTTACAGAAATGAAAGTGGAAGGAATGGTTTAGAAAGTACTTATCTCAAAATAAATAATGGAAAAGTCAGTGAAGTACATATCAATATTCTCAGTTGAAACAGTCTGGGCTCTACTCCAGGTTTGTTGAGAGCAATCAATTCTGAGCAGGCTGTTGGACAGAGGTATCTAGAACTAACCCTTTAATGAAAAGAGAAATTGACATTTCAAATGACTTCTTAACATAAGAGAAAACCCAAGGAACAATTTCTGAATCAGCATGCTTCAATTATCATGCACATCTGTAATGAAGCAAAACTTTAAAAAATATAAAAACTACTTTTTGTTTTATTATTGAAGAAACAGACGGGCAAAACCGAAAAGGTACAAAGATGAAAATAAGTTGTTTGAAATCAAATGGACTAGGATGAAAAAATGGCACATTGATTAAGAGCTCACATATACTCAAAATTGAAAATTAATTTAAATCTCATAAATGTTTAGATTCTTATCCTAGCCTTGTCCTGTCTAGCATACCAAAGGTCAAATACTCATGTCTTTTTTCAACTGTATATGTTTGTTGATGCAAATATATTGTTATATAAACCCAATCCTATTATCAAAACTCATTTCATAATGTTTTTGTGATTCAATGGTATTCCTTTTAATGTTGACTGATTATTTGGCACTAATAAATATAGAATAAAAGAATTAAAGAGCTTTTTTTTACATGTTGTATGTGATGATGAGACAACTGAACACAGTAAAGATCATACACAGTGAAAAAACATAGGTGTGGCAATTAAAAAGATCTGGATTTGGGGCCTCAAAAGATGTCTCAGAAATTAAGAGCTCTTATAGAGGACATAAGTTTGGTTTCTATTACTCATATTGGGTAGCATCCAACTTTAACTCCAATTCCAGGGAATCTAACACCTCTGGCTTCCTCAGGCACTTACTTTCATGTGTATATGCCCGCTCGCTCACACATACACACACACACACACACACACACACACACACATACACACACACACCTGAAATAAAAATACTTAAGGAATGCTGAAATTCAGTTCCACCTCTATAAGATCCTAGTCCAAGGACAAGATTTGTGTGTGTGTGTGTGTGTGTGTGTGTGTGTGTGTGTGTGTGTGTGTGTGTGTGTGTTTGTGCACGCACACATGCACGTAAGCTTTGGGTTACATACTCTTTTCCATGAGTCAGTAACACAACTGCCAGTGTATCTTCCAACATACTCATCATAATTTCGTGTGATATATGACAAAGTAAACACAATTATATTTTATATGAATAGAGAAACATTGCTCCATGGTTTGTAAACACGGTTTATTTTTTCTTAGGGTGTTCTGCTCAAAGGGAATGTGCACTGCAATTATATAAAATATGTAGAGCCATTTCTACTTCCATAGGAAATCCAAAAATAAATAGCTAGCCATGCAATATATCTATAATTTTCACATGTAAAGGCATACATATGTACATACATGCATACATACATACACAAAATCATGGATATCTGAAAACGTTAAATTGCTGCAATTTGTGTCCTACCATGCTATAGAACGTTAGGAGTTATTTCTTTTAACTAAATCTCTGTGACTTTTGACCAGTCTCTTTCCATCGACACCTCACTTCATCATTTCTAGTTTTGGTAGTCACAAGTCTATTCATTTCTGTGTCATCAGTACTTTTAGCCTATATTCCTATGACCTTGTACTTTTGTTTTGTTTTTGTCTGTTTGTTTGTTTGATTGTTTTGTTGGTTTTTTGTGCTTCAATTCTTCAATTAAACATCTTCTCCATTTTTTAACATAATGCCTTCTGCTCTCCTCCTTGTTGCCTGATAAGATAGAATTTCATTTTTCAGTGGTCAAAAATTTCCATTAGTATATTTTAGCCCAGATACTAAGAAATTTGTATAAATATTAGAGGAAAGCAAAAAATGAAGTTAGAGGAAGAATTTAAATTAGATATTTGCAAACTAAACCAACCAAATACACATAGGGTCTGAAAATGCAGGTAATTGGAGGGATCATTCAAACATGGAAAATACATACAAAGCTAGGAATTAAACACGTCATATGTAGGGTGCATCAATATTCCACTCCCTTGAGAAAGAAGTTGAAAATGGTAAACACCATGTAAACAGCGCACACTGCTTTGAATACTGTGTTTTATTTTAGCAAGATTATATTGCCTTTGGTGGGGTGCTGTTTATAAATCTGGAGAGACAAATGAAGGAGAAATCAGGAGCTTTGTTCATAACGAAGACATTTGAGTAGAGACTGGTGCAGTAAGAGGACAAGAAATCCTTCATTCCACAGGACCTGCCACATGGAGAAGTAATTCTAACTCTTAGAATACACCTTTCGTGTTTCCCACGGGTCCCTGCTGCATGTCAGAGTAATTAAAATTCTGCCCTTCTACTCTGTTTATTTGAGGCTTCTCTCTGTTTAACTAAGAGCCAATTTGTCATCTAATATTGATTGTGTCTACGCCCAGGCATATCACAAAGCCTAGCTGTTCACTGCTGATTCCTCAGGGGTAGGATTGTGTGAGGAACATTAATAATTTGTAGAAACCTAAAAATTGTAAGTCATCATTAGCTACCAGATTTTTAAACAAGCTTATCACCAAGGATAGCTATAATACATAAATAGCATGCAGTGTTTTGTAAGACAGACAATAACCAGGAAGTGGATATGTGTTTGTATGTAAGTTTATATTCATATAACCTTATTTTCTCTTATGTCTGAAAAGTTTATTCATGTGTATTATCTGTGGGGGTTTGTGTGTGTGAATGCACATGTATGTCATTCCTTAGATGTTTTCCAAGTCTTATCCTAAAAACCTCTCAGGGTAGAAAAGATGGATGGCGTGTCAAGGTCCAACTGTCTCTGATCCCTGAAACTGACATTCTAGATACATGACACAATGCTTGATACATGGGTTTTCAGGATTGTACCTGCATCCTAGTGCATCATGGCTAGCATTTTACCAACTGAGCCATCTTCCTAGAACACAGTATGAAATTCTAAGATAATTTCAAATAAGAACTTCCTACTATTTGAAGCCAGTAAGCAAAAGGCTTAAGTCAGTTCCATGCTCCATGGTTTTCAGTTCAATCTCCATGGGAGCTTTGATCCCTCTGGATCCTACAACTCTTCCTCCCTGTCTTCCATTGGTTTCCCAAGCTCCACCTTAAGTTTGGCTATGGGTCTCTTCAACTGTTTCCATCAGTTGTTGAGTAATGGTTGTGCTAGGGTCCTGTCCCTAAAAATCATGTAGGCAGGACAAATTGTAGGTCAAAGGTTTTGTCGCTGGGTTAGTGCACAAATCCTCCATTGTAAGTACTGCCTGGTTACAGGAGACAGCTAATTCAGGTTCCATATTACCCACTGCTAAGAGTCTTAGCTAGGGTCACCCTCATAGATTCCTGGGAGTTTCCATTGCCCTAGGTTTCTAGCTTGTCTCAGAGATGCCTCCATGCTCCCATTCCAGTGATCTCTCTCAGTACTCTCTCCCTCTGTCCTCCTCCCAACTGCTCCCACTTCTTCCCATGTGATATAAAACATAAACTGAATATGAGAAAGTCTGATTGTCCTTGAAAATTGTAGATATGACCTTTGTATTTATGAAACTTTAGATGACATATATAGGATGTAACCACACATCTGAAAAGATAATTGGAGGCAGCCAAAGAAAATAAGCCTAAACACTAAGGCTGTGGGATGATTTGATTTCTCCACTTAAAATGGAAAGAACAGAATTCTATTGAATTGAATAGTGTAGTTAAAAAGCTTGCATTTGTGGGTAAAATGCTTTACTGAGACAGATAGCAGGTTTCTATAGTTTTTAAGATATGACCAGATTCTTGAAAAAGTGCTCTGTACACATATTATACACACACAACTACACACATACATATTAGCACACACACACACTTTAACATGGGTGATGACATCATCTATAGGTATTGAGATGGAGTATTGCAACATAAAGCATTGCTGAGAGAAAGACAATAAGAGCAGTGATAAGAGCAATGCATTTTAAAGAAATCATGCCTGCAGGAGGGAGCTACTCCCCTATGTCTCAATAAATCTTTATGTTCTTATCCTTAAAAAAGAAAAGAAAGATAATAATAGAAGACCTAATCAGTGACTTTAAAAGATCCTCATTTTCAGGTTTCTAGTCTTCTCAAGTGGGCTGCTGGCTTTGTAGAAATCTGAATTTTGCTGATTCTGTGTTCATGAATATTAATAATATACCTTGAAATATGATCTATGAATATAAATTCAATATGCATGGCTGGCTTATTTTAACTTATGACATTGTACAGATTTCTTTTTTAAAAAGAAAATCGTCTGACGTTTGTGATGTCTTTGTTTCACTAATTAATCTCTCACATATACTTACAGGAACGAAAATACAATCTTAGAATCCACTTCCTTAATCTTTGTATAAAGTACTTATTTCTATGTGAAAACAGATAATTTTATCAAAATGCTTTAAATCTTTTTGTACTTAGATTTCATCATGAGGAGAAGAATAAACAAAGAAAATGGAATAGAATTAAGAAAAATTATAACTTCATATGTTTTTCCTCCAACCTCCTCTGAAATATGGTTTCCCTATGTAATCCTAGGTGACCTGGAACTTACTATGTAAACCAGAATGGATGCAAATTCAAAGAAATTCATCTGCGTCTGTTTCTGTAGTGCTGGGGCTAAATATTTGTACTACTACACCTGGCACCATGTATTTCTTTAATCTGAAGAACCAATTGAAAATATTCTCATTGTGAGCACAGAATATTTAATTTAAGGGGAATAATTGGAAAACAAGCATTTCCATAATATTATTACAGACTTTTTTTCTTTAACTGGAACTTGCAGATTAAAAATTAGTCCCCTGAATTCAGTATGTCTTACCCTGACAGTCAGTGTGGTCGAGAAGAATGTTGATGTTATATTAACCTCTAATTTTTAGTCTGTGTCTGTGACATATTTTACAATACATGGTCATCTCATTTAAGTTTTGCAAAAGTTGAGGGAGAAAATGTGGCTTCACCAAGTGCAACTTGATGAACTGACTGATTTAAATGGATGAGTTATGAACAACTACAGCACTGAAGATAAAAGAAAATCTCCCTCTCTGTAAACTTTAACTACCTATACAGCGTCGGAGGGAACTAGGGCTATGTGACCTCTCCTCCCTGTATTGTGAAACTTTAATGTTTCATATATGGATTATCACAGCTACTAGAGTCAGGATGGCAATGGCCATGTCATGCCCAAAGCACCCTGTTCCACAACACATCCATTATCTTATTAAATAATTACAATTAAATTCCTTGTCAAGTGTAAATATAAATGTTAACATAGAGACAACCAATGTTAACCAGGTTCATTAAATGTGGGAAATCATAAAGATAAATTAGATAATGCTTGGACAAAAATTATCTTATTTATAATATTCTAGGCTCATTGTTTTGAAGCAGTCATTGATCAGCAAACAGCATTCTCTTTTCCCTGTCAAGGTGTGTTGGCATTATCAGAGGCTGGACATAGATTGCTACTAATAACAACATTAGATTATTCAATTGATGTCTCCAGCAGGCCCCTGATTGAGGTAGTATCCCCTGGGACAGTAAAAAGAAGATCCTTTGTAGACATTATTCTTTTTTTTTTTTTAATTTATTCTTGTTACATCTCAATGTTTATCCCATCCCTTGTATCCTCCCATTCGCCCCCCCATTTTCCCATTATTCCCCTCCCCTATGACTGTTCCTGAGGGGGATTACGTCCCCCTATATATTCTCATAGGGTATCAAGTCTCTTCTTGGCTACTTGCTGTAGACATTATTCTTAAGATATTGTATAACCCAGTGACAGACTAGAGAAAGACAATGGCTAGCACAAATAATTTGACATGAACCTAATTGATACAAAATGGTCAACCCTGAAATCATACACAAACAAACAACAAAAATAGGCTCAGAAGGTTTCATTTATATATTTATTCCTGTATAATCAATAACAGTCAAAATAAAAGAGATTTTCTCTTTGAAAGGAAGAACTGCTTGGGTGGGGTTTAGAGGAAGAAAAAATAGAGAAAGAAATGACATAATTATATTTTAATTAAAATATATTTAAAACTATAAAGAAATAAGGATTATGACATAGAACAGAGAATGATAAATTCAGTATGAGTATTTAGTAGAGACCCTTGGTAGAATCTATAGGACTTCCTAGTATTCTGTGCACAAAACATATCCTATTTGTTCCTTCTCAGACATATAAAGAAAAGGATTCCAGGAGTCTGCTTTAGATGTAGATAAGGTTCTTTCTGACACCAGCCTTAATGCCCTTTCCCCACATTGCATGTGCATCATCTGTGTTAATTTATGAAAGCAAAGAGGATTTTGAGGTTCGAAACATCCTTTTATAATCTAGTGCCTGCTTGACTAGATGGAAGTAAAGAAAAACGTGTAGCTTGCTGTGTGACTCAAACGTTCTCCTGCGTGTGGTGCTTGTCCCGGGCATGTGATCAGTGGTAGCTTCCTTCACATGCTATATTTATTTTATAAGGCCAAGTTTTGGCCTCCTTTCAGATTCTAACATATAAAAACACGCAGATCCTAGCAGGACACATTTTTTATCTCATATCCAGGATAATGTCCAGGAATGGCATGATACTTTCCCTGAATAAAATCTTGCCTTTGGAGTGTAAAGAAAAGAAATAGGTCAGTTATATAAGACACATATTAACTGAGTACACTATGGGCCACTCTGCTGATATTGTTAATGTTATTGGTTTCAAGTGGTAACAAGAGAAAGGTGAAGTTAATTTCCCTTGCTTCAAGTTATGTATTTTAGAAGTCTAAAGGGTGTAATATAACAGTAACCTACATATAATTTTAGCCATTTTTTTCTGCAAAAGCAGTGCTGTACTTCAACAGTAATTTCATAAATATCCAAAAGAAATCATTTTAATAACCATATGTATGGATATTATCTCAGCAGGAGAAACTATCAGAGATGAGGCTCTGAAAAGCCCCTACAAATTAGACAATTGCCTGTGATACATCAACCCCCAAAACCACATTCATGAGAGCTGCTCCATGGCGAATGAGTAAGGTGCTTACAGAATGTCTCAGCAGGATAAGCTCTTTTGTAATCTGCAGTAATTTGGAGATAAGTCAATTGAGACCTGGAGTTGTGACCTGGTCTGCTTTTGGCTGCCCTGTAAATTGAAGCAACGGTTTTGAAACACGGGCTTTTGTTCCATCAGAAAACTTTTATTGATACACATAGGCTTACCATGGATCTCTGTTCCAAAGGTCCTTATAAAGTAATGCAAAAGACATGTAAAAACTTTCATTAAGGCAATAAAAAAATAACATTATGGCAAATCTTGGGGTTTAAAAGGAAAGAAAAAGAAATATGAGAATCATGATACATTTGGTCCGTAATATAAAAATTAACACCTGGTTTAAGTATATGGAAACTGAAATTCTGATATGACAAATATTTCATGTAACTCTTTCAGAGCTAGAAAAAGCATTACAATTGAGGACTATGAACCTCTGATGGTGATTTTTTTTAATCTTTCCATCCTTTATAATCATAAAGTAGGCACTGTCTACCTCTCCTGTGTTAAATTGTAACTTCCTTCCTTATTCTATGTATTTTTATTGAGTTATTAAAAACTGGGTCATAATACTAGCATACAAATCTGGATTTTCCCCATCTAAATATTACAATGTTTTCTTCCTTCAGTGCATCATTTTAACACTTTAGTATACTTTATCAATTTATATTTTTGACCCAAGAAATCAGTGCACATTTAAAGATTTGTATTACAAAACGTATTTGTGATATACTATCTTTTAATCTTTCAGCACATGGCTGACACTTATTTGTATTTGTAAACCTATGACATTCATGTAGGAGGTACTAAGTACTGCCTGCTGTGTGCATGAGTGATTAGTTGTGGAAGCAAGGACAACATCCCAAGCTGGGCATTTTGGACTTTTTACACAGTTTTGAAAAGTTTTTATTAATACAATTCAGCACCGTTTTTATAATTTAGAAATAAAGCTTGAGTTTAACTTACCAACTGCCTTGTGCTTTACTTCAAATTTCCACAGCTCATTAAAAGCCAGGACGCCAATGAAAACCTGCCATATGCTTTCCACCTTTGAGATTTCCATTAACAAAATGTCTACTAATCACTTAATTCCCTCCCTGTGTTGTTTTTTAAATGTATCTCTAAAAATCATGGCTTTATGTAACAGCTCTTCCCAAGATAAAGTTGATGAATCTTTTAAGTGATTCTATCACGGTTTTAAAAATTAATCTAAATTCATGTGTAAACATGCTAGAGTATATAGGACATAATGTTTTACAGTATAGAAGATTGTGTACCCTTTTATAGGTTTGGCCAGGATTGTATAAAACAGTACAAAATAGACTAAGTAATGTTTAATAACTTTACATTTTTGCATACCAATGAGTCAAGACAAGCAGTTGCTGAAAGGCACTGTACTGTAGGAAAATATACTGCAGAAGTAGATCAATGTGTATTGATGGAGATTGATTTACACTCTGAATTTTAGATACACCAAGATAAGAAAGATGTTTTCTTCAAGGCTGTCAAATACAAATAGCCAAAACAGTAAGACTGTAACATTTATTAATTCATAGTGGTTTCATGGTTCTTCTTGCTATAGGTAGTTTATTGTATATATGTGTGATAGTATAAATGTACATGTAAGAAATAAAATTCAAAATTAAAAATAGAAAAGAAAAGAAAAGCAAACAAACTGGATAGATAAACAGATTTTCTTTAAAGCTCATATTCCAGTGTGGAGAGATTCTACTGCATAGGGAAGACACTATTGAGCTCCACTGCACGTTTTTAATTTATTATCATAGTCCAATATTTAATTGTAGGAATGTTAAGTTTATCCATTAATAATGTGTCATTCATTAATTTGTTTGTTTGTTGTTGTTTTGGTGTTGGTTTCAAAATAAAGGTATATGCCTAAATGTGAAAAAAAATATGTTTTAACATCAGAATTCAAGTTAGGAATGTATTACATTGGGGGAAGGTGTTTTACCTATATTTCTGAGGTGATGAAAGACTATGGGTGCCATCAAATTTGGTAAAGATCCAATATGAATAAAAGAAGATTCCACAGGAAATGCACATGCCAAGGAAGCAGAAACGCAGAAAAATAGCAATACTGACAACTTGGAAAACTGATCTTCCCTGCATGGGGACAGCTCAACAGACTGGATAAAGAAGAATA
Source organism: Acomys russatus (assembly GCF_903995435.1). NCBI lineage: Eukaryota > Metazoa > Chordata > Mammalia > Rodentia > Muridae > Acomys > Acomys russatus. The sequence continues at coordinate 40,469,329 of NC_067143.1, read as the reverse complement.
GGTAATTCATCAGACTGGCTGACTGAAAACATTTGCTAAAGAACAGGCCATCAGGATGGTAGTTATGAAGGATCACTGTGTCAATGGACCTGTATAAGGGCATTTAGACTGTTAAATTCATGGGATTGTTTCTGTTGCGATAGTTAAATTGTATACAATTTTTACTTTAAACAGAAAGGGAAGAAGATGTAGAAATTTTTAAATAAAGAAACATAGCTGCTCTGGCAAGGGATCACATGTAAAGATCTTCTAGGTCTATGTGATCCAGATAGAATGCAGATGTGCTCTGGATTGTAGGATAATCTGGCTAGAATGCAGACACACCCTTAGTGCACACCTTTAATACAAAACAATGAAAGTAATGTTAGTTTAGTGAAGGAAGCAGCCATGTTTGAAAGTGATGTCTAATTGAGGGGCAGACAAAGTGTAGTATCAGAGAAAGATTTGACAGAATGAGTCAGAAATAGGATACACCTAATTGTCATGAGAACAAGATAGGAAAGAGATGGTATTTAAGAGCATCTCAGGCTGAGAAGAAAATGGTTATTTACTGAGAGTGGGTTACCAGCACAGCTTTATAGGAACAGGTTGCAGAGGGAAAGGTTTGGCTTTGATCATGTCGATGCTACGGCTTTTGTAGTTTGTTTTCCGATGTTTTCTTCACGTTGGAATTAAAATTTGAAGCAGAATGCATATGGGGATTTTACATAAAATTTTTTGGCATATTTTTGCATGCTTCTATTAACACATTTTAAAAGTACAAATTGTTCCTTCACTTAGCACAATTTAATATTAGATAGACAAGAATGAACCTCAGCTTTTATTTCTTTTTCATGAACTCCTTTTCTGTTAGGTTGCTTTGCTTAGTGATTTTGAATGCCTGATGTGTCAAATCTGAGCTGTGTTTGAAAGATTATTCTAGTCTTGAACACTTAATTCAAATTTGATATTGTCAGGTGATAATATCAATTAAAGGGGGGGGTTAATATTTCACCAAATTTAACTTAACCCTAACTCCTGACTTATGTGCCAAATGTCTATAAAACATAGCATTAGTTAATTAAAGATAATTTTATCATTCCCCAACCCAACAAACAAAAAAACCCCAAAACATTAGTCTATAACTATAATGTATTAAAAATTAATTTTAAGCTCCCTGAAAGGAAGATACATAGAAAAATGTGACAGTGCTTTGATAGTTTTCATTACATATGAATAAATGAGAAATAAACAACAGGAATGAAATTTTAGGCTGGAAGCCCAAGTGATAAGAGACAAATTCAGCTTTCTAAATTTTGAGGAATGTCTTTCTACTCTAAATGCTAAGCCTCTTTTTTTCCCCTTGTGGAGTCAACGTAACTCAAAATATAGTAAGCATACACAGAAATACTAAGTGATTACTGAACAAAACAAAAAATGCTCTATCTATATTATTTAAAGAAGTCATTATTTTATGTTCTCATATTTATTTTACTTATTTTCTTACTGCTTCTCAGATGCCTCTTTGTTTCTAATAAGAAACAGAGAGAGAACGAATCTAGAAGAAGTATATTTAGAGAGGAACTGGGGGAGTAGAGGGAGGGGAAAGTATAATCGATATAAATTGTACAAAAATATAATTTTTGTAACAAAAGGGGAAAAAAGAAGAAGAAAAAAAAAAAGGATCATGGACTCTAGACTATAGGCTCTGTGATAGCCTTGTTTCAGTGACCCCGAATGTCATTCTTGGAACCATCAAGTTTGATTTCCCTGCCAACATTATCACTGGTGTTATTGAACCAGAGGTGTCATCACAGCACAGAAAAATCATCAGCCTATAAGAACCAGTAGGTGTTTCTGGCTCACTTACCTGAACAATCTATTCTTTGGAAGTACATATGACTTTTTATCTATTAGACTTGAAAATAACGAAAGAGATTTTTCTAGAACAGTTAGAGGACAAGAATGATAAATACAGTCTTAGATGACAAGAAGGCATGCCCTTTCTGCCAGTAAAAGTTAAAATAAAATGTAAAGATTTTAAAATGCTCATGTAATTTTCTTATCGTTTTAGAATAATTAGTATGCTGGAATAATTGTGTCTGAAGTTAAAAAGACTGTGTTCATCCCATATGGATGTAATAGATTCATCCAAAGTTCTAGCTTTCATGTTTCTCTTAAGTGTTGACAGTTTGTTTAATTCATAATCAGAAGGGCTAAAGACATGGCATAAATTTAAGCAATCTGTGTTATAGCGAAGGCCCCATAATATACATGATGGGAACACTTGAAAGAATAGCCACATGGAGATCAATGGATCCAGAGAAGAGAATAGAGATTTTAATAATAATCTATTGCATAACTACAGCAGGAGGCATGAAAAGCACATCAATTACTTCCGAGGGCATTTCAGGGGCATAACTATCCTACCAGGACCTTCCTCTTAAAGGTCAACTGTCTCATAATCCTTCAGCAGTGGATACCAAGTTTACTATATGAGCTTCTGGCCAGCAGATGAAGACAGCCAAGTCATAGCAAGCCCTGATTGTGCACAAGCTTCCCAAATTATCTTCCTCTAAGTAGTTCTAATAAAGCAGTTCCTTTGAGGAAGAAAGATAAGAAATTGTAATATATTTATCAATAGTTCTTACATAAGCCATTACAAGATATTTACATTATATGCAGATATACATTCTATACAAAAGTAACAATTTAAAATACAGTATTTCACATGAACTCTGGTGCCCCATATTTGACCACGTCCCCTGGATGGGGAGGCATGGCGTCACTCAGAGGAAGGATAGCAGGCTATCAAGAAAAGACTTGATACCCTATGAGCATATACAGGGGGAGGAAGTCCCCCTCAGTCATAGTCATAGGGGAAGGAAGTAGGGGAAAATGGGAGGGAGGGAGGAATGGGAGGATACAAGGGATGGTATAAGAATTGAGATGTAATATGAATAAATTAATAAAATATATTTAAAAAATAAATAAAATACAGCATTAATATATGTTCTGAAAGATTTGGTAGAGTGACCGAAACTCAAAAGTTATGGAATCTTACCATTGAACCTGTTGGCAGAGTTTAAACTTACCTCTATAACATTTTAGCTTTCTACCTTATATGCAACATTTCAGTCAGGAAAAATTTTATTTGTTTTTAACTTTTTATTCTATTAGTAGTCATATGAGCTGAAAATTCTATCTCTATGTGAAGGGTAAACAGAATCAGTAATATCTTCAGGAGTATATACTCAGCTCTGGTATTAATGTTCTTAGGGGCAGAGAGGCAGTTTTAGTGGAGTGGAAACTGTAGAGATCTTGAAATCAGAATAACTACCTTTGATGCCTGATGACTTTTCTATGCCTGTGACCTTGGATAAGCATCATAGCACTGTGTGTCCTAGTTTTCTTGACTATAGTAGCAGTAATACATCAAAATATGAAAATACTTTTTCAAATGCAAATAATTATATAAGTTTATAAATGTTCTTAAACTACATAGTAAATGTATATGTATTTTAAATTTATACTTATGTATAAGTAATATTTCTCATTTATCCATACAATGATTTAAACATTGTATTACCCTATATGACAGCTGCATGCTTTCTGCAGGATATCATGTCTAGATTATCTTATTAGTAATTTTATGAATGAAATAATTCACTTTGTTATGGCTTTTCATGAAACTTATTAAAAACAGAAAAATAAGGGATGGTGAGCTGGCCCAGTAAGTGAAAGTGCTTGCTACCAAATCTAGTATCTTGAGTTTAATTCCACACATCAGCTCCACACATTGGCCTCTGACATCTACACAGCTGTTATGGCACACAAGCTCACACATGTACTAATTAAAATAATGTTAAAATTGATAAAATTTGTTGAAAATAAATAAAATGGAAAGATTGTTTCCTTGAGTAATTCTATCTAAGTAGACATGGATTCTTATGGATCATATAGTTCCTTTTTTAGTAGCCTCCCAATAACTTTGAAATCTATATACAAAGTCATAAAGATTTATTTCTCTGTGTGCTGGAGAGATGGCTCAGCTCTTATGAGCATGGGATGCTCCTCCAAAGGACCTGGCTTCAATTCCCAGTATCCACTGCAATTCCACTTCAAGGGATTCAACAACTCACACAGACATGTTTGCAGGTGAAACCCCAATCCGAATAAAAATAAATAAATCTTTTATAAAAAAAATAACAGTTTCCTGTTATTTGTATCCTTACCTCTCCATCCCTGTGTATTTCAAAAAGAAAGCCTTTACTGTTCAATAGGTTTATTTGCACAGAAAGAATACAGGGGAAAAAAATCTATAACATGAAAAACTGATTTATTCCTGCTTCTAAGAACTACTCACTACAGTATCGAAGCCAAGTAGCCCGGTCTTTATGAGCATTGACATTTTTACTATAGAAATCTAGAAAGTATATTTTGATTTGCTGATTTTTTGAGGAAATGAAAGGCAACAATGCACCACATTTATCCAATGTCTGATTAACACCCAGTGTTATTTCCAGTGTATTTTGTTCTCTTACTGTGTCATTTTCCTCTTTCACGTACTAAGAAGTATTTCTAGATATATCTTTTGTGGTCATGGGCTTCTAAATATGTATCAACTTGAAAAATAGAGTGAACACTGAGAAATAGGGAGTTGGTGCTGTCCTGTCAATAGTATTTTCCTTGTCATACTGCAGTTTCAGGCAAAGCAGGAAAATTCCATTCATCATACACACAGGAACCCTTTTCCAGAAATAAATAGAACCAGTTAAGACATCCTGCAGATACAGATTAGTATACACAGAGAATTTCTCAGGAGAGGTAGTGATCTGATGACCTCAGCTATGTTCATGCTCCCAAAAGGTCTATCACATCAGTGTTAAAATGACCATAAATACCAAGTCAATTAAGCATCTATCTTAAGAATCCACTGGGAAAGTGATGTTCTCCGTGTCTGAAGTAAGCTAGGAGAGAGAGAGAGAGCATGGAATGGATCTATTCTTCTTTAAGTCACTGGCCCGTGCTCTGCTAAAAAGGATATGCATACTTATTTTAAGCTTTCAGCATTTAGGGGGATTTCCTGTGGAGCCAAAATGAAAGCAAGTTTGGAAAGAGAGAGGGGATACTTGGTAGTAACCCTCAATTGTCTGAGATCTATGGCTGTGTCCTGGAGCCAGCACAAACAACAAGTCCATGCCCTCCTCCGTAGTGAGAAAACTGCATCCTAAGCTACTCCATTCCTCCCTCAGTAGTGCCTAGAATCTTTCTCGCTCATCTCAAGGATTCTGTCTCAAGATCTCCCTCATTTTGCTTCCTCAAGTGAATTCACCTATGATTTTGCTACTCATCCCCTGCTTGGCATCTCCCACGAACTGTGAGCCTGCTTACTACAGGGTAGAATAAAGCTCGAAAAACAAATGGCTGCAATTTTTGACCTTGTTTTTTCAAAACCGGAGAATCCAACTATGAAGTGGTCGTAACAATTGTATTTACCATATGTGGTAGTGGATATTTAGTGTTCCCAATAAAAACAGTAACTGAGAGAACAGGGATTCACACTTTTTAAGAGACATAAACATGAAGTCTGTGTCTTTAGGGAGACTTTTAATGACTAGAGCGTCTAGATTTATTAAAGTGGCCAATGGGAAATTTAAAGAGAGAACAATTCAAATAAGACCCTGGGGCAGCAGGAGACATGTGCAGTCTGAATGAGATCACTACAGCATCTGCTTAAGTGATCTGAAAACTCCACCTGTAATTTTCCCTGACCTTGAGTTCTTTCCTCATCCTGGAAGACAGAGACTTGGTGAGAAATTGGTTAGTGAGCAACCAATTCCCTAAGCACCCCATACATCTTACAATAAAACAAGTTTTATAGTAAGAAATTTATTTGCCTTTGAAGGACTCTTTCATGAAATATCCTGTTAGTGACCATTATTATTCACCCACTGAACCACTACTTTTTGTTTTTTTAAGTGATAAAAACATTTTCCTTTCTTAGACTTGGATAAACTCCTTTAATCAACCTCATATAATAAACTTTGTGAACAACTACGAAGTGATAGATAGTAAGACTAAAAGAATGAGAATCTAGGCACAATCTATGTTAGATATGTTGGATGTTGTCCTTGTCAAAGAAAATAGGTTAGATAGATGTTTTAAATTGATAAAGATGATATATGATAGATATTGATTTACGTTCAGAATTTTAGATTCACCAAGATAAGATGTTTTCTTCAAGGCTGCCAAATACAAGGAGCCAAAACACTATGAATGTAATATTCTTATAATTCCGATTGTTGCATGGCTTCTTCTTAATGTAGGTAGTGTATTGTATATATGGTGTGTACTAACATAAACGCATATATAAAAATAATGGTAAAGAAAAAATACTCAAAAAAGAAAATATAATTTCAATAAGTTTTAGTAAATTACTTTAAGGTTCATTTTTTGCTGTGTAAATGATGTAACAACTTTTATATGTTTGAAGAAATTACCATTAGTACTTTATCGATTGATGTTTGATGTTTTCATTTGAAGAGTCTCCATGTTCTCAATGGCCGTTAGTGCTGATTGTTTTTTTTTTTTTTTGTTGTTGTTGTTGTTCTGCCTTCTGTGTTGAGGGACTCCTCTGACAGTTAATGAGAAAATGGTCCTTCAGATTTCTAGACAAGTTTATTACTGGTAATAGAAAATCAACAGGCTTAAATATGATTTTGCACCCTGCTAACACTTAAGAGTTTCTCACATCTGACTTTTCTAGTGCAGTATTTGTGATCTTTCATGATCTGATGGCAGCTACGTGTAATGAGATTTCTTACCCTCTTATTAGTACTCTTTTTAATTCCTTTTGTTATACTTCTAGTTAAGACGTGAACACTATACCAATAAACAGTGGAGAAGGTAGCAGTTGTGCCTTCTCATATTTTAGAGGTAATGTTAACTATATATTTGCAATGCGCTTTTTATAATATTAAAAGAACTTCTGTACCCACTTTTATCCAGCATTTGATAATCAAGGTATATTGAGCATTGTTACAGGTCTCTGCTTCACCTATTAGATGATCTTGTGATTACTGTCTTTGCATTACAGACTGTATTATACACTTTATTTGTATATTGTTTCATCATTGAAGCCTTGAAGTGAAAGCAACTCAGGCATGTTACATGTTATTCTCTGTTTTTACATATACATTTGTACAATAAACTACCTACAGCAAGAAGAACCACGAAACAATCAGAACTGAGGGGGCTACCTTTCCCCATATACTTCACTGTCTGGGCTGAACCTCTAGCTAACTGCCCTTCTGTGTTTGTCAGTCTGGCTTCCTGGCTTTCCACAGCTTCTTCCCAAGCCTGCTTCTCACTGTGGGCCTTGAGCAGATTATTCAAGCTTCAGGATTGTGATTATTCCCTGTTCTCAGTTCCCCAGAGTAGTTCATTTTTAAAAATTAGATTCTCTCACAAAATGATGCTTTTTTGGCACAGACGTATTCACTGTTTAACTGTCTCACTGGAAGTCCCAATCTTAGCAGGACCTGTAGGTGACACTGAGGCTTCTGAGAGTTGGGTACTTGTACTATGGGTAAAATTGACAGCATCTTATCATCAGGGACACTTGGCTTATATTTTTTGTTGGACATTTTTATGTCAACTTAACACAAGCTAGAGTCTTAAGAGGAGGAAGCCTCAGTCAAGAAAAATGCCTCCATTAAATCTGGCTGTAGCCAAGCTTGTAGGATATTTTCCTAATCAGTGATTAATGTGGGAGGATCCATTTCACTGTAGGAGGGGCCACCCCTGGGCTAATGGTTCTGAGTTCTGAAAGAATGAAGAATGAGCAAGGAATGAGTGTAAGCCAGTTAGCAGCATCTCTCCAAGTCCTCTGCATCAGCTCCTGCCTCAAGGTCCATAACTGGTTTGGGTTCCTGTATTGACATTCTTCAATGATAGACAAAAATGTGGAGATATGAGCTAAACACATATGATAAGACATTAAGTGATATGATTGTTTTTCCTTTCTCCACCAGAGAGCCACACTTCTGGAGCTGTGTTCATTTTGGCTTCCTTCTAGATTTTATGATTTTCCTCCTTTATTTTATTTTTTCTTTTCATGATACTTTTCATCAGGTGACAAGGAAGCAACTTTAGTTTTAGCATCTTGTCTGGAAGTCTTGCTAACTTTATATTCCATGACTTAACATCACATATATCAATGATAATGAACCATTCAAAAGCATCTGACAAGATTTTTTTATTCTATATATATCATCAGTTATACTCAATTTTGACTTTGGAGGCAAGACATTCTTCCTACTAGTCTGATTCATTCAAGATACAGTTTTATTAGTATTATTATTCTGACATACTAGTTATATAAATTGAGATATTAATTTTGTCTTAAACAAATAAATCAACATATTTCTATGACCTTTTTCAAGAGGAGGGAATAGATGTCCCTCAACATACAGCTCTAGGCATCTCATGATACTTACGGTGAGTGATAATCAGATCAACACCATAAGTCACAAATTAGGTACGTTGAACCCTAACTTTAAAAGATAAGCTTTGCATTTGAAAAGTGAGTATTTCTTGTATTTTTCAACTAGAAGTAACAAACTACAACTGAACACTTATAGCTTGTACAATTAAGAGTCCATCATTGTATTCCAAAGGAATACTGAAATAAACTGAAGTAATATAGGACATAGTGTAACTAAGTAAGCAATGTCTTGGGTATCTTCAGACACTCCTTGTCTTAAATGCTATATGTTCTAATTCTGAATTAGAGACAAAGTAGATTGTGTTTGGCAATTATTCGTTTATTGTATAACAATCTAGAGTTTTAGAGTACTAGAACCTCAAGATTTTACTTTCCTAAATTCTAAGATATTACCATAAATAACTGTCATTTCCGTTTCAGAAAGAATATTTTATCTCTGCAACAAAAGGGCATTTACTACATCTTTATAATTAGATAAAGCTCATTTATGAATTTATAAAATTAAGATGAAAGGATGATAAGAAATTGATGAAATGATGTCTCACTTTCATAGACAGACTGGTCTAGCATAAATATCTTGCCTCTGGTACAAAAAGAATATAACTGATCATTTATATAAAACAGGTTATTATAGTCAAAGATACTTATTCCAATTTTAACTAGATCATTGCTACTGTACATATAGGCATTAATACACTGGTGTTTTTATTATATTATAAAGTGGCAGTGTTATAGAAACAAATTGTTACTTGTTGACGTATAAGTCAATAAGAAGCAATATTTAAAAAGTCATGCATAATCATATAAACTCACAGGCCAGAATAGTTACATTCAGAGCCAGTTGAATTTCTTATTCTTTTTCTGCTTTCACTACACAGCAGACCTTGAAGGCCACATGCATGTCTTCCAAAGGCACAGGGACCTGCAAGACTAGTCACTAGATAGTGTTTAGTGTGCTTGAATGCCCAGTGTCTGTTTTCAGTGATCTGGTTCTACTGTTACTGAATTATCTATCATGCATGCGGTCACTGGATAAACATTTAAAATACACAATTCTCATAAAAGCATTTGTAATCTTTCATGTCAAAATGGATTGTAAAGTATTAGTACTATTATGGTCATGGTGCTAACTCAAATCTAATGCAAGTCAAACTGGAAAAAACAAACAAACAAAACAAAAAACAAAAACAAAACTCCCAAAGTCTTGTTTACTTGGAAATCATGAGATTATATAAACATAAATACAATTTTCCACAAAAATGCTAAGCACTGATTTTTTTGGACTGTGTACATCATAAAATCTAGTCTAGAAGATAGACAAAATGGAAGTGTCAGATTGTCTCTTAAGAGTTATGTATTAAAGGTAGATGGACGTATCCTTAGACCTGATTTTCAGAAGTAAAAAGTTTTATTTTTAATAAGTTTTTGAAAATGTACTCTTCTCTCAGCATAAATAAGGGACTGGTACAAATATTTTTCTTAGAGAAATACAAATACAATAAGTGAAAGCATAGAAAGTCTTTGTAAATTGAAATTCAGCATTTATGCAAATGATAATACCTTAGCCCAGCTGTTCCTGAGGATGTCATCTACTTTTCCTTTAGTTTTACAACTTTTGTTGTTGCCAGCTCCTGGACTGATTTATCTTTCTCTACTTTGGAGATGGCATTCTATAACACCCCAAAGATCAGGCATAGACTCAAAAATTACTCATCTTTACAGGCGTGATCTTCTCATGGAAAACTCTAGAATAATTTTTAGTTTTTAATTTCCTCCTAATATGTTATGCTATTATTCTGAATGAGGAGTCAAGTGTACAAATTCTTAAGGTGATAACAATGAGAGAAGACTGACCTTCTTGGTATGAAATTCTGATTCCTTTCCCTTGGATGAAGAGCGAGAAGTCAGGTTCTTCTCCCGGACCTGCTGTCTCTAATCTCAAATGATGTCAGGTTACTAACCATAAAACTGAATAACTCTATTTGCCACAGTAAATGTTGAGTTCCCTTGTAGCATGTAATTTTTATCCTAAAAGACATTATTGCTCTCAGGATGAATAAATGATTTGTATAGTTGGTAATTGTCTTTTTATTGACTTGTTTTTGTTGAAAAGATGACCACTAGTAACATATTTTGTTCAGGGTATTTTGCCATGTACCATGGATAGTACAGTACATAGAATAGGAGGAAAAAAGCCATCGCGGTTATTTATATCACAGATGAGAGTGATAGTAATCAAAATTCATAAGAAATTATATTATGCATTAAGAAACAGCAAGTACTGGTACCAAAAATAAAGTTGATAGTAGGTAGACCTGAGTGTAGGAGAGTATGATTTATACACAAATAAAGAAGTTGAGAGAGTTTATAAATGAACATTTCAGATGAGAACTCCAATAATGAGGATATCTAGGGAAAGGTTAATTAAAATAGTAAGAGTAACATTCGTGGATAGACGTACTTAAGGAGGGAAACTGGGAGAGTGTATTGAAAAAGTGATGTATGAATGAACATTTCAGATGAAAACTCTAACAATCATGATATCTGGGATAAGGTTGATTTAGGGAAACCAAACCACTGCAATGAGGAAATAGGGCACAGCTATTATTGTTGGATTGCAATGGATGAAAGCACAGTAGAACATGGGTGGAAATACATAAAAGGAGTTCATAATGTTGTTAAAATGAGGTTTTCTGTAAATGAAATAATTCACTTCATAAATGTTGAAGAAGTAGGGACAAACGTGTGTGTATGTTAGTATTCTGTACTAGAATACAAATATCAACTCTTGACGGATTCATTCAGATGGAATAAATTGTATATCAAGCATTTAGGTTCCTAAATTCATTTTCATTCTTATTTTTGGAAAACAGATGCTCTGTGTGTGTGTGTGTGTGTGTGTGTGTGTGTGTGTGTGACTTATTAGTGTGTTTGTAGAGGAAAATGCTAAAATTTGGAATGACTGTTAGTACTATGTAAGAAAGGAGAAAAGTGAATTCTATAAACATAAACCATAATGATTTTTAGGTATTTTGAAAATACTATATCATATAGTGGGGGATTAGGTCCCCCTCGGTCTTAGACCTAGGGGAGGGGAATAGGGTGAAAGCGGGAGGGAGGGAGGAATGGGAGGATACAAGTGATGAGATAACAATTTAGTTGTAATTTGAATAAATTAATTAAATAACAATAAAAAATTAAAAAAGAAGAGGAACACATATGTTAATGTAGAAAATGGAAGTGAAGGAGAAAGAGAAAGAGAAGAGAGCAAGTAAAAAAAATTTTAAAGGTAGGTAATTTAAAACCAGACAACTTATCTGTACAAAACCAATTCAAGTCCATAAAGTGAGAGCAGTGGAGATGAAAGTGCTTGCCTTGCAAGCATAAGGAAATGAGACTGAACCCTAAAATCTACAGAAGAAGAGTAAAAAGGAGTAGTAGTAGTAAGGGGAGGAGGACGGGGAAAAAGGAAAACAGCAACAACCAGAAGAGGAGGAGACTGAAAGCAAGAAGGGAGAGAGGGAAAGAGAGGTGGGGCCAAGAAAGGAAGGATGAGAAAGGCAGGCAGGTAAGCAGGCAAGAAGGAAGGAAGGAAGGAAGCAAGGAAGGAAGGAAGGAAGGGTTGACTGATTCCTAACATGATATCATATGCTCATAATCTGAGAACCAGGGAGGGAAGGTGGTGTTAGGTAAATTCTTGGAACTTACTAGCCAGCTTTCTTGCCTACTTGATGAGTTCAAGACCAGTGAGAAGAACTGTCTGAAGTAAAAGCATAACACAAACAAAAACAATATGACAAGTACCTTTGGAGTGCAAATTGTGGTTATACTCTGGCTTCAACATCAGATATCACTAAAAGCTATTATTTGGAACTCTGGTAAAATCACAGGAAGGACATCCTGAGGAACGACCTCTGACATTTACCAGGAGGATCTTAGCTGTCTTTCATGTACAGCAGCATGCATTTAAGCTTCTTTTGGGCTCTCAAAAAATTGAATTTTATAAGTTGCTCAGTCTAATGATAATTAAAGGAGAATTTACTCTAGCTATATGTAACTGACAAACTTGTTTTTCTTTTTTCTTTCTTCTTTTTTCGTTTGAAGTTCCAAGCATTCTCAATATAATTTGTTAGGTGTAAAAGACACAGAGATTAACAATCCACTGCCCATATTTTTTAAGAAGCTCTTGAGCTAATGAGAAGGAAAGAAAAGAGGAAAATGATAGACATCAGCCTATTAGGAGGTGTGGGATGTTGCACTAGATTTCAGGACCCTAACCACAGTAGGAAAAGCACCTTATATAATAATACCAACTGTTCCATTCAAAATGTGGTTGTTATTCCAGGAAGGAAAACCTTTTTTGTGATATTGTAAGGCAGGTGGATTTGAGAAAGCATAAGAATTTTTATTCTGAGAAAGTGAAGACGTCTTAATGCTGGCATAGTACAGAAGTAATGGGTTTCCAGCTGTACTGGGTAAACAGGTGGTTTTGATAGCTGTTCCAACCAGGCTTATGACTTCTTAGTTGGCAGTTTTTAAACACTCATTTTATGTACAAAAGTGCCTGGATTGTGTGTGTGTGTGTGTGTGTGTGTGTGTGTGTGTGTGTGTGTATTCATATATATGAATACCATATGGATGTTTGGGGCTTGTAGAGGTCAGAAGAGATCATTGAGCCCCTTGGAACTGGAATTATAAATAGTTGTTCATATAGATATAGATATGAATGCTGGGTAATAAACTTGGTTCCTCAGCAAACACAAGAACTTTAATGATTAAGCTATCTCTTCAGGCTATTCCTAGTTATTAAATATTTTTTGTTTCACTTTTGAATGTAGTAGAAAAATGTAAGCAGATTCAAGCAATAGGTTAAAGGACAAGGTGTGCCAAATTACAAGGCTCAAAGAGAACAAAGGGGAATGGTTTAAGATTATTTTGCATAAGATTGTCACAATTTATTTATTTATTTTTAGATAAATTAACTCTTAGGAATATTCACAAAATGAAAAGAAAAGACAAGAAACATTCACTCTATGTCATGAACTCAACTTGGCAAATTATGTAACAAAAATACCTTTATTAGGGAGACTTGTATGTGTACCCAATGTACAGTCCTTATTGTACTTAGCATATATTAATAATTTTAGACAAAATTAAATAATGTAGGACTGAATAGGGGGTATTTCAGATATATTGCTTATTCCTGATGTTTTGAACAATATGTTTCAGGAAGTTGAAGGAAAAATGAACACCTCCTTTGCTCTTGACTGTGACGAATAAGAAACACAGTGCTAAATGTTACAACCTGTCCCTGTATCTTCAGTAAGCATTGCTATGACTGGTCCTACTGGTGTCCCTAAACTTCTGAGAGAACATAAATCTAAATCCAGAATTAACATATAAAGTATAACTGCTTCTGAGTGAATGCAAAAAGTCTTAATATTTTTGTAGAAGTAATTAGCAGCAGCTTGATCATTGTGAGCACTGGATCAGAGTCACCAAATTTGTACATAGTCATAAAGACAATGTGTTAGGCTTCATCGGACACGTGATTGTTTTACAGCTATTCAATACTTTATTATAACCATTCAACCAAAGACATTTTGCAAATAAATGTTACTATGTGTCAGTAAAGTTTTAACCCACCATGTGTGAATTACACCAAACCATACTGGGCTTTTAGAAACCCAAGACAAAGCACATGGATCTGACTCGCTTTTATCAAATCATTATAGTCTGTGTTGTATTTGGTTAGCTGTGGATGTTTGCCAAACTTATAAAGTATGCTGGAACTTTTATTACTGAAATATATTTTTTTCATAGTGATATCTTATGAAAATTGTTTGGCTCAAATATTCCACATAGTTACTGATTTTTGTTTGCTTGCTGGCTTGTATAATTCATCTATTTTTTTTTTTTAAAGAGAGGTTCAGTGTCTTTCTACCTTAAGAAAACTTATTTAAAAAAATAATTGACTTTAATTATCTTGTTTTTCTTTGTCATCTTTTCTTGATATTGGCCAAAGAGAAAAATCATTGATATTTCATGCAATTAAGACTATTTATTTATCTATTTATTTACTAACTAAGCAGCCTGATTTCATCACCCTCCTTCTCTTCTTCTCATTTGCACCCTCGTGCTCCCTCTCCTTATTCCCTGCTTTTGTTCTTCCCAGAGAAGTGGAGACCCCAAGGGGCACCACAGCCACCATGGCACAGCTAGACAAAGTGTATCTTCTCCCACTGAGGCCAGGCAAGCCAGCCCAGCTAGTGAAAAGGGATCCAGTGGCAGGCAAGAGAGACATAGGGAGCCCCTGCTCACACTGTTAGGGGACCCCCCCATGATGACTACGCTGCACATCAGCTACATATATGCAGGGGGCCTATGCCCAGGACGAGCATGCTCTTTGGTTGGTGGTTAGTCTTTATAAGCCCCCCTGGACCCATGTTGGTTTACTCTGTATGTCTTCTTGTGGTGCCATGGCCCACCAGGCCCATTCAATACTTTTATAGCTGAATGTAAGTATCCTCAAAGACCTGTAAATTGTTCACCATTATAGTTAAAAATACAGACCTGCTGTCATTTTCCTCTTTTGCACTGCTTGTATGATTCGAACAAGTTGGTTCTCTGTTTTTTCATCTATAAAATGAGGTGTATAAAAGCTTTTAAATGGATTTATTTAAAAAGTCAACAAATTAGCACACAAGAATGATAATCTATAACAATATTTGCTAAACAAAGCACTATGTGAATAGATACTGTTAATATACAAGTAACCAAATATCCTAAGTGTATTTTATAAGTGCATTCATAACCCAAACTAACATAAGTCTGAGCTATAAACGTGGCAGTCCAGAAGGAGGCTTCTGAGTTGTTTTCACTCTCCACAAATTCTCTGGTCTCCCTTCTGGGTATTTCTGGTTTTCAGACACAGAACACCTTCCAAGGTCACCAGCAACACTCACTTTTTAGTTGAACATCTATTGGCCTTTCTGGCCATAGAGAAGTTACACCTCTGAGATTTGGTTTTCAATTTACAAAGCTAAGTAAGCAAGATCAATATCAGATTTTAAAAAGTTTAAAAAAAAATCTTAGTTTTCAAATTTCAAGCGTTTGAAAGAATTTCCCCTTCATTTTCTTTTTTCCTTTTTTAAGTATATTTTATTAATTTATTCATATTACATCTAAATTCTTATCCCATCCCTTGCATCCTCCCAATTCTCCCCCCTCCCATTTTTTCCTTACTCCCCTCCCCTATGACTGTGACTGAGGGGGACTTCCTCCCCCTGTATATGCTCATAGGGTACGAAGTCTCTTCTTGGTAGC
This sequence comes from Acomys russatus, assembly GCF_903995435.1. NCBI lineage: Eukaryota > Metazoa > Chordata > Mammalia > Rodentia > Muridae > Acomys > Acomys russatus. The sequence goes on along the minus strand of NC_067143.1, from coordinate 40,453,515 downwards.
CTGCTATCCTTCCTCTGAGTGCCACCAGGCCTCCATGTTAAGGGGACATGGTCAAATATGGGGCACCAGAGTTCGTGTGAAAGTCAGTCCCCATTCTCCTGGCAACTGTGAAGAACGTCCTGTCCATTGGCATTTTTCTACGTGGAGATTGTCTCACGTGTCTTATGAGGTGGAAGAATTCATGCATGCATGCATCACTTGGCCTTTTTAAAAACATAAAACAACATACAAACTGTAGCAATTTCCCTGAGAACTTGGGGCGTAGGAACAGTGTTAAAATGTCTGTATAGTTATAGATCAAAAATGTCACCTCTAATTAGTTAGCATACAATTGACTCACTCTTGTTGGTTTTCATTAAAAACTGGGCTACTGTTTAATCTACACACCTTTAAAACACAGAGTTGCATCTCACAATGCTTTATGTGACAGTGCAAGAAAAAATATTAAATCTGATGTTATTTTAAGACATTTTTATTATAGTATAGCTAAAGTGTCCTCTCCTCATTGTGCCTTTTTGATTATAGTGTAGCTGAATCCTTTTTTCTCATTGTAACAGATGAAGTAATATTTTCAAAGGTAATGTAGGTAAGTGCTTATTAGTCATGTGTTTCTTTTGGTTTTCCACACTTCAGTGACATATTCTTAACCCAGTGTCACCACCTACACACACACACACACACACACACACACACACACAAGCACACACGCGCACACACACACACACGCCCACACACGCGCACACACACACACACACACACACACACACACACACACACACGCTTTACTTGTCACTGACAATGACAGTATAAGATCATCAAGTGATTGTTCTATGTTCTAACCTTTAGACCCTACCACTATGAATGATTTTGACTTCTGTTCCAGTTCAGGAGTCAACCTGCTTGGTGGCATGCAACTTTACCTCTGTACTGTTAATTTCCCCTTCTCATGTGTTTAAGCTCAATACTGTTAGACAACCTTTTCTAGCTAATCTTTTGCTATCCCAAGAACCCAAAACTAAAAGAGTAAGTAAGCATATCATTTTGGCTAGCCTTTGAAAGCAATATTCAAACCCGATGGGTCTCAAAGACAGTAATGAAAAATTACAATTTGACATTGTGTAAAATACCACAAGAAGATTAAAAGTAAATACAAACATTTTCAGTACTTGTTAATAACTTAATTTCCTTATTTTAAAATGAGCCATTAAGATCAATCCAGAAAAATAAACATAAATTACATTAACTAAGAGCATAACTACAGAAGAAACTGGCTATAGAAAGCAGAGTGAAATATCCATTAAAGGCATAGGAAAAGATGTACCCTGTCATTCTCACCTTAAAGACAAAGCTTAAACCATTATGATGACATTTTAACTTAAAAGTTCAGCAACTAGCAAATAATTCAATAAGGCCCTGTGTAAGAGAAGAAATAGAAATTTGTAAATTTGTCTATTTATTTGCATATATGTTTCCAATTTGAAATTAGTATTCATGGTCATAAATATATGTTGACCAAAAAAATACTGCTATAAAATGCCCCTTACATTTTCCCCCCTTTCTGTACAGGAATAACAAAAGTGGTATTTATCAGAATCCTTTACAAACTACTTTTACATGTATGCTCTATACTCCCTTGTGCTTGACCCACATAGTCTAGACTGATATAGATAAAACTAAGCATCTGGCTGTTTGTAGACAGAACTTCAGGCAATTGTTCTGGTATTGCCCACTCAATGCATAAAAATATATGTAAAAAAAAACATAGCCAACATGGAACACAGTTTGGCTAGTTTTATTTACATTACTAATTTATTATATACATGTCTAAGTATTAATCAAACAACACAGGTTAAAAAAACAGAAAAAGGACAAAAAAAGATAAAATAATATTACAATATAGGAGGACTTATTGGTAATTTAGTAGGAAGTTTGAAGAAATAACTATGTGGAGACATGATCTTTTTATATCCAATTAGCATATCACTGTGCTATTCTGTAGGAGACAAGTTGGTTAAAAAAAAAAAAAAAGTACTGCATTGTCAAGGCACAGCGATTGGGTTCCTGTGTGTCTTTGATGCCATTTATCAGTTTCATGTGTGAAAAAGAAGAGGCAGATGTTCTTCTCACAAATGCTAAAATTTGTTTTTTCCTTTATATAATAGCATTACTAAATGGTTTAAACTCTTAGATTACTTTTCTACAAAAAGATGCCAACAGTGTTCAACATGTCAATTGTTCTCATGATATTTTAGACAGTATTTCTGTCTAGGGAACCCATAGGAGTAAAAACTACTTATTGTTTTATCCAAAAATTTAGCCCAAGCATTTTAATGAACTGTGCACTCAATAACTGCCAAGTAAATAGCTGCATGAGATAATGCTGAGAAAGCATATAGTATAGTATTTAATGTAAAATATCTGTTCTTATTTGATAAATTATTCTACAAGTGATTTTATTAACTCTGAAAGTGACTTTTTGCTAAAACTGACTGAAAAACTAAAAATTGTTTCAGAAATAATTGGAATGGAAATCTGGATTATATTCTAAATACAGGAAAGATTATCATGTGTCTTTTCCAAAGAAAATACTGAGTAATTATATCAATATTAAAATTCAGAATAAAGATAATTTTAAACAAAATTTTTCAAGGACAAAATAAATACAGATTTTAAACAACTTAATAAAAAAAGACACTGAACAATTTCTGGCAAAAGATTGCAAATCTATTTTTCTATGTGCTAAATAACTTAGAAAGAACTTTCCGTATTTAATATATCCAGAATGACCTTTAAAGTATTAAATTTTGAGCTTTCATTTTGTGGTATAGGAAGCCATAAAATCATATGTGGAAACTTGCAAGCATCATAAATATTAATTTGTTTTTGTCAGTAATGCCTACATCCTTGCCATCAAATAATGAAAAAAGATTCCAGTAGGACTTGAAAAAATTGTATCTCATATAAAAAATACACCAGACTGTTCAATGTCATATTTCTTTCTGTTTTCACTCAGTATTTAACATGGATCTTTGCAATATAAAGAGCAGCAGTGGTCAGGTTCTTAAACTCTATGACACTAATTGGTACATAACAAATTGCCAGGCAATAACTGACATTATTGAGGATACTTTTGAAAAAAGATATAACACCAATGTGAAACAAACCTTGCCTAATGTAATTATTTCGAAAAAGTATGGCCTCATACGCAAATAAGCCCATCAATTTGCTGCCCTCATTTCAGACAAAAGAATTAAGTAGATAAAGTGACTTTCATAAAAATATACCTAAGCAGGAGCTAACTGTCAACATAGAAGTTCCATTTACCACGTTGAAAACAAATGAAATGTAGCTTATTTTTTTTATGCTATCAGATGGTAACAACTGAGGTGAGTGCATATTGGAGACATAACTACAAAAAAAATGGCTTCTTTTTAGGCTCATCCTTTTAATTGCCAAGTTTTTCAGAAATGCTATATGATGCATGACATCTTTAACAGTAGGATAGATGTTTACATATCACTGAGCAATACAATTTCTCATCCTTAGAGTAAATGCTGCAGGCATACTCCTAATGACTGTGACACCATAATTTAAACATTTATTTTTTGAGATGTGGTAGTCAGATATTTAATCAAACTCTTAAGGATATATTTGTGATACTGTTTTTTGGGTAACATCATTTAAAATCTGTAGAATGAGTAAAGCAGTGGGCCCCTCTCCCTACTCCTCCACCCACTCTGACAGGACTTCATCTACTCAGCTGATGACATAATTTTTAAAAAGGGCCGGACAAAAAAAGGGTGGAGGGCTGGACAAAATGAAGGATCTGTGCATGAATACATGACACACAGCATTGGTCCTGCCTGTGTTTTAAGATGTGGACTACACATTGCCATTTCTTAGGACTCAGGTTCCTGGTCCTCAGAACAGAAGCTAACAGTCAGCTTTCATACTGTTTCAGGTTTGTACTGGGGGCAGAATACACATGGACTTCCCTTGTTATCTGACTTTCCAAGTGTAGGTTCTGTTAGTACACGCCCTTTTTCATCATATGAGTAATGTACTCATAGTAACTTTCACATATACACACATCTCACAATATAGCTCAACATGTGTAATATGTATGCATTTTATATTACACATAGGTACATTATGTTGTTTTGTTTCTCTGAAAAAAAATCCTTACTAGTATGCATTTAGCTGTAACCACAGGGAACCAGTCAAGTTGTATCAATCAGTAAAATATCTGGATAATTAATGTCAATCCTTGTAGAAGCTAATATTTTAGAACCGTGTCTGGTGTCAATGTCGCTGATCAGATAATGATCAGATATATAGAAAATGATACCTTATTTTAAATGCCAACTCTACAATGCTTATATATGAATTTAAAAAATAATATCAAGATCTATGTACGTATGTTTCTTGATATCACTAACAATTTAAAAAGTCACATTTGCTTATCACCACTTTGAGAAGATGAAGACTACATCTTCAGACATTTTCATCCCTGCTTTCATCACAGATCTACACACACTGTAGCTACTCACTACTTTTCTCTCTATTATTTAAGATGTTTTATGAGAGTTAAGCTCTTCCAGGACATGCATTAAAATTCTAACACAGCAGTCCTTATGTTCCAAAAGAATGGAGCTAAATTTTCAGCCGTCATTGTTACTTGCCACTTACCTGCCAAGAAGCAGAAACTCTCCTGCTAGACCCAAGCGTCTCATGGCCATGAGAAGACCTCGCACCGTCATGCCTTCGCAGAAGCAGGCTACCACCCGGGCCTTAGGTAAGTGGCTTCTGAGCTTTTTCAACAGCTTGTCGAAGCTCTGCTCCCCAGCGTTGCTGTAGATCTTGTAAGAGTGGGCGATGCAAATCCCTTCCTTAGCTGACATATCCTTGAAAGCCTCCATTCCACTTTCTCCATAGTTACCTGTATGAAAGTGAACATACAAAGAGAGATAGTGAATTAGTTTCAATAGGAAATTTTTTTTATCCTAACTGAGAGGTAGAATAAACTGTTTCTGTACATGCACACATTACAGTGTTCAAACTACAATGTCTTTCTGTTCCTTTAAATTTTTTCTGTTGAAAAAATCAACAGTATTTTCTTCTAGTGTTTCAAAATGTTACAGTTCATCTTATCATCTAACTAGAACATTCTTTTCGAAACTCACTATGATAATACCAGCTAAACCACTTTGCTCTTTCTCTTCCTTTCCCTACTCATCCCAGACTCTGGTTATTGCCCTTTACCTATTTAACTCTCAATTTCTGCAGGAGAACTCTTCTAGATATCACTTATCAGTGAGGTCATGTGGAATTCACAATTCAATGTTTAACTTATTCACACAGTACAATGATTTCCATATCCATACATGTTGTCATAACAATAAGGATGCCAAGTTCTATTTTGGCTTAATAGTATCCCATTGGGTATAGGAACCAAGTGTTCATATGTCTCAGAATATGTAAGATGTTTCCGTTTATTGGCAGTTTCCAATAGAGCTTCAGTGTTCAGTGAACAATTTTCTTTGCACCATGCCAACTTGTGTTCTGTTCACATATACTCACAACATCATACAATGTGTTAGAAAACATTCCTCTGATGCTTTTATTCCATACCATCTCTATTTCCCTTTGCATTCTACAGCTATGGTTTGGATAGAGTTTATCCGTAAGGAGCTCATATTGATATGGTAGAAATTTTAACTGGGCCTAGCAGTTGGTGATCAGGATTCTTTCTCGGGTGGTGACCACTGGTAGACGGGTAAGGTCTGACAGGATAGATCAGTTTCCACTGCTTATAGACTTGTTAATGGGAAAATTTGGTTGATGGGAAAACACAGGTTTTCTTTATCTTACTGCATAATTTAATAATAATGCCAAATATTATCACTGTGTTATTTGGACTTCCTACCTAACCAGAATACTTAAACCTTTTTTTTTTCATATACATTATCTAGCATGAGTTATTCTGTTGTGGCAAAACAAAACATATAAGACATTTTCATTTTTAGCCAAAATACATAGATACAGTATTTTCACACTCAGTGTATTCACACACACAAACGTATAGACCATATACTACATATATGTCACAAAATATGATAGAGTATTCATCTATGTAAAATAGTCTGTATTTTATATCATGTTAATAGTCATGAAAATATTACTTGCCATTCTGAAATGCAAAACATCCACCATATTCTCAACTGAGATATAGCCTTCTAATGAGGAAATGTATTTGTTTTTGAAAAAACATTTAATTTTCAACCTATACAATCAAAGAACAAGTAGCGAGATGGATAATTCTTCAATTTATTGGAGTTAAGTGTAGGATAATGTTTTTCTTCTTTTTTGTTCATTTTTCATTAATATGCAAATTTATTTTAATATTTAATAAATGATAAATGTATATGTACTTTAAAATTTGTTTAAAAATAAATTTGTGTATTATCTATATCAATCAGCATTTGATATGTATATCTATTTTATATCCTTATATATCTACAATTACATAAACATTTCTTGGGCTAAAGGGGTCACAAGCAATGAGTACAAAATCAATCCATTTCACTTGGCTGTCTTTCAAATGGAATGGAAGTGCTTAGACATCTGGCTTTAGTAGTATAATCGGTCCTTTTATGTGGAAAATTTAGGCTTATAAACACATCAATGTTAGTAGGACAGTTAACTTACTGAGTTTACATAGGACATGCATTTGACTCTCCTGACAAAAACTGGGCCTGTTTGTTCTCACTGATACTTTACTTCTGCTAATAATCAGGTCCTGACTCGTGTTCTGTTGACTTGCACTAATTATGTGGATTGGTCTATAATTCTTATCTGAACCAAGAGATATCTCTGTAAATAGCAACACCTTGTAAGCTTGAAGCGGTCTCAGTCTCTTCTGAGGTCAATTAATAATGCATTGACACTGTATTTTATTTACAACATTTCTTCCTTTCCATTTTTTATCTCCACATCCTCCTATAAGCCCTTTCTACACATTTATGACTATTTCCCGTTAATTGTTATTTCATGCACACATGTATTTGTATAGACTATGTATTCCAAAATATAAAAAATATAACCTGTTGAGGTCATATGATATTAATTGTATGTGTGGTTTCAGGGCTGACTGACTGGCACAGAACAACCAAATGATATGCTCTTCCTTGTGTAGGGCCACCCCGTGTTGCTCCCAGTTTTTCTCAGTTTATTGTAGTTTTTTGAGTAGGTTTGAGGCTTTGTGGGCTTTTCCATTTGACATTTGACAACCTTTAAAATCAAAGAAAAATAAAGCTTAAGACTGAGAGTCATCTATGAGATGAATCATACCAAGTCTTTTATATAAGTTATCCCATTGCATTCCAATAATAATATTTTGAGGTAAGTATTATTATTGATATCCTATAGATAACACATTAACTTCCCTTAAGAAACAGACTTATAAATATGAGTAGTGAATAAAGGGCTGAGCTCCATGCACGTCTAGAAGTAAAGATTTCTCTCATCCTTCTTCCATAACTGATTCTCTAGAAGCTCAAAGATCAAGTTAGATGGGCATGCTATATTGGTAAGAAGAAAGCAGGAGTATTATTGCAAGACAGCTCAATTGTAGAATATGAAAATGTAACTACCCTAAAATCAGGTAGCTGAGGGAGATAATATCAGAAGCAGCAAATAACAAGTGACAGAGCAATAGGAGACATCCACTTAAAGAACCGTGGGCCTATACAGATATAAAAGTCAGCAAATAGGAAAATGATAAGTCTTGGCTGTAACATAGATCTGATTTCCCCCACCTGTATGCTCTACCATCACACAAGTACCCTATTCCGATGAGCTCCTCAGATTTTCAGGATGAAATTCGGCATAGTTCTACCTACAAAGAACATAAAGTAAAACATGCTAGCTTGACTCCCAGACCAAACAGCAACAGGAAAGTTGCAAGGATTTCTGTTTATCCCTAGGGTTAGAAGCAACAACAGTCCTCTGTGATAGCAGCAGGTGGACAATTCAGTTATTTTGTAATTAATGTTTAAAGGGTTCTTTCTGGTAAATGTGCCAAGAGAACTAAATCGTTGCCTTTACACTATCTGAGTAATTCACTCTTTATTTTTAGACAAATTTGTTTCTCAGCTATTTTGCGTGCAATTTTTCAATTTAACATGGAGTCAGTCACATAAATAGCTTGAAATTAGCCATGATTATGATGTAAATAATAAGAGCCAATCATTCCTAATTAAATAACAAAACATATCTGAAAAAAACTGATCTTTAACATAGTATTTAATACTTTTGTTTTAATTCTGTCTTTACTTATTATGCTACATATTGTATGGAACAAGTTAGTTCAGAGAAAAGATGTTTGTGTTGAAGTAACTTCATTTTAACTTCAGTTTGGAAACTATAATTTCTTCAGCTTTTTCACCTGAAGCAAAATCACGACACTTCAATGTTTTCACTTTGTTTTTGTGTATTCACAAGTATAAGCATATATCTATTATATATCTGTTTGAGGTTGCAGTCCTCCTAGCCTGGATAAAAATAAAAAGGATATAGAACTGTATAGAACTGGCTGAAGGTGCTTGCTGCTAAGACTGAAGACCTACGCTTAATCCCTAGCACCCACATTACAGGGAGAGAACAGACTCCCATGATTCAGGCAACACCGAACTCCAAAAAAGAAAGTGTGTGTGGATGTGACTTTAAAAGTTCAGACCATACATTTGTGTAACTTCTCTGAGTCACTGGCAGTTGAAGAGGAAGAAGACAGCAATACAAACTAGATATAGAAATATAGCGAGTAATTTTGTTTGATGAATTCAGGAGGGAACTTCTTCACAAAGTGCTTAACATAGGTCACGTTTCAGAGTGTGAGGTCCGTACATGATGTTATGGCTCCTATGTCATCATTATTGTCATTTCCTGAAGATAGGTGGCATAAGCTTACCTACAGCTCATGCAATTATCTATTGTAATTCTCTAAATACTAAGTACTGTGCTTGATAGGATGATACAAGGCATAATCTCACAGATTTATGAATGAGGTGTTGCTGCAGAGAAGTTTATCAAATAATTTATTGCTTGTTAATATAAGACCTGCATTTTAAACTTCTGACTTTAAAATGTCCTAACTTGCATTCCTTCATTTGGTTTTGTTAGTCTTAAGTCTGGGACAAGGATGGCAGTCAGTTCATCTGCACAGTTCTTCCAAACACATTTCTACCCACAATTAAATGTTGCCTTCGAAACATATTTCTCAACAAACACGGTATTTATTAAATAACTTTTGTGCCTAGTTTACATTTAGGTAGAATTGTGTACGATTTGCCAAAGAGTCACAGAAGAGGGTAACCAGGAGTGCAGGAGCGAGAGAGGTGGATAACACCATGAGAACACAGCCCACAGAACCAGTGAAGAACAGGGCATAGGGGCTTACAGAGACTGAAGCAGCAGTCTCAGAGCCTTCCTGAAACTGTGAAAAGCCCTCTGCACACATTCTGTGGAAATTTAGCTTGAGGTTTTGTTGGACTCCTACCAGTGGCAGAGAGGGTGACTTTGAATCTTTGGTCTGCTTGTGAGACCATTTTTCTAATACTGAGTTGCCTCATCCAGCCTTGATCTGAGAGTTTGTGCATAGTCTTATTGCATCTTGTTCTGTCATTTTCAGATGATATAACTGTTAGGATTGCTCTTTTCTGAAAGGAAGGAGGAGCACTGTATTTAGGGGCTAGGAAAGGTGTAGAGGAGGGAGAGGAGCCTCCAGTCAGGATATAATAAATGAAAGAAGAATAATTTAGTGAAAAGAACCAACATTTAATTCTAAGTACCTTCCTACAAAATACTCAATGTTGGATTATAGCTTCATATAGACAATGTTCTGTATGATAAGAGTAGGCTTTTGGAAAAAGATGCTTTATTAACTAAAGTTGGCTTCTTACTGATATTGTTAGGCTAAAGCACCATGTAGCTTTTGAAATTAGGACTTCTATAGTGTTTATGTTTTAATTGCCTTGTTAAAGTAGCTTAAATTTAGATTTGCAATGTAGTAAATTACTACTCTTTTTCTTTAAAATATTTTGGAGACTTTCACTTTTCTCCCTCTGGCTTTCTTCCTAGAGGAAAATAAAATGTTGAGATAGACACCGTGACCCAGATTCTCATGCTAGCCCCATAAAATTCAACTTTTCTTTGGCTTTCTTGTAGACTGTCAGGTTTGCACCTGAAGGCTGCACTGCCTGTATCATTAAGAGTGATTCTATTTGAATAGAAGGGAATACCTCCTTGTGGGACTCTGTGTCAATGGGTCGAATGGACTTGGGAGATGTTGACTTTGCTTCTTTTTTTGCTCACTATTCATCTCTAGTACTTGATTCTAAGTGGTTATAATGACAATGCAGACATTGTTTTATGTCAACTGAAGATGGAAGATCTTTCACAATAATGCCAAAGCTTTGCAAGCTCAACAACCTTTATTGAAAAGATGTCTGTTCTCTGACTGATGATCCCTGGCCTGCCACCTCCTCAGATTTAGATTTGTTTTGTGTAGGTCAGTGATTTTTTAGATTTGCTCAGTACTGAACTTTCCCCAACAACATAGATAATAGGGATTCACTTTGGGTTTAGGAATAAGCACAATAAATTAAATTAGGCTTCACAGTTGTTTACTTGCCACCAGACTGAGTTTTATTTAGGAATGAGTAGCTAGTACCCATTTTTTGTTAGAGCCATGGCTTTGCTGCTTCTCATCTATAGTTCAGCCCCGTCCTACCTACTATGGTAGTCTCTGAGTTTATGTGATCAGTAAAAATTTGACATATGCATAATCCAAAACACATTGCTTTATCAGTTAAAAACAAGACATTTCAAAGATATATGAAGGAAAAACTAAGGTATCATTATATTTTATAATGTTGATGACATCCCAAAATGACAGAGTTATAACAATGATTAAATTACATACACTTCTAAAACCAATACAACCAGTTCATTCCTACATGTCTTAAGTTATTTTCATGGTTAGTAAATATTGAGCTTTATGCACATAATTTAGCATTCTAATGTTTCAGGGAAGAATCTCAATTCCTTAGAGCACGAGATCATTTGAGCCTTCCAAAGAGCAAGTGTCTAGTATTTCTAATTAGCCTCGTTGCCTGCCATTGTTCTATGTATATATTTCATATTGCAGACATAATAATAACAATAAGTAGATCAACAAATGCATATGTTATTTTTAAACTAAGGAATGTATTATTCTGACAAAAAATATGAGTGACCATGGCCCAAAGACACAGCTCTATTTTCCCTGAATGGCAGCCTTATTATGGACAATCTTTACAGATTCACAGAAAAGCAATTCACGGATTTGTGCATTTATATAACAATTAACTGTGTACAGTGTGCTATTAGGCATCCCAGGTGATACACAGTTATCTTTCTCTGAGATATTCTTCTATATGCTTATTCCCTTTCTGCTCCTAAGGACACGGAATTTGCTAATTCTGTATTTCTAAATATGCCAGCTTTTGTGCACTCACTCCAAGTACTTATGATAGTTTTCATGTCATACTCTAATGATGTATTTGACTAAGAGAATATGTGCCAATTAAAGTGAAGTGTGGAATTTCAGTTATATGTTTATCAACAGAGCTCTCATATGTATGTCTTTAAGTATGCAGACTTTAGAAAATAACCATCAAATTCTCACTAGTCAGTTGCTATTCAATGACAACAGTGATCCAAATTGTTTGAGCCTGGCTGACAAATTACAGACAGTGCAGCTTAACCGTAAGTACCTTGGACAGAGTAAAGAGTAATTGGAGTTTTGTTAACTTACAGTTTTGTTTTGTTCTTTTTTTTAACAGTCTTTAAAAAACCACTGTGTTCCTGAGGGGGATTACCTCCCCCTGTATATGCTCATAGGGTATCAAGTCTCTTCTTGGTAACCTGCTGTCCTTCCTCTGAGTGCCACCAGGTCTCCCTCTCAACTGTGGAGAATGTTCTGACCATTGGCTAGATCTGGGTAGGGGTTTAAAGTTTACCGCCTTATTGTCCTTGGCTGGTGCCTTAGTTTGAGCGGGACCCCTGGGGACAGTCATAGAGGAGGGGAATAAGGGGAAAATGGGAGGGAGGGAAGAATGGGAGGATACAAGGAATGGGATAACCATTGAGATGTAACAAGAATAAATTAATAATAATAATAATTTTAAAAAGCAAATATAAAACAATAAAAAAAATCAGTAACAACAACAAAAAAACCACTGTGGGTGTGTGTTTGTGTGTGTGACATGTACTAAAAAAAATCCACAGAGAGGGATGTTTTAGATTTTCCTTTTAACCTTTTGTTGGCCATCATTTTCCAGGCATTTTATAGTCTGACTCCAGCTTCTAACTCTGACAATATATATAGAATCTTGTGAATAATTCCTACTTTAAATTTATTTTGTAAATGTGCTTATAGAAAACATTATACTCTATGCTGACTTTATTTGAAAACTGGCTTGTGACATAAAATAGAAACAGACATTCGTCATTGAGTTTGCGCAACCTTGAAATTTACAAAGCACACTTTATCTTTTTGTTCTGTTAATGTTTCTTAGATATTCTTCTCAGCGATTTAAAACTAAACCTGTTCGTTAATGGTGATGTGTTTTCTAAGTGTTTCTTCATGTTGCTAGAAAGTGTGCGTGTTTTTGATTTTTAGAAACAAAGCCCTTGTTGCTGTTGACTTGTTGGCACTCCACAAAGCAAATTAGAAGAAACATAACCTCTGTCATCAGGAACATAACGGCTAAAACATCTTGATTGGATTCACCCAGTGTTTTAATGGAATCACTCATGGTCCAATTCTCCTGTCCTCATTTTGCTGTTGATGAAATCCCCAGATAGTATGATAGTGTTGGTTTTATCACTCTGTAGAACTAATGTCTGCTGTTTCCCACACTCCATTCCTTTAATCACACCTCTGGGATACTAGAATGCATCAAGCCCCCTGAGATTACCTAACACACGGGAATAGCAAGTGAGTCTCTGAAACATGTTGCTGCTGTTGCAGTGGCTTATTTTCTCTCTTTTACGCAAATATCATTAAGTCTGCCCAAGCCTCCTGGGGGCACTTCTCAATGAGAGGAATCCTTCAAATGGAATTGTTAGTCCTGACTTCATACTGTGTAGGAATGCCAGTTTCAGGAAATTCTCAAGTTTGGGGAACTGTGTTAAATTGTGAGACTGAAGAAAACAAAGAAATAGCCACAGCTGTCCTTAATTGAGTTTAGTAGATCATTCTTATTGCTAACAGCAAGGTTTTTGCCCCTTTTCTCGGAAGTCTGTCTATTACTTCCACTTGTATGCATAGTTGCTTCTCCTATCTGTAAGCACCAATCTCTCTGTTTATTTAATTAATACTTCGTAGTGTATTTATTTTGCACTTAATACTATATACATTTCCATTATACTTGGACTTCTCTGCCCCTGATCTCAGTGTTTATTTACGTAAAGTACTCATCAGCCCATTCAAATTCAAGGAAATATATAATATTTTGTATGTTTAAAACTATTCATTCTCTTCAAAACATGGAGTCAAAGTGGTTATCAGCTCTCATTCCTGCCTCATGATGAAAAGAAACATCGCATCATCCTGGAAAAGAGAAAGAGATGAAGGGTGACGGTTCTGACATTATCAGACCACTAATTAAATTGTTCGTTGCCACAACTATATCTCAGACCTTTATGATTAGGTTTAAAAAGTTTCTACTTTTTTTCCCTTTTGTTTTTATACTATACTGATATTGTCTTTTTGCTCCAGAGAAGAGACAAGATAGAAAAAAAGCCAATTCCACAGGCACATTAGAATTTCAATTAGGCTACAAAAGACAAAAAGAAAGCCATTCTTCAATAGATAAGATAGAACTCAAGACAAGGTACTGAACCTTATCCTGAACAGTGGGAAGAGATAATGGGTATGGATCAGGGATGTTGCTATCATTACTTTTAGAATCTTCTCCTCGTGGGTGAACAGTGCCCTAAACAACTAACCCGCAAAAGCATTTCAAAGACAGGAGAGTTGCAAGCTACTCTTACAAGTGGATAATAAAATTATTTTAATTCTAAAGCATGAATGCTTCAGCATGACAATATTACTTTATTTAAGAATATATTTTGGCGGGACATGATGTCACATATTTACAACCAGCACTCAGGAAGTAAAAGCAAGCACATCTCTGGTAAACAAAGGCCAGTTTCATCTAGACTTCCAAGCCAGCCATGGCTTCAGAGTAAAACCCTGTATCAAAACAAATAAACAAATCCACTACAAAAGAGGAGAGAGAGAGAGAGAGAGAGAGAGAGAGAGAGAGAGAGAGAGAGAGAGAGAGAGAGAGAGAGAGAGATTCCAGTGGGCTTGGTTTGTGTTTCAGTGGTCTGGTCTTGGCTACTGACAGTGTGGGTGGGCTTCAGTTCAATTCACAGTGCAGCAAATTGGGGCAATGGCCTTAAAGCGACAGGAGACAAGAATACAGGATGAAATATCCTGGAGGAGGCTACTAAAGAAATTACAATCTGAGGTAACAAGGTTCTTGCTCCATCTCCTGCTATCTGTCTCTCCATTACCCATCTCCCTCTCCTTCCCACTTCCTCGCTCCCCTACCTCCCTTGTGGTACTAGAAATGTTATACAAAAATTCTTCTTCTGCTGTGCATTTTCAGTGAAAAGGATGTTTAAATAGGACACTGTTCACATAAATAGAGTAGAGAGGACAAGTTGAAGCTGTCTCCATAGTTTCCAGTTTGACAGACCAACTAACAGATGGTATGGTTGGGAAGTCGAGCTGGTGTTTGGCAGGAAAGATGTGTGTTTCACCATGGACACATGGCTTAACGCTAGAAATCTGCATAAAGATGTTTTAGATTCAAATGTTAATCAAATACCAGAGCTCTAAACAGCCTGAGCAGTAGATGTAGTACAGTTGTCAGAGAGATTTGAAAAAAAAAAAAAAATCCATGAAACTGAGTAGAAACAAGACTGGAAACCTAGACTATAGTGTCACTTAGAAAAATAAATGATTGGATCTTAGAAAGTTTTGTAATAATGACTTGTATAAAATATTGATAAAATAATAGAACTATTGAATACATCTAAAATTATTGGAAGTCATATTTTCCTAAAATAATTATGTATATGCACCCATGTGCATGTCTATGTACCCATGCTTTGGTACATATAAATGTCAGAGGATAACTTTCAGGAGTTGCTTCTTGTTTCCAGTTTGTTGAATCAAGGTCTTGTTTCTGACACTATGCTATGTACTCCAAGCTAGAAATATTGCAAACTTCCATATGAATTCCCTGTTTGCACTTCCCATCTTGTTTATAGTGTTCCGGTATTATAGATGCATGACACAACATTGGGCTTTTTATGTGAGTTCAGGGGATACAACTCTGTTCATCAGGCTTCTGTGTGTACACTTTTATCCACTGACTGTATCAATCCTTGGTTAGTTATTTAATAGTCTCAATAAATAATAAAACTAAAACTTATTGACATTAAGTATTTTCCTATTCCCAATACGAGCAAATTGAAACAAGAATATTAAATAACTAACCCAGTTCTAATATGTCAGACTGGAAAAAATAGTAGTCTGTGTTGCCTAATAAGTGGAAGAAGATGGATACAATAGTGAGAGATCTGGAAATGGCCTTTGCTGTGTTTGAAGGGGGGGTGGAGTTCAGATGGGCATATAGCAGCCAATGCTTATGTGAAAAAAAGGTGAGTTTGCATGAAAGAAGGTCACCAAGCAACTTCAACAGATACATTTCAATGGACTTACCATAAAGCAGTCTTTAGAGCACACAGGCAGGATAAAAATTTGGAGGGCAATAGAATATTACAACACGTTCTAGAACACTTCTAGAAGTGGACAAAAACAGCAACTAGTCTAAATCAGGTACATTAAGATTACAAAGTTTAAAAGATATAAGTAATATAATCAAAGTCAGAAATCTATAAATGTTAGGAAAAGTCACACTAATGAAAATTTAAATCATTTTTCCATTATATTACCCAGAGATTTATAAATCCAAGTATCAATATGCTATTTAAAAAGACTATATCTTCACTTAGCAAAACATGAGAGTGGCAGAAAGGAACAGTGAGCACTGCTTATGACCCCTGCAAGACTCTGTGAGAACAGTAAGAGCTGTGTTCCAGGAGATTCCACATGAGCTTATACACCAAGAATAATCTGAGAGGAAAGCATATCAAAATATCAAAATAGAGGAAAAGTGGCCAAACATAATGTGTACCTTGTAATGAGATAAACTCAGTCATTCACAAATTCCAATACTGAGATATGATGCAGTTCAAGGCCTTCCATTATATTTTATTGGACTGTGTATTCAAATGGGTAACTTTCATAATAGCATAAGGTGATGTGATGTTTTATTCCTCTTTTAAGTTTCTATAATTTAAAAGAAAGATCCTTTTGGCATAGATCAAAATAATTTCACATTTTAATTATATTATTAATATTAATGAAAGTAAGAGAGATAATGTAAAATATTTTAAGCAAACCAGGCCTCTCTTTCTAGGAGAAGTATGCTATTAAAGTGTTTTAATTCTCCCATTAAGATGATTTCTTACTCAAATATGTAAAAGTCTAATGAAGGACAGAAATATTTTTCTAGAATGTTAAAATAGGAAAAGAGAATGAAGGAACACATTCTAGGGAGTATAGAAATTCTTTCTTATTTGTCTCATTAACTCTTTAAACAGATGTGAAGCTTAGAAATATTTTGGAATATAATAAATATATTGTTTATTGGATTATGAATATATTGAGATTAAGACAGCTTTTAAACCAAACTTATATACTAATATAAGTTTTCTTAACTATGTTCTTATATATTTGAGCTAGTAATATAAGAGAAAAAATAGGTAATGTTAAACATGAACAATATTCCAAGATGTCATGTGATGTGATAATGTGATGGTATTTTTATCTAGTGACAACACTGAAGGTTCTGTAAAAATCAGGGTGGCTTTCTTACCATATTTACAAAAAAAATTCATGATTCTTTTATTTCTGGTGGCAATGTAAACTTGTACAACCACTTTGGATATCTATTTGGCACTTTCTCAGAAAACTGGCAATAGGGCTTCCTCAAGACCCAGCTATTCCACTCCTTGGAATATGCCCAGAAAATGCTCACCCACATAACAAGGACATATGCTCAACCATGTTCATAGAAGCCTTATTCATAATATCCAGAACCTGGAAACAGCCTAAATGCCCCTCAGTTGAAGAATGGATAAAGAAACTGTGGTACATTTACACTATGGAATACTACTCTGCTATTAAAAACAAGGAAATCCCGAAATATTTGGGCAAATGGATGGGACTAGAGATGATCACAATGAGGGAGTTAACCCAGAAGCAGAAAGACTCACATGGTATATACTCACTTATAATTGGGCACTAGCCCAAAAGGCATGTCCCACGAAAGTCTTCACTTACCAGGAGATTGGGATAGATGTGAGGACATCCTACTGAGACTCTAGGTAAGAGATATATAGGAGATGGGGAAATAGAAGGACACAGAGAGTCCTAGAAACCTACAAGAAGAACATCATGATGGGTGGATCGGGGCCCAGCGGGGTCTGATCAAACTATTGCACTAACCAAGGACAATACAATAGTAAACATCGAACCCCTACTCTGATCTAGTCAATGGACTGAACATTCTCCACAGTTATGTGGAGAATGGGGACTGACTTTGACATAAATTCTGGTGCTCTATATTTGACCACCTCCCCTTGGTTGGGAGACCTGATGACACTCAAAGAAAGAATAAGCAGGCTACCAAGATGTGAATAGATACCCTATGACCACATAATGGGGGAGGAGGTTGCCCTCAGTCATAGACCTAGGGGAGGGGAATAGGGTGAAAGCAGGAGAGAGGGAGGATACAAGTGATGGGATAACAATTGAGATGTAATATGAATAAATTAATAAAATAAAAGTAAATTTAAAAAAGAAAGTAGTTTTATCCACAGGGCCTTGAAACCCAAAGAAACTATTAAATCGGCTGATTATATTAACAAACAAACAAACAACTCTCTTCTTGCATGAACCTTAAAAAAGTAAATGGGAAATTGCTATCAAAAGAAAGGATGCTGAGGTGTCACATTTTTAATTCACCTTTCATCAGTGTTTCCTGATGGGCTTCTCTTATTGTAGAGGATTATTCTTTGACAAGCAAAGCTACAACATACATACAAACATACATACACACATATACATACATATAGATAGATTATGATTTGACCTTTTTAATTATCTGTGTCTATCTGGCTATACGTCAAAAATTTTTGTTTCTCAATTTTAACTCTTGCTAATGTCTATATAAATTTATAAATGTCTATATAAATTTCTTTGCCTTTGTATACTATATATTCTTTGATTATTTTAATTTTTGTGTGTATATGTATGCATGTGTGCACATGCACTTATTTATGCATACACGTATGAAATACCAAAACTGATATTGGTAGTCTTTTTCTATTATTCTCCCTCTTGTCTTTTGCGACAGAGTCTCACCCTAAACTTAGGGCTCACAGATTCAGCTAGTCTGTCTGAGAAAGAGAAAGAATACACATGGCTCATAGTGTGTAAAAGCAATTAGTGTTGTAAAGTTATACTCATCCAGTGAGTATTTGTGAAAGTGCAGAACCATAAGTAAATGCAAAGGCTAGTCAAAAATTGACAACAAAAATAGTAAAATGATTTAGATGTCGCTTCTAAGAAAATTAAAGAAGGGTTGGGTTTTTATAAGCGATTCTAGGACAATTAGTATCTACATTACATACAAAAATAGTAGCAACCATAAAACCACGCAAGCAAACAGCAAGAACCAACTCAAAATTTGTACTTATATATTTGTGGGTACATAGCTTTATACAGAAATACACACAAATATATATGCATATGTATGTATGTATGTACGTACGTATGTATGTATATACACACATATACACACACACATATATTCAAAGAAAGAGCAACTATCAATTTGAGAACATGCAGAGTGTTGGAGGGAGGATACTTGAGAGGGTATCGGGGGAGAAAAGTGATGGTAGGATGTGTTGTATTTCTATTATAATTAAAAATGTATTTTAAAAATACAAAAAATATGTTAAAAAGAGAGAACTCAACACGAATCTCATAAATTATTAAAAATCAACTTAAAATATACAATACAAATATATAAAAATGATAAAACTATAAATGTTGACAAAGAAATATTACCTTTGTGACTACAGATGGGGAAAACACTTCTCAAGTGTCAAACCAAGATATGACTTATAAAATTAAAATTGACCGATCAAACTTTATTAAAATTAACCAGTTGTGTTACCAAAGATACTCACAATATTAACAATAATCACAGACCAAAAACGTTCTTGTCAACTTCTTTTAAGCCATCTTAAAATATTTGTCTCAGATATTTGGAAATACTGAAAATTCTAGCTGGCACAAAATGATAAGTAGACATGTAAAAAGATGTTCAGCATTGTTAGTTTCTAAATATATTATGAAATTCATCTGTTCTAGATTACAAGACATGTTACAACTTGGCACTATATTTTTTTCAAGAATGATATACAACAAAAGAGAAACCTAAAAGACATAATATCTGAAAATTTTACAAGGTAGACTGCAGAAGACAATTATGTTCTATTATGACGTATTTAATAATCTACCAAAGTTCCTGGACATTTAAAACCAAAAAATTTTGTCTGTGGACGTGATTAATGTGTAGGTAAATGTGAAATGTTTTATGCACTAAAATAAAGTCATAACTCTCCAGACCTAAAATAATGAGTTGTTGGTCCATTAAGAAATAGAGAATAGAGCATCAAAAATGGAAGTCTGTTCCCCCAAACTGTTCTAATTCTTGTGCGAACACTTAAAGTGTGTTTTGCTCTTACAACTCTGAGCCACTAGCCATTACCGGATGTGCGAAATAGAAATAAAGTAAGAAGCCATTTTTGTTGTGCTGTGAAAGCAACAAGTAATATTTTAATAGTGTTTTAAATACAAATCAGATCTCTCTCAGAAATAAAACAAGTATCGTAAAGACTTATTAATAAGAATCTTTGCTTGAGGATATCTGATGTTCTTGGAAATTGGTTATAATACACACGAGCAGGCACGTGCACACACAAACACACAAATTTGCACTAGTAGAATGAACTCTGTCTTGCGTTTAGTCTCTTTTTTACACAATCATGGGAAGATTCTATTTATTGTACTTGCAAATATAATAAATTATGGATTTCTAAGGATTTAAAAACCTTCAGTTGTCATTCAATTCCCTATCAGCCAGATGGTGAGAAGCTTACTGCAAGCATGTTTCATTTTCTTGGGTTGCACATATATTGCCTTGTTTACAAATGAGAGGTTGATGAAGAACTGGAATCCATCAGGACTTTGAATACTATTTTTCAAACAGCCTGTGCTCACTTAATGTCTGTATTACAAGTTGTTATTCTCGCAACATGTTGAACATTTTCATCAGAATTCTATGTGGTAGTGAAAAATGATCATTGATCTTTACTGGGACTAATATAATTTAGGAAACTTGTGAGCCATGTCTATAGAAGGTAATACCCTGTTTACTAAATATTTGTGTCCTAATTGTCCATGGATCAGCGATTTTCACGCCTTTTCTCTTTTTAAATTTCCTTCTTCACTGAGATAAAACAGTGAAATTAAAATTAGTTCAGTTAATAGCCCTTCATGTCCTCTAAGTGGTCGCGTGAAAGATATAAATGTCTCTCATTTTAAATCCAAAGCTGGAAATGATTACCATATTGAGGAAAGCAAATTGAAATTGAGGTGGGGGAGGGGAACCTTAGCACTTTCGGAACTTTGAGAAAAAAATTGTGGAAAAAAAAAACCCCACCTATCTCTTAATGGAATTAATATTGCCACTCCACTGAGGTTCCATTACTAGTGGTAAGAAAACAAAACAGCTTTGTTTCTGATATAGAGGAAGTTCTGGCGGTCTAGAATGAAGATCAAAGTAGCCCAGACATTTCTTTAAACTGATACTTAATCTACAATGAGTCCCTTAGTCACCAAGTCTATGAAATCTTTCAAGAGGGTTAGGAGCTACAAAAAAAAAAAAAAAAAAAAAAAAAAAATTAGGCACAGACTGATTCATATGGCTTAAGGATAATTCTTGAAGAAGAATTTTTTTTTGCTAAAATGAAAGCACAAGATGATGAAGTACATACTGATAAAGAGCTGGAACAAGCTATCTGGATGGTGCAGCAAAGACTAAGCATGATTAATGGAAGTAGCTATGCTAAAGGATTGGGTATCATTCTTCATTAACAGCCCTATATTCCAAGAAGTCTACTAGGACTGACTATCTAGACCGGAGAAACCAATGTATGGCTTGACATGAACAAAGCACAGTATTTATAGACATAATTTCTGGCTGGGCTGCAGATAAAGGGCCTAATGCAGTTGGAGATGTTAAATTGAAACCAATGCTACCCTTTCACCTTAAAAACGTTTGAGAACTCTTTGAAATTAAACTTCTGGTGTCTACCAAGAATATTGGCTATTTACAACATGGTTTGATAAATATTTTAAACCACTGTTGAGAGGAATAGCTAAAAAAAAAAATGCAAGTCTTTTGAAAGTACAGCAGCTCATTACTAATGATGCTGGCTGTTCAATGTTCTCATGAGCCTCAAATAGTTAATGTTCTCATGCCAGGACACTGCCTTTTCCTCAGCCCCTGGATGATGGGTAACTTGACTTCAAGTCTTATTATTTAAGAAATTCCTTTAAGAGTATAGTTCTGGTGATAAATTCAGAAAAAATAAATGAAGATATTTTCTGGAATATATTCATTATTTTAATTTTATTTTATTTTATTTATTTATTTTTTCTTTTTTTTTTTTTTTTTTTTTTTTTTTTTATTTATTATTAATTTATTCTTGTTACATCTCAATGTTTATCCCATCCCTTGTATCCTCCCATTCCTCCCCCCCCCCCCCCTTTTCCCATTATTCCCCTCTCCTATGACTGTTCCTGAGGGGGATTACGTCCCCCTGTATATTCTCATAGGGTATCAAGTCTCTTCTTGGCTACTTGCTGTCCTTCCTCTGAGTGCCACCAGGTCTCCCCCTCCAGGGGACATGGTCAAATGTGAGGCACCAGAGTACGTGAGAAAGTCGTATCACACTCTCCACTCAACTGTGGAGAATATTCTGACCATTGGCTAGATCTGGGAAGGGGTTTAAAGTTTACCTCCTGTATTGTCCTTGGCTGGTGCCTTAGTTTGAGCGGGACCCCTGGGCCCAAATCTGCCTATCATATTGTTCTACTTGTAGATTTCCTAAGAACATTCCTGACACACTAATGATGGTCCAAGTATCCACATTAACAATAATTTGAGAGAAATTGACTATAACACCGTTAATGATTTTTAGGGGCTCAACACATCAATGAGGGAAGTAAGTAAAATATAAGAAGCCAATTGTTGAAACCTCATCATAAAATTAAAAAAAATAATCACATATTTCAGAAAGGCAGTTGCTTGAAATGAAACCTACTTCAAGTGAGTCTGCTACAGACATTTTTCTTTTTTTTTTTTTCTTTTTCATTCTTTGGTTTTTGTTGGTTTTTTGTTTGTTTGTTTTCTTTTTTTGAGGCAAGGTTTCTCTGTGTAGACTTGCTTTGTATACCAGGCTGGCCTCGAACTCACAGCAATCCTCATGCCTCTGCCTCCTCAGTGCTGGGATTAAAGGTGTGCGCCACCCTGTCCGGTGCTAGGGGCATTGTTAAAATGACAACAAATAATTTGAAAAATTATACTAAATTAATTTACAAAGCACCAGATTTGAGATAGAGTCCAATTTGTAAGAGCATATATTAAGTGAAATCAATATCAAACAGTGTTGCATGCTTCAAAGAAATCTTTTAGGAGAGAGTCAATCAGTGCATCAAACTACACTGATTTGTTTTATGACATTTCTGCAGCTACCCCAGTCTTTAGGAACCATGACCCTGCTGAGTCAGTAGCACTCAGCCTCAAGCCAAGACACTGACAGCTAAAGGATTATGACTCGCTGAAGTCTAACATCATGATCAGCCTTGTTTAGCAACAAAATATTTTCTAGTTTTAGTTTATTTTCACCAATACGCTATTGTATACTTGTTAGATGACAGCCCAGAGTTATCACCAATTTTATATGAGCCTGTAAACTAGATGAGAATTGTGTGGCGAGCCTCATTGTGGACAACGATTGCTGCAGAGTTTTGGAACTAAACCATCAATATCAAGAACATTGTCTCATGTATTTCTGTTAATAGTTTTCTAGTGCTATATTAGTCCTTACTTAATTATATGTTCACATTGTGTTATTAACTACAGTGAATAAATGAGCCCTATGCTCTGGAAATATTTTTTATGTATTCATGAAATGGCTTTTTAAATGTTCCTAGTATGCTCCAAATTCCTGATTTTTATGACACCAGTCATTAAATTTTGACCTATATTAGTAACCTAATTTCAACTTTATGAATCTTTAAAGATCTTATTATCACATAAGCCTGGATTCTCTTGAACTGAGTGCCAGGGCCTCACAACATATGGGGAAATTACAAACAAAAACTGACTTAATCTTCTTTAGCCTCTATTTCCCCTCTGTGAAGCAGAAATAACATCTGCTAATGTTTAATTGAGAAGACAAAAATCACCATGTAAACAGTCAGTTTGACGAACAGCTGGTATACTGCATATGTTCAATATATATATATATATATATATATATATATATATATATATATATATATATATATATGTCCCCATAACATTTATAGTCCCCTAGAATTTCTAACTCCTTGAAATTCATGTAAAAAGAGAACGTTTTCCATTCCATTAGGTGATTACTTGTGAACTACATTACCGTTATTTATCTGCTTTCAAAAAGGTTTTGATTGTGTGTGTGGAGGATTGGAGAGAGGTTAAGAGCACTGGCTGTTCTTCAAGAGGTCCTGAGTTCAATTCCCAGCAACCACATGGAGCATAACCATCTCTTCTTGTGGGCAGGACACATGCAAGCAGAACATTGTATGTATAATAGGTAAATCCTACTTTAAAAAATTGAGTCAGAGACTGCTGTAGTAATTTCAGATGACTGAAACATGATTTAGTCTACTCATTAAAAATTTGTATTAAATGTAATGATTAATTGATAAAGGAATGGATTAGTGAAAATGCCTACACCTTACCAAAATATTCCCATTAAATGCTAATTTATTTTAGTGAGTCAGTTTAGGCAGTATATAAAGTAAATTACAAGATGTGCATGTCGCAATTTTTTCATTTGTAGTTAATGAGTGTATTTTGGGGTGGGTATGTGTGTGTTTGTATATGTTTCTCTGTGTGTGTGAGTGCCAGAGGTTTATGTTTAGTATTTTCTTCAATATCTCTCACTGTATATTGAGATAACATCTTTCACTTATAGGCAAAGTTTACTGAGTCAGCTAGTCGAGCTACCCTTAATCTTGTCTCTACTTACATAGTACTTGGAAGAGATGTGGGATCTCACCTTAGCCTAACATTTACTTATCTGAGTCCTGGGATTTGAACCCCAGTCTTCATACTTTCAGGACAAGTGCTTTATCAGCTGAGCCATCTCATCAAACCCTAGAATGCCAATATTATTCTTAACAAGTTGCTAATTGCCTGTTTCTGATACTAAGAATTTTTCCTGTTCTGTAAATTCAGATTTTTAAAAATCTTAAAGATGTGTACTACAGTTTCCTAGGCATTTGCTTTTAAAGTATATTCTCAAGTAATTCACTGTCCTTTTGGCTTATTTTACTTCAAGGAGTCAAAATTTCTTCCAGGCATGGTTATGAGAGAAATCTGCATCAGTAAGACTTCTGGTTGTAATTTAGACATCAATCAATCATTATTAATTTTTTTTTCACTCTCTGAGATGATGTAGATACAGAACAGATTTATATTTTGCAATTAAAATTATTTTTGCTCATTTCTGTCATTGGAAGGAAAAAATCGAGTGCATTCAATATTCATAAGCAAAGGAGCCGAGAGCAGTATTCTAATAGAATTTTAAAACACATTCATATCCTTGAATACTTCTACCCTGAAGTTATTACAGAGGAAATAGACTGATATCTAGCCTGAGATTGCTTTATAATAATGACTTATAGCTCTAAACCCATGCTCTGTTTAGGAGCCTGAGCTAGTTACTAAGAATGTTGTAAGGGCCCAAAATAATCTTTTATAATCCAGAACATATATCAAAATAAAGAAAAAGTGAGCTCACTATTTCACCATGTATATAAAATAATTGCAGCCTTACATTTTACAGATAAATCTGAATCTCTTTACCTGGAAAAATAAACTTAAAATAGAGCAAAACAAAAGTTTTGGTAGGTTGTTAAATTTACCTACACTTTTAGGGAAAACATTTTTCCTAGTCCTGTCAAGATTTCTTTTTTGCCACTTTACTGAAATTTGAGTTTGATCCACTCACAAAACTGACTGCCACAGCTTCTAATTAAGAAAACCTAGAGAAAACGTACAAGGTATGAGGTATTCCAATAAAGAAAATTGGTTTGCATCATTTATTGGTTTCCATAGTATATAAACACAGGAAAATTGATTTCAAGTTTCCACTGTGAACTCATTAAATGTGGAGTTAGGGGAAACGAACAATATATCACAAATCAGTGTGACAAAATGCAACACAATACTGCTTAGACCCAAGTACATAGAGTAAGTGGTTATTTTACCACATATAGCATTAAATGATCTATGTGCGTATTTACTTAGTGTAGACAACCCTAGATTCGCCAAAGAATTTTGGCCAAATATTATTCATTCTAGTCATATTATTAAAGTATAGTAACAGAAACCTACATTATGCATTTCATAACTGCCCCAAAATGACTAAGGTTTTCGGTCTACCATTTATGTAATTCACTTTCTGTGTTATAAAAAGGGAGTGAAGACATAATTACAACAAAGGCTCCTACTTTACATTATGAAGAGGGCAAGTTAAATGATAGTTACACAGTATAAATTAGAAAAAAAAATTAATAGGATTCAGTGTCTGTCTAGCAGTACAGGAAACATTTGACCCTGAATGACTCAGGATGGTTTTCAGGGATAATGATGCTGCCAGCACCACTTTACTAAACACAAGGTGTTACCTTCCTCGATTGACTACAATCTGGGCCAAAATTTTATTTAAAGTCAGGCAGACCCTGTGAGCTTTTAATTTAGAGATCAAAAGTTTCATCCATGAAAAACAACCTGAGTCCAACTTACAGAAACTTTCTGGTAGCTTGGTAGAATCTAGGTTTTGCCTTGATAGTTTTAGTGCCTTGTTGGTGAAATACACAACACATCTTAGATAATAATGTCAAAATAATAGCTACTGTTAAGTATGTGACTTCATTGCTGTTAGGTCATTTACTTAATTTTCATAACAGTCTTATAAGCGAATCCCCTTCTGTGTTTCCATCTGTGCATTCTACAGGACATAAGCTCCCTAAAACTGGGCAATAAGCAAGGCAAGGAGGAAGATAGGCAACTATAATTTGTCCTTATTCTAGTACCTCAGACACCTGTTAGGTTACCAAGTTTCATAACTTATCTCAGAGACACACTGGACTCACTGCAGTGATGTCTACACGCCATAGCTGGGGCAAACTGAGGATCCTGGCTCTTCTCCTCCACAAGTAAGTACCCTTGCAAATGAGCCTTAGAAATTCCAGGGAATTGTGCCACCAAATCTTCACATTAACTTGTCGGCACCATTCCCCTCTTTACTAATTAGGAGGAAGGCTGATCTCCTCCTTGGCCTTTGAAAGCTGATCATTTCCTTGATTGCTCTCAATGGAAACTTTCCCACAGCCTCTGAATTTTCTTTTCATCTCTTCTGGGTTGTTTAGTTTTAATTACTAAACATTTTTTGCAGCCGCCTCTTTTGAATGATTCTCAAACTTGGGGCTAAAAAGCCAAATGATTCAATTCTGTTCCTCTGCCTCCTATGCAAACAAGCAAAAGGAATTCGATAATGTGCCATGTTTTATTCCACAGGAACTCTGGAATTATTCTTACACAATCTTCACTTCTAAGAGTATTCCTTACTACCCAGGCACTTTCCACAACTTTTTAATTACACAGTAAATTGCCCATGCTATTTGTGACTGAGATAAACCGCTAAAAAGCTCACAAACTGTCCACTATCTCATCTCCTCTTATTGATTTAGGATTATTCCCTCTTCACTCATAAAGGTATAGACTATCAAAGACAGAGATGCCTGTAAGATCCACTTGATCTTTCACACCTGGTACAATAGTGATATGTGTTATTGTAGAAGAACTTGTGGTGCACAGAGTAACTAGAATCAAATCTTACCTCAGACACTTTCTCACATCACCATAGAAAATTATAAAAACTTCATCTAGTTTAAGGACAACCTAGTTTACATAGTGAATTTCAGGCCAGCCAAGGTTAAGCAGTAACAACAAAAACAACAAAATATCACAACAAAAAAACAAACAAAAAATGAGACAAAATTCTCTTAGACTCATAGACATGTAAACATCCTCATCAAGGGGCCTTGTGGGCACACAGAGGAAGAGGATGCAGGCTATCCTGATGAGACCAACAGGTGGGGGAAGAGGACTCCACCTGTCAGAGGGCTACCAGGAGGGGGTAGGGAAAGGTGAGAAATGGAAGATAAGAGAAGCAATGGGATAACAATCGGGATGTCATGTGAATAAATTATAAATAAATAAACTTTAAAAAGAAGTACTGCCTGAAACTTTTTAACTTTACTCCTAGTGTGTTCTTTTTTTCCCTTTATGTCTTTCCCTGCCTCCTCACTGTCCTTCACTGTGTTTCTTGTGCCTTGGACATATTAGAACTCTCTTTCTTTGTTGAGTCTTTATGAGATTTAGGTGTCAAAGTGACTGTGGCCTTATAGAATGACTTTGGTAATGTTCCATCCATTTTTATTTTGTGGAGTAGCTTGAATAGTATCGGAATTAACTCTTCTTTGAATATCTGGTAGAATTCTGTCCTGAAACCATCTGGCCCTGGGTTTTTTTTTGCTTGGAAGACTTTTACTAGCTGCTTCTTAAAAGACATTGAAAGATCAATTCTCAACTTCATAAGGAAAAACAAAAAACCCAGGTAGCTAAAACAATCCTGTACAATAAAAGATCCTCTGGAGGAAGTTCCATCCCTGATCTCAAGCTGTACTATAGAGCAACAGTAATTAAAACAGCATGGAACTGGCATAGTAATCGGCTAAGTGACCAATGGAATAGAATTGAAGACCCACAAATAAATACACACACATATGGACACTTGATTTTTGACAAAGAAGCCAAATCTATTCAATGGAAAAAGGATAGCATCTTCAACAAATGGTTTGGTCTAACTTGACGTCTACATGAAAAAAAAAATTATGCAAGTAGATCTATATTTACCACCATGCACAAAATTCAAGTCCAAGTGGATTAAAAACCTCAACATAAAACCAGATACATTAAATCTGTTAGAAGAAAAATTGGAGAAAAGTCTGGAACTCACTGGCACAGGCAACAACTTCCTGAACAGAACAACAGCATTTCAGGCTCTAAGGTCAACATAATTGTAATGTATATCAGACCTCATGAGGTTGAGAAGCTTCTATAAGGCAGACTGTCAACAGAACAAAGTGACAGCCTACAGACTGGAAAAAGATCTTCACCAACCCTACATCTGACAAAGGACTAATATCCAAAATATATAAAGAGTTCAAGAAATTAAACACCACCAAACCAAATAACCTAATTAAGAAGTGGGGCTCAGAATTAAACAGAGAATTCTCAACAGAGGAATATTGAATGGCTGAGAAACACTTAAAGAAAGGTTCAACATCCTTAGTCTTCAGAAAAATGCAAATGAAAACAATTCCATCTTACACTATCAGAATGTCTAAGATAAAAAATTCAAGTTTTGCACATGCTGGTAAGGATGTGGAGAAAGGGGAATACTCTTTAATTGCTGGTAGGAGTGCAAATTTGTACAACCGCTTTGGAAATCAATCTGGTGCTTTCTCAGAAAACTGGCTGTGTGAGGTGGCACAGGCCTTTATCCCAGCACTCAGAAGGCACAGGCAGGTGGATGCCTGTGAATCTAAGGCCAGCCTGGTCTACAAACCAAGTCCAGGACAGCTAGGACTACACAGAGAAACCCTGCCTTGCAAAACAAAAAGAAAAGAAAGAAAGAAAGAAAGAAACTTGGAATGGGGCTACCTCAAGACCCAACTATTCCACTCTTTGGAATATATCCAAAAGATGCTCTCCCAGACAACAAGGACATTTGTTTAACCATGTTCATAGTAGCCTTATTTGTAATAGCCAGAATCTGGAAACAACCTGGATATCCCTCAGTGAAAGAACAGATAAAGAAACTGTGGTGAATTTACACTAAGGAATACTACTCACTATTAATAACAAGAAATCTTGACATTTTCAGACAAATGGATGGACTAAAAATGATCATCCTGAGTGAGTTAACCCAGGCCCAGAAAGATACACATGTTATATACTCATTTATAATTGAATAAAAGCCCAACATGGATGTTCCCTGAAAGTCTGCACTTAGCGAGATTGGGATAGATGCTGCAACTTCCTATTGGACTCCAAGGACAATGTATGCAGTAAACCTAGAACCCTTATTCAGATCTAGCCAATGGAAAGCACATTCTCCACAGTTGGTATGGAGAGCGGTGATTGATTCTGACATGAAGTCTGTTTCCCCTTACTTCACCAGTTCCCCTTGGTGGGGAGACCTGGTAGCACTCAGAGGAAGGGGAATCAGGCTGCCAGGATAAGCCATGATAGGCTGTTATCATATGGTGGTGGAGGGGGAGGTCCCTCTCTGTCACAGACCTACAGGAGGGAAATAGAGTGAAAGAGGGAGTGAGGGGGAACAGGAAGATACAGTGAGGCAATAACAATTGAGCTGTATTCTGGATTAATTATTTAAATAAAAATAAAAATAGAAGCACTCTCAAGTTTCTTTATTTGAATCTTAGCATGTTTCTCAGTCTTGCTTAGTAAAAATGGCCAACATGGTAAGTGGAAATGCATTTATCACTGAACATTAATGCTCAGTACTCTGGAAAGAACACTCCAGGTATTACAAGCATAGTCTCTGACACTGACTCTGTTATATGCTTTTGGATTTCTGCCCTAGTGGTTCTATCTTGTGTGGCATCTGTAGAAGAAGATGCCCTTAGTCCTGATGCAATTTGATGTGCTGGGGCAGGTTGCTATGGGGCAGTGGGGGAAGCGAAGTCTCTCATCTCTTCTGAGAAGGGAAGCGAGAAATGGCAAAAGAGGGTTGAAGGGTAGGATCTGGAGGTGGGGTGGATCTGAACTGGATGTAAAGTAAAAAAAAAAAAAAAAGAAATATCAATTAAAAACAAAAGAATGGGTTTCTGTCCCCCTCCCACCACTGGTAGTCTGGCCTAGTTAGTAGGAGTTGGCTATTTCAGTCCCCACTTCCCCTGCAGCTAGGAGACTCAGTTAGAGTCATCCCATATCATTTTAGAAGCCTACCATATTGCAGGTCTCCAGCTAATCCCAGAGTTGCCCTCCCAACTCCGTTTCACTTCTCTCTCCCAAGCCTCTCACCTCCTACTCCATCTCTCTCCAATCTAATTCTCATCCTCACATCCTCACATCCTCAGCACACCTTCTTCCACCCAGTTCCCTCTCTTCATCCACTTTAGACATCTATTCTATTTCTCCTTCTGTGTGGGATTCAAGCATACTTTCTTGGGCCCTCCTTGCTACTTAGCTTCTTCAGGCCTGTGGATTGTAGTATGGTTACACTGTACTAACTATTTGCCTAATATCCACTTTTATAAGTGAGTATAAACTATGTGCTTCTTTCTGGGTCTGCATTACCTCAGTCAAGATGTATGCTTACAACATGTGCAGAGAACAAGGGGGAGCAGAGTTTGAAGGAATGGCCAACCAATGACTGGCCCAACATGAGACCCACCCTATGGGAGAGAGCCACCCTCTGACACTATTAGTGATATTCTGATGGAAGATGTAAACAGACATTGAGATACATGACCCAAACATTAAGAAGTTTGGGAGTCTTGTGCAAGAGTTGGAGAAAGGATAGAAAGATGTGAAGGGGACAAGAACCTCATAATACCAAGATAGTCAACTAACCTAGACTGAGGAGTTCTTACAGAGGCTGAAGCACCAACCAAAAGGTAGGCATGGACTATACCTAGGCCCCCAACATATATGTAACTGACAGGAAGCTCGGTCTTCATGTGGGTCCCCAAGCAATTGGAGCAGAGCTGTGCTGGCATGGACTCTGTTGCCTGTTTTACGTTACTTTTCTCTAGCTGGGTTGCCTTGACAGGCCTCAGTAGAAGTTAGTCCTGATAGGATTTGATGCAGTGGGGTTAGTTCGTACAATGGGAATGGAGCTCCCCCTTTTTGGGGTGAAGGAGGGCTAAAAAAGAAAGAGGGTGGGATGAAAGGACCAGTAGGGGATGGGGGGAGGGGCTGCAATTAGAATTTAAAGTGAAAACATTAATAAAATATTCTAATTTAAAGATTAAGATTTTTGTGATGGAGATCCAAGATGGAGGTGAGCAGTGTGGACCGTGTTTGGAAGCTCCAGTGAACAATTCCGGGAATTACACAGATTTTTGAGCCAGGAACACCAAGGTCCCCACACCACGGCAGCAGGAGTGCTCTGTGGTTCGGAGGGACCAGGGTGCGGAGGACCTGCGTGCCCCTGCACACGGGAGGAGTGCGGATTTTCTCGGATCGGAGCACCACCAGCAGCAGCAGCGGCACCAGCATCAGCAGTGGCGGTGGCTGAGGTTTGCAGCTCATAGCCTTCCGGTGGAGGTGATTGGTGTGGTGGCCAGTGGGAGTTGCTGCGGGAGAGGGGACTCTGGGCAGGATTTGGGTCGTGAGGTGCCTTGAGACCCAGACTGGACTCGGCACACTGTTCAGCCCCAGAGTCCCGGGTTCAGCTCAGTGCGCAGTCCCATGGAGACACTGGCTCAGCTCAGTAAGCAATTCTGCCCAAGGCACTAGCTCAGCTCAGTGACAGTTCCCCTGCTGTGACACAGGCTGGGCTAAGCACTCAGTTCCACCCGAGGTGCTAGCTCAGCTCAGCGAACAGTTCTGCCCAAGACACTAGCTCAGCACAGCGTGCAGTTCTGGGGCGCTGATGCAGGCTGGGGTCAGCACACAGATTCAGCCCAGAGTCCCTAGTTCCAGATCTGAAGATGAAAATGGATTCAATGATAAACACACAGACAGAAGAAAAACAAGAACATGAGACCTCAGAGAAGAAGGCGAGCAACACAGAGGTGAGCTTTTCTAACAGAATCCAAGAGATGGAAGAACGAATCTCAGGTCTAGAAGATACAATCACAGATCTTGAATCAATCATTAAAGAAAATGCCAAATCTGGAAAACTCCTGACACAAAACATCCAAAAGATTAAGGACACCAGGAAAAGAAGAAATTTGAGGATAATAGGCATTGAAGAAAGAGAAGATATCAGACTCCAAGGCCCAGAAACTATTCTCAACAAAATCATAGAAGAAAATTTCCCCAATCTAAAGAAAGAGATGCCTATAAACATACAAGAGGCATACAGAACACCAAAAAGAATTGACCAGAAAAGAAAAACTGCCCATCACATAATAATCAAAATACAAAACATACAGAATAAAGAAAAATATTAAAAGTTGCAAGGGAAAAGGGCCAAATAACATTTAATGGCAAACCTATCAGAATTACACCCGACTTCTCAGCAGAGACCATCAAAGCGAGAAGTGCCTGGACAGAGATCCTGCAAACCCAAAGAGACCACAGATGCCAGGCCAGACTACTTTACCCAGCAAAACTATCAATAACCATTGATGGAGAAAACAAAATATTCCATGGCAAAAACAAATTCAAACAGTATCTATCCACAAATCCAGCTTTACAGAATGTGCTAGAAGGAAAACTCCATCCCAAAGGGTCAAGCTACAACCAAAACTACGCAGGAAATAGATAACTATACCATGGCAAAAACACAACAACACAAACGCTCAACTGGAAACAACATCAAAATTAGGACTCTTAACAGTCACTGGTCATTAACATCTCTCAACATCAATGGTCTCAATTCTCCAATAAAATGACACAGACTAACTGAATGGGTGCATAAACAAGATCCAACATTCTTCTGCACTCAAGAAACACATCTCACCCATAATGATAGGCATTACCTCAGGGTAAATGGTTGGAAAAAAATACTCCAAGCAAATGGTCACAAGAAGCAAGCAGGTGTAGCCATTTTAATATCGAACAAAATAGACTTTCAACCAAAATTAATCAAAAGGGATGAGGAAGGACACTTCATACTCATCAAAGGTAAAGTCAACGAAGATGACATCACAATTCTGAACATCTATGCTCCCAATACAAGGGCACCCACATTTGTAAAAGATCTGCTAAAAAAGCTTAAACCACACATCGATCCCCACACAATAATAGTGGGAGACTTCAACACCCCACTCTCACTGAAGGATAAGTCATTGAAACAGAAACTAAGCCGAGAAATAACATCATTAACCAATGCCATGGGTCAAATGGATCTAACAGATATCTATAGAACCTTTCACCCAAACAAGAAAGAATACACCTTCTTCTCTGCACCCCATGGAACCTTCTCCAAAATTGATCACATCATAGGTCACAAAGCAGGCCTCAATAGATACAAGAGGATTGAAATAATACCTTGTATCCTATCAGATCACCATGGTCTTAGGCTGCAATTCAACAACAACAGAAATAACAAAAAGCTTACTCATACATGGAAACTAAACAACTCTCTGCTAAATGACTCCTGGGTCAGGGAAGAAATAAAGAAAGAAATCAAGGAGTTTCTGAAATTCAATGAAAATGAAGGAACAACATACCCAAATTTGTGGGACATATTGAAAGCAGTGCTAAGAGGAAAATCCATAGCACTAAGTGTCTTTAAAAAGATAATGGAAACATCGCACATAAGCATCTTAATGATACAAATGGAAGCCCTAGAAAAAAATGGAGCAGAAACACCCAGAAGGAGTAGACGTCTGGAAATAATCAAACTCAGGACTGAAATTAACAAATTAGAAACTAAGAAAACAGTCCAAAGAATCAACAAAACCAAGAGCTGGTTCTTGAGAAAATCAACAAGATAGACAGACCGTTAGTCAAACTAACTAAAAGACAGAGAGACAGTATTGAAATCAACAAAATCAGAAATGAAAAGGGAGACATAACAACAGACACTGAAGAAATACAAAGAATCATAAGATCCTACTTTGAAGGCATATATGCCACAAAATTAGAAAATCTAAGGGAAATGGATGATTTTCTTGATCAATCTCACTTGCCAAAGTTGAGTGAAGAACAGATAAACAAGCTAAATAGTCCCATTTCCCCCTATAGAAATAGAAGCAATCATTGATAGTCTCCCAACCAAAAACAGCCCAGGGCCAGATGGTTTCAGTTCAGAATTCTACCAGACCTTCAAGGGCGAGCTACTCCAAAAGATAGAAATGGATGGAATATTACCAAATTCATTCTATGAGGCCATTGTCACATTGATACCTAAACCTCACAAAGACTCAACAAAGAAAGAGAATTTCAGACCAATTTCTCTTATGAACATAGATGCAAAAATACTAAATAAAATACTTGCAAAACGAATACAAGAACATATCAAAGATATCATTCATCATGACCAAGTAGGCTTCATTCCAGGCATGCAGGGATGGTTTAATATATGGAAATCCATCAATGTAATCCACCATATAAACAAACTGAAAATAAAAAAAAAAAACACATGATCATCTCTTTAGATGCAGAGAAAGCATTTGATAAAATCCAACACCCATTCATGTTTAAAGTTTTAGAGAGATCGGGGATACAAGGCACTTTCCTCAACATAATAAAGGCTATATACAGCAAGCCAATAGCCAAAATCAAAGTAAATTGTGAGATACTCAAGGAAATTCCTCTAAAATCGGGAACAAGGCAAGGCTGCTTACTCTCTCCATATCTCTTCAATATAGTACTCGAAGTTCTAGCCAGAGCAATAAGACAACAAAAGGAAATCAAAGGTATCCAAATGGGAAAGGAGGAAGTCAAATTATCCCTATTTGCATATGATATGATAATGTACATTAGTGACCCTCAAAATTCCACCAGAGAACTCCTACAGTTGATAAACACCTTCAGCAAATTGGCTGAATACAAAATTAACTCAAAAAAGTCTGTATCCTTCCTATACACAAATGACAAGCTTGCAGAGGAAGAAATTAGAAAAACCACCCCCTTCACATTAGCCACAAGCAATATAAAATATCTAGGAGTTACTCTAACTAAGCAAGTGAAGGACTTGTTCAAAAAAAAAATTCAAAACTCTGAAGAAAGAGATTGAAGATGACCTGAGAAGATGGAATGGTCTTCTTTGCTCATGGATCGGGAGAATTAACATAGTAAAAATGGCCATCCTACCAAAAGCAATCTACAGATTCAATGCAATCCCTATCAAAATACCTACACAATTTTTTAAAGACATTGAAAGTTCAATTCTGAACTTCATATGGAAAAACAAAAAAACCAGAATAGCTAAAACAATCTTGTACAATAAAAGGTGCTCCAGAGGAATCTCCATACCTGATCTAAAACTGTACTATAAAGCAATAGTAATTAAAACAGCATGGTACTGGCACAGCAACAGGCGGGTTGATCAGTGGAATCGAATCGAAGACCCAGATAAGAATTCACACATATATGGTCACTTGATTTTTGACAAAGAAGCCAAATCTGTTCAATGGAAAAGGGAAAGCATCTTCAACAAATGGTGCTGGTCTAACTGGAGGTCTATGTGTAAAAAAATGCAACTGGACCCATATTTGTCACCTTGCGCAAAACTCAAATCCAAGTGGATTAAAGACCTCAACATAAAACCAGAGACACTAAGTCACTTAGAAGAAAAAGTGGGAAAGAGCCTGGAACATATTGGCACAGGAGACAACTTCCTGAACAGAACACCAACAGCCCAGGCCTTAATGTCAACAATTAATAAATGGAACCTCATGAGGCTGAGGGCTTCTGTAAGGCAGAAGACACTGTGAAGAGAACAAAGCGACAGCCTACAGACTGGGAAAAGATCTTCACCAACTCTACATCTGACAAAGGTCTATTATCAAAAATATATAAAGAACTCAAGAAATTAAACACCACCAAACCAAATAACCCAATTGAGAAATGGGCCTTGGAACTAAACAGAGAATTCTCCTCAGAGGAATATCACATGGCTGAGAAACACATAAAGAAATGCTCAACCTCCTTAGTCATCAGGGAAATGCAAATCAAAACAACTCTGAGATTCCATCTTACACCCATCAGAATGGCTAAGATCAAAAACTCAAGTGACACCACATGCTGGCGAGGATGTGGGGAGAGAGGAACACTCCTTCATTGCTGGTGGGAATGCAAACTAGTACAGCCACTTTGGAAATCTATCTGGTGCTGTCTCAGAAAAATGGGAATAGGGTTTCCTCAAGACCCAGCTATTCCACTCCTTGGAATATACCCAGAAGATGCTCCAGCACACAACAAGAAAATTTGCTCAACCACGCTCATAGCAGCCTTATTCATAATAACCAGAACATGGAAATAGCCTAAGTGTCCCTCAGTAGAAGAATGGATAAAGAAACTGTGGTACATATACACTATGGAATACTACTCAGCTATTAAAAACAAGGAATTCCCGAAATTACTGGACAAACGGATTGAGCTAGAAATGATCATAATGAGTGAGTTAAGAGTTAACCCAGAAGCAGAAAGACTTAAATGGTATGTACTCACTTATATCTGCATACTAACCCAAGGGGCATGTCCCACGAAAGCCTTCACTTACCAGGAAACTGGGACAGAGGGGAGGGCATCCTAATGGGACTCTAGATTAGAGAAGCATGGGAGAATAGCAAAGTAGAAGGATCCAAAGGGTCCTAGAAACCTACAAGTAGAACATTATGATAGATGGATTTGGGCCCAGGAGTCCCGCTCAAACTAAGGCACCAGCCAAGGACAATACAGGCAGTAAACTTTAAACCCCTACCCAGATCTAGCCAATGGGCAGAACATTCTCCACAGTTGAGTGGAGAGTGGGATATGACTTCCATACGTACTCTGGTGCCTCACATTTGACCATGTCCCCTGGAGGGGGAGACCTGGTGGCACTCAGAGGAAGGATAACATGTTACCAAGAAGAGACTTGATACCCTATGAGCATATACAGGGGGAGGAAATCCCCCTCAGGAACAGTCATAGGGGAGGGGAATAATGGGAAAATGGGAGGGAGGGAAGAATGGGCGGATACAAGGGATGGGATAACCATTGAGATGTAACAAGAATAAATTAATTAAAAAAAAGTAATAGTAAAAAAAAAAAAAAGGATATTTGTGATGTTTATCTTTGCTTTCTTTTCTAAAGGGAATGAGATAGTTCATATATTTTTAAGCTTATGTATCAAAACTTACTATTTTAAACATTTTCAAGCTAAAGTCAAGTGTTATAGAACAAATTCCTAATGTTCTTTAACTGTTATGGCTGTGTATTTATTTCCAAGGTTGTATTTATCTCATACATAAATTATGTACTCAGTAAGCGTGACCCTCCAATTCCCATTCTTCTCCTAATCCTTGACAACCTCTGACTTACTTTCTGTATCTCTCAATAAATATATTCTACATGACTATATATGTTTTATATAACTAAAATCATATATTCTTTTCTCTCTAGCTTATTTCCTTTAGCGCACTGTTCATTTTGTATCACCAATAATTCTTTAATATTTTGTAGAACCAATCAACTGTCTAACATAGAAGCTACATAATTTTTCACAGTGGTGGGCATAGCTTCAGTAGCTCTTCTTTGTACCGAGACTGTGAGGAAGGGGTGAATTAGACATGAGCCCCAACTTTTTCTTCACAGATACATGTAAAATTATCAAATATCACCACCTGCTCAGAAAATATCGGAAGAGCTTAAGACATAGTTCAACAAAGAGCCAATTGATTCTACATCAGTATAGAGAGATATAGGATTGATAAACCATAGAAATAAAATGGACCATCCGTCAGTCTTAAGTAAGTTATTAAAGCTCATACAATCTAAAATCTAAGAAACATTTTAGAAGTCTAGTTTCCTATCTGTCTTGATAAATTTGGAATAGGAAATGAAGAGAAATGCA
The DNA here is from genome assembly GCF_903995435.1 of Acomys russatus. Taxonomy (NCBI): domain Eukaryota; kingdom Metazoa; phylum Chordata; class Mammalia; order Rodentia; family Muridae; genus Acomys; species Acomys russatus. Next base: position 40,415,091 of record NC_067143.1, on the reverse strand, counting down.
AAGTCCCATGACCTTTAGAGATTAATTCTGCAATTTGAATGAATATTTTAACAACATAGATGTCATTTCTACAACAAAAGTGTTGTTTTATATAATAAATGAAAACTTCTTTTCCCAAACATTTGATTTTTCCAAGTGATTTACCTGGTCCCAAGGATAGTTGAATGATCAAAATACACCTTAAAGATTCTAAAACAATAAAAGATCACTGGCACCCACTATATGACAGACTCCGTTCCTGATTCAAAGGTAGCAGCTTGCCACCGAAGAACCATGAGAGTACAGTATTCTTTCACCTAAATGAAACTAATTTGCATCGAGTACATGGTGTCTATGTCTTTATCTTCATGTGTCTTCTACTTAGTTTTTTACTATTACAAAAATACAGCTTAAGTTAATAGAGTTACATGCAGATTCTTTGATACTCAGAGGGAGGCCTTCTCTCAACTGTTGGAATATCCTTGTTAGGACCAGCAAGGGCAGTGTGAGCTATCTATTCTTGTACCAGCAGAGCTTTGTCCTAAGTAGGACACTGGGTCTTCAAAGGGCACTCAGGTTCATATAGAGCTTGTATTTATCCTGCCAATACTCCTACAATTTTTAGTTTTATTCTGAATAAGCCATGAAAGGTCTCTAGGCTATTTCTTGGTTTGTAAAAAGGAATTGAGCTGAATTGTTTACACGTTGTGTTCCCTACAAAGCTGCAGTGGAGGTGAGCATTCTGTATGTCTCCAGGGCTCAGAATTTGTTGCCCTTGCTTCAAACATCACTCGTTTATTTCTATGTGGCTTAACATTTAAGAACCTCTGAACATTTTATATAGAAGTTAAAGAAAATGTCCTATAGCAGAAGTTGTGGAAAGGAACCTTAAATATGGACTGCCATTAATATAATTTTTTATTTATTTAATATTTTTAAAATATTAATTTTACTTATTTCCTAGAGATGGAATGAGAAAAATGACAGACAACATGTAAGCAGCTGGGGTGCTGATAGATAGGCGTAAGTTTTACCCAATACTATAAATGTTGGTGAAGTTCAGAGAAACAGGTATTTCCATGAGACACTGAAGGTCCAGGATCAACAATAGAATACTGAGAAATTTATATTGTGAATTATCAATGTTTTGTTCTTCAAGAAAATATTACCAACACTCTCTCTCTCTCTCTCTCTCTCTCTCTCTCTCTCTTTCTGTGTGTGTGTGTGTGTGTGTGTGTGTGTGTGTGTGTAATATATACATTTACTAGTATTCTGTTGCTGATTACTTTCTTTGTTTCTAAGGTGTTAGATGGTGGTCACAGCTCTCTGGTGTTTATGCCCTTTCACTCAGTTCACTATACTTCTATAGGGCATTCTATCTCCAGCCATAGTTACAAATAATAAAACAATAGCATGTGAATATCATATATATCATACTTATATATGAAATATATATATATATATATATATATATATATATATATATATACACACACACACACACACAACTAATTTATATGCTTTTAGAAGTCTCTCTAGGCTGAAGTGGACTTTTTCCCTGCTTCAGAGCTACTTAGTAGTAAACTATTTCCTGTGTTTATCAACATTTTATATATATATATATATATATATATATATATATATATATATATATATAATATTTAAAAAATCTGTATGTATGTCATAAGTTCTCCAGAATCCCATTTAGTAAAAACCATTAAGACCAAGTACTTGACACCCATCAAGCACTCTTCCCAGTGCTGAAAATATACCTTGAGAGAGTAATCAAAACTATGGAGTCTAACAGGTTGCTGTGGGTAATCAGCATTGAGCCAGAAAATACTGAGAGGTCTAATGATCTGAGTGAATTAGTTCACAAAGATTATTTGAGATCTTCTCTTTATTGAAAGCAATCCAGTAGGAGCCAAGAATGAAAACAGAAGCCCGCTATACCCAAAAACAAAACAAAACAAAACAAAACAAAAACCAGAAAAAAAAAAAACAGCAAAGACTGCTCAGAGAAAAGTTATATTGGCATATGGGCTCAGTAGGTAGACTGGTTGCCTAGCCAACATAAAGCTTTGAGTTCAATCCTCAGCACTGCATAAACTAGTCAGAGTGGTGCATACCCTTAATGCTAGCACTTATGAGGTGCAGACAGAAGATTAAGACTCATAAATTCAAAAAAATTCAAGGTCATTATCCTTAGTTACATACCCAGTTTGAGTCCAGCTTGGGCTACCTGAGACTATCTCCAAAAATAAATGTTTTTAAAATAATAAAAATAATAAAGAAATTACATGAGTTTACACACAGGAGAGCAATGTAAAGGTTATGTTTCTCTGCATATCTTCTGTCAACTGGATTCTCCTGCTCCATTGAATTCCAAGGAGGCACAATATTTTATTTGCATTTGATCAGTTTGCTACTAACAAGAGATGAATAACTGCATAATCAATTAAAGGTCTCTATGATCCACATAAGACCAAAGAACAACAATTTTACTTTCTCTTGGCAATAGTTTTATTTTTTATTTACTCAAGAATAATGAACAAGAAACAACAAAGTGCCTAGAGACTATGAGAAAATTAAAAAATAAAAGACAATTTAAAACTTCTTCTATGAATTGCTCAAAAATATAAATGTTCTAAATGAAGCACCAAAGTGATTATTTTCCAAGTGAGTCTCACTGTTCAGGTATGTGTAAGATGATTAAAGCTTCTTTAATAAGATGTTTAATGATGTTGTCAATAACTCTTCTAAAACAAGGAAAAACCCACATTATCTCAAAGATAGAATAATCAATAAGTATAATAGTAGAGAATTAGGTATAGCTACCCCTATCTAATTTTGCTAAACTCTTAATATAGTTATTCTTAGATCAAAAGATATTGAGAAATCTAATAAAATAGTGAACAGTAGAGGAGCAGGAGGAGGAAAAATGAAAGCATGCATAGCTCTACTCTCAAGCTTTTCTACAATAATGTGTACTTATAACAAAATGCAATCAAATTCTGTTGCTGAGTTTGAAGACATATTTCTAAGGCTCAGAATGAATTTGATTCATACACCAGTGCTCTTGGAATAGGGAGAGTTTCTGGGTCACATTAAAATAATTAGTACCAGGTTGAAATGTAATTAATTGAGAGAAGAGAGGAGCTCTCCATTCACTGATAGGGAGTAGCTGTTTCTATTGCAGAGATACCCTAGCTAACCTCTAATCTATTACTACCGCAGTCTAGATTCCTCATTTTCTAATCAATGACATATTACTAATTTATAGAAGAACAGTTAATTCTAAATTCTACTTATTGAACATGTATGTATCACCTTCTTGGTCCAAGATCTTAGATCATAAGCTTAAATTACTATTGTATAACTATGAACTTTTTTATCCTCTCTCATTTTAAAAAAATCATTTATTATAATTTATCCAAATTACATTCCGATTGTTATCCCCTAGCTCTACTCTGAGGGAAGCACTAAGAATTGCATGGAATATATGGGGGATGGAGGTCAGGACCTCCACAAGGAGGACCACCAAGCCTGGCAGACCTGGGACCTGCACAAACTGATGCGTCAACCAGGGAGGTTAGAGAACCTAGATGCCCTGTTCAGATGTAGACGACGGGCAGCATAGTTTTGGAGGATACAAGTACAAATACTTCTTCAGTCAGCCTGAAGAGAGTCAAGGAGTAGATAATTAACTCAACACTGTATGCTTTAAATACAAACAACAATGATCAAAATTACTACTCCTATCAAAAGCTCCTGACATTCCAAAGTAGTTTTAATGGCTCTGATTCTCAGAACCTGCAGTCACTGCTATTTTAGTACCAAGGGAGGAAGAGAAGAGAACCCGAGGTTCTTTCTCTGTCTTGTTTTTCTTCACTTGGTGTCATCACTTGCTCTCTGTAGCTGTGATGAGCACAAGGACCAAAACAGCTTAGGGAAGAAAGGGATTATTTCATCTCATAGGTTGCAGTCATTATCAGAGGAAGCCAAGGCAATAACTCAAGGTAGAGCCATAGAAGCAAGAATGCAAACAGAAATGTGGAGAAATGCTCCTTACTACCTTCTTTACTTGACATCTCTCAGTTCTCTTTCTTATACAACTCATGACCTGTTGACCAGGGGATGGAACCACTCAACGTGTTCTGGGCATTTTGGTCAAATTGAAACCAGTTTAGCAAATGTCCCCCATATGGGGTTACAGGCTAATATGATCAACTTCTTCTCAACTGACACTCCTTCACCTTAACAGTTTAAATCTAGTTATGACACTTAGTCTTAGACACAATGTGCATAAAACTTCTCATGATCCTCCACATTCACCTTGCATTTTTTTTTTTTTTTTAATTCTTTTCCCCAGTATCAACAGCATTGCTGACTTACATATCCTCTAACTTTTCTCTTGGCAAATTGAAACATAATACATGAGAGAACAATAGGCCCCTTCACAGATTTCCTATTTAAATTTCAAGACACAGACAATATTTACCAATTGACTGTAATGCATTGCGTTTATCTGAACATTCATCTAAAAAATAAAAATCATCTGTGGGGTATTTTAAGATGTGAATCTTCTGCTCCCCCTGTTCACTTCCTCTTTGCTTCCACCTAACACATTTCTATCTGCATCTTCTTTGTTACATCCTAGACTAAGGGGCCCAAGATGGCCAAAAATATGAACTCTCAACTCTGGTCTGATCAACAGAAATGACCAATTGTCATACACATTAGTATGATAGGAACTTTTAGTTCTATTTCAATTTATCTCTCCTAAATTATTTTTTCTTTCTTTCTTTTTTAAATATATTTTATTAATTTATTCATATTCCCCCTCCCCTATGACTCTGACTAAGGGGGACCACCTCCCCCTGTATATGCTCATAGGGTATCAAGTCTCCTAAATTATTAACACATGTATTTTGTTGGAATTTACTCTTAAAGATAAGTTCACGTGAAGCTTAATCATGAGAGAGAGTGTATTTAAAACCAAATCCCTCTAATGTCAAAATCCAGGCTGGTGTCCAGGGATGTTATTTTAATATCAAATTTCAATGTAATCATAATCTTTCTTCCAGTTTTATCTGTGGAAAGTAGCACAGCCCTCTATGTGTAACACTTAATGATAAAATATTACATTTTATGGATGAAGTAAGTGCTCATTACTGTTTTAATATAATAGTCACCGCTATCATTAAGGCATGATGTTCATATTTATTGATAATGTTAACATCCTTAGAACTAGACCCTTCAACTTTTTATCTTTATCACTTAGCCCATACCTTTGTATTCACTTAAAATGTACTGTGTCATTTACAAAACCTCTATCCAATCTGTACAACAATTCACTCCAACTGAATCAGAAGCATTGATGTAAAGCCTGAAAATTTGAAGCTATTATCAGAGAAAACCCTTTCAAAATATTGTAAAGGCCGGCAGGGTTGTTTTCTTTTAACTTTTTATTGTTTGTGAATATCACATCATGCACTCCAATGTCACTCATCTCCCCATGCCTTCCAACACAAAAGAAAAAAAACCTGAAAATAGAATTTTAAAAACCGAACTGTATAAGTTGAGGTATATAAGGTGTGTCACACAGTATACCCTTTTACTCAAACAGCTTTACTTGGAAATGTTCATTGGATGAATAATTGATCTAGTTCTGGTCAATACTGGATTCTTATCAGGAGTCCCCTCAGATATTCTTTTATTGTTCTGTGTCATGGAGATTCTGCAGCTTTCAGTCTGCAGAACTGGCCTCTCCACACAGTGCTCCTATAGTTTTTAGACAGGATATGTGTTAGGGAGGGACAATTCAGAGACCTAGACATGAGCCTGGACCAGGGCCAGTTCTCCCTCTTTTCCCAGGCAAAGGGGAGGGTAAGCTCCCCCTTTCTCAGGATCTCAAGCCAGCTCACCAGCGCCTTTGTCACCAGGGCCAACTCTACTGTGCTACCCAGGCAATGTGCAGGCCACTCTCCCGAGTGCTGTCCCCAGTGAGGGGCAGAGTCAGGTCTTATGCCTCTAGACCAGCTCAACCAGCTGCTGAGGTGGCAGGAAGCAACTCTCCCACTCCCATGTCACCTCTCAGTAGATAAGAAATGGGACCAACTCTCCAGTGCTCACACTTTTCTGGCCAGCTCACACAGACTAGCAGCTTTTAATAAGATGCAATTCATGAAAAAATGCCAACAATTGTCAGAGTTTCAAGTTACTTAAAAGCTTCTACACATAAAGGAACTAGTTAACTTAGAAAAGATATTATGTATAAATTTGGTGGTGGGAGGCTTTCTGTAAGTTATACATCTTAAAAAGTATTAATACCTACCTACAGTATACAAGGAACGGGGAAACAAAACTAAACAAGCAATCAAACAACCCACTCAACAAATGAGTTAATGAACTGCACATTTCTCAAAAGAAAAACACTAAGCTTGTATTAAGCAAATGAACAAGCAAGCAAGAACAGTACACCTTGGTGAGTACATGGGGAAAGAGACAAATGGCGGAGAAATAGAAAGAATGCACATGTGGATACAGACTTTTTAAAAATTTATTTCATGTTGTTCTGAATCAACCTTTCTTTACTTACTGCCATTGCATACCTGTCTGTTAGATACATGTGCCAAGTCTGTCTGTCTGCATATATACATACATGTGCACACAATGAAAAGGAAATGTCGTTAAATGGAGAGAACAGTATCAAAACAATTAAGGCAGTTTCAAAACAAGTGTGACATGTTTTCTCTTACATGTGGTTTTTAGGCTGTGTGTGTGTGTGTGTGTGTGTGTGTGTGTGTGTGTGTGTGTGAGAGAGAGAGAGAGAGAGAGAGAGAGAGAGAGAGAGAGAGAGAGAGTGAGTGAGAGAGACTAAAACCAAACTATCCAAGGGAAAAAAAGAGGAAAAAGAGGACTAACAAGAGGTGGGTAAGAGAGCCAAGAATACATTCTGCAAAATAGACCTGATACACAATATATACGTATATAAGGATGCCTTTGTGTTACACAATACTATGTAATGGGAATATATTTAATGAAAAATTTAAAAACTATCACTTGTACAACTCAATTTTTTTATTCTCAAGAGGTCAAACTTTTCAATTGTATCTCTACAAATCTTATTTTGATTTCAACGGTAAAATAGCCATTTTAAAATTTTTATCATGTTGGATAAACGTGAATCAATCCTGCCCTCCTCTTTTACTGCCATTGCCAGATCCATCTGCTGAAAAACAACAATCTAAGAAAGACCTCATACAGTGTGCATAAAGATAGGTGTTTGGAATGGCTGCTTACATATGGTGGATGTTCAGGAAACATTTGTTTACTGTATCAGGATCTGAGCTTCTGTCTCTCTTAATTTGTAGTTATTTGCAAAACATCTAACAATTGTACTTCATTTAATTAAGAAACAAGTTTAGACTATTTACATGTCCCATTCACACAAAAGTGGCATGACTAATTACTTTACAAGTCCTTGTAGTCTTTCTTTGCATAGATTTTCTTCTCAGAAGGATAAAACTATGCTGCCCACAATACTTATTTACCATTAGCATTGTGGTATCCTGAAGAAAGTCCTCTTTGTCCAGGGGTGGTCTGGGTGACCTTAGTGACTGCCTTGGGAAGGAAAGTATACTGTAAGAAAAAAAAGGGGAGAATAGAGTTCTCCAGGAAGCTCCCTCCCACTTTGGACATGTTCCCAGTTCTGTCTCTGGTATTTTTACACAGCCAAATACCCCAGGATGAAGATGAAAGCCCTTGGCATGTTAGGAAGAAAAGATATTTTCTAGAATAAAGCCTTCTTGAATTGTCCTGTCAGCAAGAGTGTATCATTGTTTAGAAACTACAATGTGGACAAGAGTTGGCAAGGAGGAAGAAAAGCATCTCTATTACAAAACAGCAAATATTTGTCATCATTTTTAAAAAGAGTATATTTAAAACTCCTAAGTGTTTCAAATAGACTATTCCCTACTACAAATGGAGAGGAATTATTTTCTCTGTAACATTGACACTTGTCAGATCACTGAACTTAATTTAAATGGAAGTAAACTTTGTCTCTTGGCAACCAAAACCACGGGAATCAGCTCTACTCTCTCTAGAGGAAGAACAAGCTTTTCAATATTTATGAGCTTTATTATTAACTTTTGTCCTCTTTCCATCCAAAGGCTGGTTTTTCTATTGACAATACAACAGATTTGGTTTACTAATGTAAGCAGGAAGGAGTCTAACTCCTTGTTTTTATTTCTTTGTGTGTCTGTGGTGTGTGTGTGTGTGTGTGTGTGTGTGTGTGTGTATGTGTGTGTGTGTGTGTGTTTCATTGAGATAGCAAAGAAATCTTCTCTAAATTTATTTAAACTTGTCTCAGACAAAAACACAGAAAACAAAGTGTTTAATAAATGCATATTATGCCAGTCAAATGTTCCTTATTAAACAGAGGAGGAGATGATACTTTGAAAATATGATGCAAGAAGATTTCTCAATCACTGTATTTTAGAACCAGGTTCTGGAATCCCTCTTTCCAGTGTCCGTAATTTTGAGACATGTTCATTTTTTAACGTAAAAAGAAAGTAAGTTCTAAGGTCTGAGACTCATTATGAATGCACCTAGAATCATGAGCACTCCCCATGCCTGCAAACAAGGGAGGTTTTCTGAGAACACAATCCATCGAGTTCTAAACTCAGCAATGAATAAAGATGAGAAGTGGTGTAAAATAGGTGGTCACTTCTAAAATTGAGAAATTGTTAGAAAAGATATAGATTTCAGTTTTAGTTGGATGCTCAGCAGTGATGTAGTTATAGGTGACTGAGTTCCCCATTCACCACACAGCTGTCATACATGAAATGAGAGTGACAGCTTGCACCAGTGGTCCCATGCTTGAGGGCTACAATCAATTGCAGCTCCAGAAATAAATTATGCTGTTTTGCATCTATAATTTGACAATGTTTCACACACACACACGTGTGTTGATAATTTACAAAGAAGAAAAATACATGTTTAATAAAATAGAAATTATTTGAAAGAATCATTGAATCTTTTACATTTGCTATGTGTTTTCTAAATCAGTATTGAAAGAATTTCTGAATCAATATTGAAAGAGTTCTTAAACAGCAAATTTAAATGGGTTTTTAATTAAATATTTCAGATGCATGATTAAGATTTTATTGTTTAGTATCAACTTTCATTGCATCAAACTCCTTATGACAGGTATTTGATGAGAAGTTATTATTATTATTATTATTATTATTATTATTATTATTATTATTATTAATTGAAAGCAAAAAGACTATTTTAAAAGTGGATTACACAATTAAACTTATTTAATATAATTGTTTTCTAAGCTCTGTATATTTTTTCTATTACATATAATTTGGTCAAGATGAGTGAAAAGTGAATGTGATTTTCCTAGTTTATCTGAACTCAATCTCTATACACCTACATCATGTGCTCACTTTCTGTGCACTCACTATGTTATCATTAAATGCACTAATCAGTTTGGCTTTTTGTTTTCTTTAAATTAAGGCCATTTAAACAAACTTGTATTTTAAAGAAACAAGACTAAATACACAGAGATAGTTGAAGCTTTAAGTCAGAAAGAAATTGCCATTTGCCCAAAAGATTTTGCTGTCTGTGTATCTCAGTTCTAAATAAAATAAGGCACGGAAAAGAAGAAATGCATCTGTTAATTCAGGCAAAGAGAACTGATAGCTCAAATAATAATTATACACATATATGAAATAATTATACATATATATATATATATATATATATATATATATATATATATATATGAAAACATTTAACTGGGGCTAGCTAGAAGTTTCAGAGGCTTAGGCCACTGTAATGATGATGATGGGAATCATCAAGGCACATAAGCAGACATGATGCTGGTGAGGTAACCGAGAGTTCTACATCTTGATCCGCAGGCAGTAGAAGTGAATGCCACAATAGGCCTAGCCTGAGCACAGGAGACCTCAAAGTCCACCGGGCAGAGACATACTTCCTCCAACAAGGTACACCTCCTAATAGTACTGCTCCCTATATGCCAAGCATTCAAACACGCAAGTCTATGGGCGACATTCTTATTCAAACCACCACACATGCATGGCAAACTGGGATCAGGCTGTAAAGTGATGAAAGAAAGAAAGAAAGAAAGAAAGAAAGAAAGAAAGAAAGAAAGAAAGAAAGAAAGAGAAAATCTCACTAGATCTGAGGTCTAGAATATTCCAAGGCAAACCCCTCTCCTCAGAGAATGGTAAATTTTTCAAATGAAAAGGAAAACACATTTCTATCGTACAAGCATTCAGTATGACTTCACTGGTATTCCTAAATCACAAAAAGCAAAGGAAAAAGGGATAGAGTAAGAATAGTTTTTGCTATAGATGAAGAAAAATTAGGAATATGATAGATTTTTCTTTTTGTTTAATATTTTCTTTTGAGCTATTTATATGTGTGTTTGTATGCATGTGGTAGGTGTGTGTGTGTGTGTGTGTGTGTGTGTGTGTGTGTGTGTGTGCAAGTATGTACATCCATATGAAAGTCCAAGGTTGAAGTCCCAAATCTTCCTCATTCACTTTTTCGCCTTCTTCTCTGAGGTCTCACGTTCTCATTTTTCTTCTGTCTGTGTATTTATCATTGAATCCATTTTCATTTTCAGATCTTGAACTGATTTTTTGATTTCTTTCATCTGATTTTTTGTATATTCCTGAGTTTCTTCCATTGCCTCTTTATAGGTCTTCAGGGCTTGAACCGTTTTATTTATTTCTTTCATCTGGTTGTTTGCATTTTCCTGCAATTTTTCCAGTTCCACTCTATGTGCTTCTTTTATGTCTCTCACCTGTTTGTCTACGTCTTCCTGCATTTGATTATGAATTTTATTTGTTTCCTCCATTATAATCCTCATTACTAAGGATTTGAGGTCATTTTCTTATATTTCCGTTGTATTTGAATTCTCTGGGTTGTTTTCTTTGGGATAGCTGGAAACAGGAGACGCCATGTTGTTTTGGGGTTTTTTGCGTATGCTTTTTTGTTGTCCTTTAGACATCTTGCCGTCTTTGTTTTTGTTGGGTAGCTTCCAGAGTTGGATGGAGGGTGTCTGACGATAGATTCACTTGTTTTCTCACGATTTTCCTAAGCTGCGAGCTCAAAGCTTCACTGGTGTGGATGTTAGGAGGTTAGCCCTGTTGTTCTGGTCTCTCACAGCCAGTGATCTTCAGCCCCCATGTGCTGTGGATCCTGCAATTGTTCTGGGTCTCTGAATGAGCGTTGGGTCAGGCCAAGGTATCCACAGCCTTCTGTGTTCCCTGCCAAGTCCAGCCAGGAGCACTGGGCCTGAACCACGGGCCGAACTCAGCTAGATTCTCAGGGCCTGAACCGTCTGCCAAGCTCAGCTAGGGATTCTGGGCCCAAAATGCACACAGGGTCCAGCCAGAATTTTTGGGCTGGGACTATGCACCAAGCTCTGCTAGGGCCTTTTGGCCCAAAGTGCATGCTGTGGTCAGTTATTGACTCAGGGCCCGAACTGACCACCAATCTCAGCCAGGAATTCTGGATTCAAACTGCACACTGTGTCCAACCAGAGTCTTAGAGCTGGTGGAACCGAGCGCTCTGTCCAGCCTGCGCCACAGCAGGAGAACTGCGGCTGCTCTGAGTTAGCACCAGTGGTGGAACCAAGTGCTCCGCCTAGACTGTGTCACCACAGGGGAGCTGCCACTGAGCTGAGGTGGTGCCTAGGATGGAACTGAGCATGCCACCAAGCCTGCACCACAGCAGGAGAACTGCGGCTGCTCTGAGTTAGCGCCAATGGTGGAACCAAGTGGTCTGCCCAGACTGTGTCACCACAGGGGAGCTGCCGCTGAGCTGAGGTGCTGCCTAGTGTGGAGCTGTGTGCTCAACTAAGCCTGCACCACAGCAGGGGAGCTGTAGCCATGCTGAGTTAGTGCCTCGGGCAGAATTGCTTGCTGGGCTGAACTGTCCGCCGAATCCAGTCTGGGTCCGAAGGCTCCACACGATCCAAATCCTGCCCCGAGTCCCCTCTCCCGCAGCAACTCTCACCAGCCACCACACCAATCGCCTCCACTGGAAGGCTATGAGCTGCAAACCTCAGCCACTGCTGCTGGTGCCGCTGGTGCTGCTGCCTCTGCCGTTGCCGCTCCGATCAGAGAAAATCCACGCTCCTCCCATGTGCAGGGGCACACAGGTCCTCCGCACCCTGGTCCCTCCGAACCGTGGAGCACTCCCGCTGCCGAATGTTCGGACCTCGGTGTTCTTGGCTCAGAAATTTGTGCAATTCCCTGAATTGTTCACTGGAGCCTCCAAACGCAGTCCACACTGCTCGCCGCCATCTTGGATCCCCTCATTCACTTTTTACCATATGTTTTCAGACAGAGCCCCTTAGTTGAACTTTGAAGCAAAATGGATACTCCAACAACCTACCTAGCTCCACGAAACCTCCTATCTCTGCCTACTGGAATTTCACACAGGCAGCCATGCTTAAGCAGCCTTTACATGCATTTTGAGGCTCTAAATGTCTGTCCCCTGGCTTCCCCACAAAGTGATTTACCCTCTAAGCCATCTCTACATTTCAGGTTTTCTTTTATAAAATTTTGAGGTGTGATTTCTTATCTCATATTTTTCTAGACAGGAAAATTTAGATCATATGTATGAAATAGAAAGACAATATCCAAAGCACAGGATAGTATAATATTTTCTCTGTTGAGAGACAGATAAACAATCACAGTCAGAGAAAAAATTAAATACAAAAAAAAAAAATTCTTGCAAAAGTTTTCAATGTAAAAATTCAGTGCTACAGGCTGGAGAGATGGCTCAGTGGTTAAGAGCACCATCTGCCCTTCCAGAGGTCCTGAGTTCAACTCCCAGCAACCACATGGTGGCTCACAACCATCTATAATGTGATCTGATGCCCTCTTCTGCAGATAAAGCACTCATATGCAATAAATAAAATAAAAAATCTTTTTAAAAAATTCTATGTTAATTTTAATGATGCCAAAAGCTTCACAAATTAGTCATACAAATAATACTTGTAACTGAAAAATATTAATTTAACAGATATCTTAAACACCCACTCTATTAGTTATTTTAATTATAGATTCTGATTTTCACCATTACATTTATAAGTATATACAATAAATACAGTATATATATATATATATATATATATATATATATGATCAATTTAGAAAAAGTTAAGTATAATAGGGCATGTCATACAAAGAAGAAAAAAGAGCAAGCCCTACCATATGCCCCTTAAGTGTGTGTGCATTGGCATAAGGAATATAGACTAGTATACCATATTAAAACAAGTGTGCAAATTTTATGGAAAAACAGCCATCTGAAGAAATATATACATGCATATTTCAGATGTTATTGTTCCCCTGAATTGACTCTATTAACCTGCGAATTTTATCCTAGTACTCTATCTCATTTGCAGATTATGGACTCTTAATGTTGATTTGTATTCTGTATTATTTTATATGTGTGTGTAAGTACACACATGCACATAAATATTCATATTTAATAAATTATGCATTCCAGCAGAGTGCCATATATGGTTTCTTACTCAGATACCTTTACAATTAAGCCAATCTCTCAAAAGAAGAAAGAGTAATTCAGTACTTCAATAGAGGGTAAGTCTTCATGTTCCAAGCTGAACAGCTTTTTTTTTCCTTTCTTTCTTTTCTTTTTTTTTTTTTTGCTGAACAGATTTTTAAAGAGTGAAATGTATAATACCAATGCCAGCATGATGTTAGAAAGGAGTTTTATACAGAGATAAAGCATGTATAAACTCACATAGACTGATTTATCTAATAGATCCACATTTATTTTATTTTTTGGGCATGAATGTGTGTGTCTGTGTGAACACAAGCACACATGTACCAGGGCATTTTTTGTAGTAGTAGTCAGAAGGCAGCGCCCTGGAGGTGTTTTTTTTGTTTTTTTTTTTTTTGTTTTTTTTTTTTTGTTGTTGTTGTTTTTTGGTTTTTTTTTTTAATTTTTGGAGATGTTGTTGTTTCAACTTGCTACTTTTTGAAATCTGGACACCAATGTGAGTTGGTAAGGCCTATAAAAAACTCATCTACATGCATAGATATCTGAGTGAGTCAAATAATTCCTTATCTTTATATATTTTGAATCCAACAGAAAAATTTTTTGTGAAACAGTTAATTTTTAAAAAATATTTTTTCAAGCCAGATGTGGTAGTGGTGCACACGTGCAATTCGAGCACTGAGAGCTAGGGTCAGGGTCAGGGGGCATGGGTTTCAGGCCAGCCTCAACTAAGTTTAGACTGATTTACAATTACTTATTTAGTGGCATAGAAACATTAATACTGTAGGCAGCGGTTAGCATACTCATTTGACTTAGCAAAAGTTTCATTCAGCTCAGCTTTATTATATCCATGATGTGTTAGTAATACAATCTGTATTAGGCTTACGATAATGAAGAAACATTATACCTGTACAGAATGCTTATCAACAGATAGATATGCATGTGATGACAGATTAAGCCCTTATATTTAGAACATGCTATTATATTATTTTGAGCAGGTTTTGTTTTATAAATGAGTCCTCTAGATAAGATTTGAGATTATCAATATTTTATTTATTTATTTTTTATTAATTTATTCTTGTTACATCTCAATGTTTATCCCATCCCTTGTATCCTCCCATTCCTCCCCCCCCCCCATTTTCCCATTATTCCCCTCCCCTATGACTGTTCCTGAGGGGGATTACGTCCCCCTATATATTCTCATAGGGTATCAAGTCTCTTCTTGGCTACTTGCCGTCCTTCCTCTGAGTGCCACCAGGTCTCCCCCTTCCAAACCCAGCTTTACAGAAGGTACTAGAAGGAAAACTCCATCCCAAAGGGTCAAGCTACAACCAAAACTACCCAGGAAATAGATAACTATCCCATGGCAAAAACACAACTACACAAACGCTCGACTGGAAACAACATCAAAATTAAGACTCTTAACAGTCACTGGTCATTAATATCTCTCAACATCAATGGCCTCGATTATCAATATTTTAAAAAGTGGTGATTTGCTTCACATAATTATCTGTTATAGGCACATCAGTGTTGTATAGACGTTTCAGTGATCTGATTCACCAGGTAAAGCATATTGAAGTCCTGAAGTTGCCAAATGCCTGTGTGGTGTTTGTTTGTTTGCTTATTAAATATTTTACATATACATTTACATTATTACATATATATATATATATACAATAAACTACCTAGAGCAGAAAGGACCATGAACCAATCAAGATTATATAAATGTTACATTCTTAGTGTTTTGGCTATTTGTATTGGGCAGCCTTAAAGAAAACATCGTTTCTAACTTGGTGAGTCTAAAATTCTGAATGCAAATCCATATCTGTCATATCTCGTCGTTATCAACTTAAAACATCTATAGAGACCTAAAAATGTCTTAACCCCTAAACAATTAAGCTTAATTGCAAAACTAAATTATCTGGTCTTCAACCCCATCAGAGAAATGATAAAAGGGGTCAGGAAGATTTTAGTTGTTTTCTTGGGCTATAGAGGGCTATTTTCAATGGGAGTTGGTTATAAATTATTATTGATTTTACTTACAGAGAAAACAAGGTTGGACTCAAGGATGTCTCCCTTTTCCTTTCTCTCCCATTCTTAGGTTTGGTGATAGTGAGTGAAAACAAAGAAGGGGGAATATTGAAACATTTAGGGAGGGTAAAACAAAAGATACATTAGTGAGTCTACTTCTCAATTTAATGCCTCAATTGTCACTCACAAGTTTATTTTTAATTCACTGGCATAGAATGTCGTATATAGATACAAAATAAGTTTAATTTTAGATACAATAGAATAGATTTCAAATGTAAGATTATTCTTCATACATATTGTATATATTTCTACTCTAATATGAGGCATTGTACCCATATAACTCAACTATAATACAAGGTTTACTTCCAATACTTTGAAAGTATTATTGCAGGCTGTTTAGGATAAATAAGATATACAAGTTAGTTTTTAGTTGATCAAATCATGTCTATCAATTACTAGTGTATTTTTATCACAAGAATATACATCTTAGGTGCAACTGGGAAGTGTTTTTTAAAGACCTTCTAAATGCAGCCTTCTAATTTGCAAATACTTATCTGCCTACCCTGACCCACATGCCTCTAAATCATGTACATGACCTTTTAACAAATCAATTTTATTTGGAAAAATACACTATGAAATCTTTTTAAAACAGCTCAGAGACAAGGCCTCCAAACAAGCAATTCAGAAAGGTCACTTACAAGCAATTAACATTTAAACTTTATTCTCCTACTTTCTAATACCCTCCTAAATGGGGGGGGGGTGCATTTTAGAAGCTACATGAGCTCTGAGTTCAACTGTATTGTACAACTCTGTCTTGCCGCTCGCTTGCTTGATTTGTCAGTACAAACAGAAGATGTCAGCTTTTCTTTGACCAGGATCTACTGACTGTAGTGTTCAGTGGGGAAAAAAAAAAAATAATAACACTGGTAGACGTCTAAATGGAAGCTCATGGCTGACATTCTCCTTTGTTTGAAATGTCTTGTATGTAAGGCATGCTGTTCCTTTCCTGAACATTGCTAAATTTAAAATCAATGAATTGTGTCAAACTTTAAGCTAACAGCCTATTTAACAATTCATATTTTCTTGCTCACTTTTTTTCGAAATTCATGAATAACATGCACTTGTTTTTGTCACTTTTTGGAAAACTTCAAACCATAAAGTAATATCCTTATTCTCATTTTCACAATTGTAAGATTTATTTTAGTTGGGAATTTTAATATCTGCTTTCACTGGCCCCATCTGATTTTCTCATTATTTACTACATTAAATATAAAGCACAGAAATTGGGAATCATATATGCTTGGCTATATTATTTAATTCATTCATTTGCTTATGTGTAGGTTGACTAAACAACTCCAAGTAGGTAAGAATCTTTCTTTTAAATAGTCTTCATATATTACAATTGTTACTTCCTTCATTAAACACTTAGCTCATCTATTACAATTGCTAGATATTGAATGGGATATAAAACTTGGTAAGTGTTAGACCTATTCAAACAAAAATCTGCTCAGAGAAGAAAACTAAAATATTTTAAAATGAAATGGAGTCTTTCAGAATCAGGATAAGATTATTTCCTTATTAAACATGATACAAAGACTTAATATTGTACAAGTCATGCATAACTTATTATGACTAAAACAAAAACAACAACAACAAAAAAAACCTAATGAAAAAGAAAAAAAACTAAAAAGTTCATTGCACTATAATCTGTAAGTGGGTATTTTTCTAATATTTATATGTTAATACTGTTTTGATCATCAAACAGGAGTGAGAAGTTTTGTATCAATTCTTACATTGGCCTTTAAATGAAGAAGAAAATCAAGTTGTTATTACTATTCTCCAATAACACGTTGTACTGTAGCAACTTCTCAATCACTTTTAAAGATAACCCTAAAAAATGAAGCCATACTATCATCTGTATAATAACCTTAGAATCAAGAGTTGCAGATATTTCAGTGCACAAAGTATCATCTGCTTTGTTCTGCCACATGTTTTTCAAGGAAAAAAAGTAACACATAATCTGCAGACATTGCATTGTGTAAATTGAAGGCTATGTCATACTGTATATCATATGCAAATAATGAATGAGTAACTAAGATAGTTGATAGGTAAAGGAATAATTAATAATATTACACTAAAATTAGAGCATACCCAAGCCATCACTCAACGTAGCAGAATCAAGCAGAGGGAGAAAGCAGATACACGGTTGCCCTCATGGTGCCCATAGCAATCTCATCTAAATAGTTATTTAATGTGTTATAACAAAGTGTCTTCATGGCTAGCTTGACTTGATTTAGAACCAGCTAGAAATCTAAACATTTATGGATTGTGTGTGTGTGAGAGTATTAACCAGAAAATTTTAATTGATGAAGAAAGAACCATGCTGCATGTTGGTGGCATCAGCCTTGAGCTGGATTCTTGGCTTGTATCAAGAGGGACAAAGAAAAAAAGCACATCCAGCATTATCTCTTATCTCCTGTCTGGGAACACAGTGAAACGCTAGCTTCATGAACCATCTGCCTCAGCTACAGCCTTTCTTGCAACCTTGCCTTTCCCACTGTGATGAAATGTGGTCTCATACTGTGAGACAATAAACCCTAACCTCTTTACAATTCTTCATGTATGGCATTTCGTGAAATTAATGAATAAAATATCTTATACAAATATCATCACTTACATTAAATTAATAACTACCTGTATTTTATTGGACTTTAAACTTAAATTGGAAAATAAGATTTAATCTTTTAATTGACAAAGCACTATAAACTTCATGAGTACATTTTCATGAATGCTCTCATACTTTAATTTTATTTTAAAAATGTGTCAGCAGTAAAAGTGAAGGTAAATGTCTTGCCTTTCAAATGGGTTGAACTTAAGACTTAAAAACATTATGTTACAATACTCCATGTTAAGTAATTGTAAGATTAATATTATTAAAATATTGACACTGTACAAAACATTCTACAGCTTTAGAACAATAGAATATTCTTAGTAGAAAATGGTTTTAAAACTATACGGAGCAATGGAAGATATAAAATATTTGAAGTTATTCTAAAACAAAAATGCCAAAATGAGGATATTACCACACCTTAACTTTCAAATGTAGTACAAAGGTATAGAACCCAAAATAGCCTGCCTCTGGTTTAAAAATAAATATATAGGTCAAGGAAAGAATAGATTTCAAAAATACAACTACACAGATATAGTTAACAGATCTTTGAAAACACACAAAGCATACACTCAGTATGAAAAAGACAACATTTGATAAATAATGATGGTTAATTAGATATCAACATTATGAAAAATAAAATGAGATGCCTTGCCTCTCACCAGGCACAAATATCAAGTCATTGGGGATTTTAAAAATAAATATGAAACTTGGAACTATTTATATATTAAAATTATTTAGGACTTTGGAATGGGTAATTTTTATATGAATTCAAAATAATGCATTATAAAAACAAAATTGGTAGATTAGACTGTGTCAAATTAAAATACTTAACAAATGTAATAAAAAAAAATGGAAAGATAATCTCTCTCTTTTTCCCTGTTTGTTTGTTTTCCATAGTATTTTGTGGAGGTCAGAGAAAAAAGGGAATAGGTGTTCTCTTTCTACCATGTGTGTCATAAGAATTGAACTCAGGTCATTAGTCATTAGTCATTAGGTTTGGCAGGAAGCACTGTTACTCCCCAAGCCATTTTACATGCCTAGGAAAACAGTTTAGTAGAAGATTTTAAAGGAAAAAAAAAGGCCATAATATCTGGAAGATGCTCAAAATCACCAGTCACTAGGGGGATGGAAGCTGGAATCACAATGAGATAAGGTATCACCTCTGTGTGGGAAGAATTTATCCTACGCAAAATAAAAAAAGCTGGTGAGGATACAGAAAAAAGAAAAAACTCTAAAGGTTTTGATGAGGACATAAGTTTGTAAACTACTATGAAAAAATATTTACACAAGTTCCTTGATAACAACAAGGCAGCCAGATGTTATTAATTTTTAAAGAAATAATATCAAGATGGAGAAAAGACAATCCCTTATGTTCACTGTATTCTTAATGACAGAAAGTTAATTCGCCATATACATACATCAAAAGATGAGCAAATAAATAAACCATACACCCTGGAGTGGCACATGGACACAACTAGTCATAACTAGCATGAGTCTTTTATTTTTGACAGCACAATAACATAGAGACCATAAATTCAGGTAAGAAAGGCAAAGATTACAAGGGTGACTTTGCATTTCCCCATGTGAAATCTAACAGTGTTGTACATTATTCCATAGGAATAGAAGATATAGCTATGGATATTAGAAAGTAGTCATGGCAGGAGATAAGGGGATAATTGGTCAGTGGATGTTACAACTGGAGAAGAGAAATGGGTTCTTGTAATTAGCACACAGTATAAGAAAATTGATAGTCATGAACAGACTATCTCAAAGTAACAGAAGAAAATAATTTGAATTGTCCCTCTGTAAAATATACATTTGGTACTTATATATGTGCTAATTTATCTAAGTGATCGCTACAAAATATAGACATACAACAAAAGCGTTTGCTAAACTCTCTTATATGTGTGTCATTTGAACCTAAAAATGAAAAATTGGCTAATATAATGAAATCTTCAAGTCTTTAAAGAAGAAATTGAAGAAGATATCAGAAAATAGGAAAGCCTCCCATGCTCATGATCAGTAGGATTAAAAATTAAAACTGGCCATCCTACAAAAGCAATGGATGCAATCTCAATCAAAAGTCCAAAGCAATTCTTTACAGACCATGAAAGGATGCTTCTCAACTTCATATGGAAAAAAAAAATCCCAGGATATCTAAAACAATTCTGAACAATAAAGGAACTGCACGAGGTATCACTATGTCTGATTTCAAGTTTTAATACAGAGCTGTAATAATAAAAACTGCATGGTATTGTAATAGAAATAGAAAGGTGGATAAATGTCATGGAAATGAAGACACAGACATAAATTCATACAACTATGGACACCTGTTTTTTTTTTTTTTAATAAAGAAGGCAGAAATATACAGTGGGAAAAAAAGTATCTTCAACAAATGGTGCTGGTCAAACTGGATGTGGATGTAGACGAATGCAGATGTGTTCATATTTATCCACCTTCCGAAAAACCAAGCCCAAGTCGACCAAACACCTCATCATAAACCTAGACACACTGAACCTGATAGAAGAGAGTGCAGAACAGCCTTGAATGCACTGGCATAGAAGACAACTTGCAGGACAGAATACTAGCAACACAGGCACTAAGATACAATCATTAAATGTGACGTAATGAAACTGAAAAGCTTCTGTAAAGTAGAAGACACTGTCAATCGGACATAAAAGCTCCTTATAGAATGAGAAAATATTTTTTACCAACTCCATGTCTGATAAATGCCTATTATCTAATATAAAGAACTCAAGAAACTGTAGAGGACTGTCTTGAGTAGATGTAACAACTATCAATAAAGTGCTGTTTAGCCAATCAGCTGGGCAGAAGGAAAGGAAGTGGAAGGTAGGACTTCCTGGAGAGGGGAAGGAGCCAAGATTGAAAGTTGATAAGGAGAAAGCACAGTTGACCAGGGGAGAGCAGATTGGCAGTTGACAAGGAAGAAGAGAGAAGTGTCTGAGGATGAGATTGGCCAGTGCTTGGGATATATGTATGTTATGAGGTTTAGATTAGTTTGTTTTAATTTATGAGTAGATTAGAATCAGTTTAGATTCTGCCCGTCCCTGGTGCTTGCAGCATTAAAGTCTGCAGTCTCCCTGTGTCAGTTATCAGCTTCCTAGGGTGAACTGATACGATTAATTTTAACAAGAAACTAGATATTTAAAAAATTAAAATCCAATTTAAAACATATGGGGCACAGGTATAAACCGAATTTTCAATAGAGAAATCTCAAAAGGTTGAGAAACAAAAGAAATGTTCAACAGCCTTAGTCATCAATGGCAATATAACTACACTGTGACTCTACCTTAGAGCTGCCAGAATGGCTAAGATCAAAAACAAAAGTGAAAACTCATTCTGGTGCAGATGTGAAGCAAGGGGGATGGGAATGCATACCTGTAAAGCCACTATGGAGATCAATGTGGTGGTTCCTTAAAAAATCGGGAATTGATCTACTTCAAGACCCAGATTTCCACTTTATGCCTGTATCCAAAAATGATCTATCCTTCTACAAGGACACTTGCTCGTCTATATTTATAGAAGCTTTGCTCACAATAGGCAGAAACCAAAAACAACCTAAGTGTCACTCAACTGAAGAACAGATAAAGAAATTGTGGTACATATGTTCCTCAGCTGTTGAATGACCAAATTTGCAGTAAAACATAGGCAAATAGGAAAAAAAAATAACCTTATTGAAGTAACACAGACTCAGAAAGACAAATGTGGTATGTATTCACTTAGAAGTGAGTATGTGCTCTTAGGTGAATAATAATCAAGCTATAATACACAGACCCGGAGAGGTTATGTAAAAAGGATGTTAAAGGCAGGAAATGGATTTCTGTGGCAAAGAAAGTCAAATAGATTCTCAGGCTTGACTTAGGGTGGGAGGGGATGATACAGGAGGGATCAGGTTGCAGGTGGGAAGGGATGGAGGGAGGGAGTGTGAGGAGTGGCAGCTGAAATTGGGGACATTTGAGGGGATTATGTGGAAACCTTGCTCAGTGGAGAGTTCTTAGACTGTTTGCAGAGGGGGTGACTAGTGATGGTTCCTAGTAAAGAACAATATGGAATCTGAACTATCGTTGTTTGTAGCCAGGCAAGGATGCTGGTGGTAGGACTTGGTTACATTTGGTTGAGTTATTGGCTGAGGAGGACATGTGGAGACCTCTAAATAACTTAGGATGATGCTAGAACCGAGGTAGCATCTGAAAAACCAACACCACTCCTGACAACAGGTTCCGCTCTGCTCACTGAACCCAGAGCATTCTGTCCTGGAGTCCTCACCCCTCTACTAGTCTCTTTTACGTGAGAATGCACTCTGCAGGTTACAGGAGAAACCTCCACACCAACACAGCTGTGAAATGCTTCACCTAGATCTGCCCTGCATGCAAGATGTGCTGGGACAATGGTGGCTCAGGACATGTACAGTGGCTAACCAATGTTTGGTTTAATTTGAGGTCCACTCCACCTTGATGGCTTGGAACCAGCGATTGGATAGCCCAGAGACCTAGAGTAGAGCCATTCAAAGCCACTGTTTTAAGTGTCGTATCGTGGGTACATATACTCTAAAGGAGTATAAGAAACATGATACATTTTCCCTCTAGGCAGAGGAAGGGTCCTCACTGAGAGCAAATGGCAGCCTGGCAGAAGAAGAAACTCTTGTTGCAGCCTCACGTTTTCACTGGGCCCATAGAATGGAAAGTGTTCCTGCCAAAGACACTAAGAACCTAATTTTAAAAATAATTTATTTTACTTTTGAGATCATAATATAATTATGTCATTTTTTATTTTCTTTTATCCCTCCAAATCCTTCTACACACCCTTTCTCACTCTCTTTAAAATTCATGGTATCTCTTCATTAGTTGTTAAACACACACACACACACACACACACACACACACATACATACCATACACATGTATATACACATATATTCATAAATTTAACCTACCCAGTCTTTTTATATATGTATGTATGTTTTCAGGTCTGACTATTTTTTATTAAGTAGCAAAATGGTGTGTGTTTTTCCATGGACAAAACAACTTCTCTCTCTCTTAGCATTTCTTAGTTGCCTGTAGTTTTTTATATAGTGTTAAAGGTTTTTCCTCCATCGATTTTAGAGTGTCTGTTGTCCTTGCTCATCTCATGTTTAGCTGGTCATGTTGATGAGACTTTACAGATGTAGCTTCTGATGTTACCAGGAGATACAGCCTAATATCAAACTTCCTGAACCTTTGACTTTTACAATCCAGTCAATTTTCTTTCACAATATTGCCTAAGCCTTAGGTGTGGGAGTAAGAAAAACTTGTGCAGAACGACGAAGCATTACATATTGTCACAGCTTGCTTTTGTGAACTTGACAAAGATATAAGATACTTCTGAGAAGAGGAAACCTAACTCAGCTGAGAAATTTTCCCATCAGACTTGCATGGGAACATATTTGTGGGGCATTTTTGGTTGTTTATTGGACTGGGACAATTAGACACAATCCCTGGGCAGGAGCACAATCCTTGTACTAGTTGGTTTTGTATGTGAACTTGAAACAGTTAGAGTCATCACAGGGAAAAGAACCTCAGATGAGGAAAAGCCTCCATGGGCATTCTTTCGATTAGTGACCAATGTGTGATGCTATCTCTGTGCTGGTGGTCCTGAGTACCATAAGAATGTAGGAGGAGCAAACCAGGGAAACAAGCCAGTAAGAAACATGCTTCCATGTCCTCTGTATCAGCTCTTGCATCCAGGATCCAGTCATGCTTGTGTTCCTGTGCTATAAATCATTTTCTCCCCAACTTACATTTTGGTCATGGTGTCCCATCGCAGCAATAGAAATCCTAACTAAGACAACCCTCTGCCATCCTGCAGATCTCAGAAATAGAACTCAGATAATCAGGCTTACCAGCAAGTACCCACTGAACCACCACACTGGATAAGAAATAAGGTTTTGCATAATTCGCAATGTATATAGATATTATGCTTATATTATATACCATATTGTACACTGTAAACATATAAAGCTTTTCTTATTAAATCTTATTAAATCTGGAAATGAAAATATTTCCAGAAAGAAGCTACTGGTAAGCTTTTAGCTACTGTATTTTCTGTGTTAGTGTACACACATCCACTTATGAGTAGGGCCAATTTGTGTGCAAGTATGTCTGATGAACATAGGCCCATGTGCAAGTAAGACATTGACACTGGATATCTTCCATGGTCATTCTCTAGTGTATATTTTGAGCTAGGGTTTCTCACTGAACAGTATGTTTTCTTATTCGTCATTATTTTAAATACAGAAATAGTATTTTAGATTGTGTTTTAAGCAAGTGGGCATTCATTATTTAGAAATTTATATAGGGAATAAAGCTTCATCATGAACAAAAATCAACTAAAAATTATTGGGCAATGATTATGATTAAAACAAATTAAGATTACTTTTCCACACAAATTTCGGTAAATAGTCATGTACACAGATGAATATTTGTGCATGTGTGTGCGTGTACGTGTGCGTGCGTGCGTGCGTGCGTGTGTGTGTGTGTGTGTGTGTGTGTGTCTGTGTGTGTGTAAAGGCCAGAGGCCAACTTTTCATATGTTTATTTGAAAACCACCTACTTTGGTTTTTGAGATTGGTTTCTTATTGTCTTGTATTTTGCAAAGTAGTTTAGGCTGGCTGAGAAGCCTCAGGGATTCTCCTATCTCTCCCTCCAAACTACTGGGATAATAAATGTTAGTCATCAAGCCTGTGTTTTCAAATTACTTCTGAGATATGAACTCAGACCTTGAGGTTGGAATACAAATATTTTATCATCTAAGCCATGCTCACAGCCTCTTGTATCCTTTTTAAATGCAACGCATACAACTGTCTTATAAAGTAATTAGTTTCTATTATTTTAAAGAAAAAAAACTATATCTTAGAAGAACTCAAATCAAATGATTTTTCTAAAGTATCAGAAAGAATCAGAACTATGTCCAGGATTTTTATTCCTTAGATTTATGTGTAAAATGCTCTGTACCTGGGTTTTCTCCCCATAAATATCAATAAATTTTTCAATGAAATTAGGACAATCACTTCAGTGACCTTTATTAATCAGTGTTAATTTTCAGTTATATGATTAAAGCGTTGATATCAATAGGAAAATCCGTGGATGTTCTCTGAAAGTCTTCACTCAACTGGGGATTGGGACAGATTCTGGGACTCCTATTAGACTCCAGGTGAAAGTGGTATGGAAGAATGGGGAGCTAGAAGGACTTAGCCAGTCCAGGAACCCTACATGAAGGCCATCAAGGTTGGCAGATCTGTAACCAGGGGGCCTGCACAAACTACTGTACCAACCAAGGACAATGCATGCAATAAACCTAGACCCCTGTTCAGATCTAGCCAATGGACAGCACATTCTCCACAGTTGTGTAGAGAGTGGGGACTGACTCTGACATAAATTCTGGTGCCCCTTTTTAACCACTTGCCCTTGGTTGGTATGTCTGATGGCACTCACAGGAAGGGGAAGCAAGCTATCTAGATAAGATCTGATAGGCTATCACCATATGGCGGGGGAGGAGATCCCCTTCTGTCTCAGACCTAGGGGATAGGAATAGGGTGAAGGAGGGAGGGAGGGGGAAACAGGAAGATACAAGTGAAGGTATAAAAATTGAAATGTAATCTGAATAAATTATTTTAAAAAATAAAAAGAATCTATTTTATTTTATTTTTTTTTGTTATGTTAGATTAGTATCCTAAAAATCAATCATTTCAATTACTGTGTCCAGGATTGATTCCATTCCACATTTTTTCATTTTTGACAACTGGGTTTAAACTGTATTTTCTGGATTACTGGTATTTGACTTGAAAGTCCTTGATTCTGTATGTTTAAATTTACAATTGCCCCATTTTTCATGTTCTGCAATAATTTTCATTTATCATCTTCTGCACTGATTTCCTTCTTTCATTTCATAATTCTGTATTTTTAGTTTATGACTAATTCATCTCTGGATGACTCAAAAATTCCTCTCTGTTCTGGCAAATCTGAAATTATTTCTCTTGAGATCACCAGTCTGTATTCAAATTTTATTCCTAAATGCAGTGCTGAAATATTTTACTGAATTTTCTTTTATTTTTATACATACTTACTTGAAAGTAACATTTTAATAGGGTTAAATTTTTAAATAAAATACCCAAGAGAACCTACACTAGGTAAGTCAATAAAAAAATAGACATATCAACATAAGCCTATTATGGGTCAAAGAAATAGCTCTATATAAAAACATAGCAAATATGAAAGAACAATTGAAGATATGCATTTTTAAAAGCTGTGACCTGTTAAGAGTATATTGTTTCTCCATACAAGCAAGAAAAGAAGAAATACTGCCCTTTGTCTGTAATAGTTCAATGATGTTGATTTAGCAGATACTTACTGGGCATCTCATGTATTACAGGTTAAGCAGAATCCTTGTGCTTACTCCTACAATGCTCATGGTTGCACATAACCACAAAGCTATATTGGAGTAAGTGTGTGCGTGTGTTTATGCTGAAATGAGTTTAGAACATTTCACATTTAATAACTAATGGGTAACCACATGATAAGAAAGAAGACGGGAGAGAGTGTAACGCAAATATCTAAGCAAGTAGTTTCATTTGAAATAGTAGTAATCCAGTTGAAAAATATAGCAGGGAACATTTCAAACATGGAGTAGAAGACAGAAGAAGTGGCAGAGTGTGCAGAAAGAACTGCTCTTAAGTTTGGTGGCTCTAGGAAATGAATTAGACAAGGAAACATGCCATGAAGAGTGGAGCATACTTCAGATGTGCAGCCTTGGTTGGTAGGTACCATTACAGGAGATGCAGTAATTTCACTGTGGGGTTTCTCTTATCAGTTTTCTTCCCATGTACTTCCTTTATTTCATGATGTTATGGCTCTATGCATGTCTGGATATCTCATGTGTATCTAGTGTCAGTAGACTCCAGAATGCCCAGCGACTGTAGTCACAGGGGCCTAGGAGTTACCATGTGTGTGCAGAGAATTGAGTCTTGTTCCTTTAGAAGAGGAGCCAGTGCTCTTAAACACCAAAACATCTCTTCAGCCCCACTGCATGGCTTCTTAACACAAAATCAAGTAACCCTGCCTGAATACACTCAATCAGGTTTTAGTGGTCTAGCCTTTATCAAAGAGAGACTTAAACTCTAAATAAAACAAAAAGAAAAAAAACATAATTCCATAACTTGTGCCTATTTGTTCCTGATCTGGAGTCAACCTGCAGTCAGTACTCTTGTCCTAGGTTAATAGTATGAGAGAGAGGGAGAGAGAGAGACAGAGACAGAGACAGAGACACAGAGAGACAGACACAGAGACACAGAGATACAGAGACACAGAGAGAGAAGAAAGAAGAGAAAAAAGGAAAGAAAAGAAAAAAGAAAAATTTTCAGCATCATTTCAGGTTATACAGACATGTAAGTTTTTTTTAACTAAAACATATTCGGAGAAAAGTAACTTTTCATGGGAAAAAAGATGACATGAGTAGTTCTTGTAGTTAACATTTTTAAAGGTTTCATTTTAATTTGTGTGTGCATGTGTGTATGTGAGTGCACATGTGCTTACACACACACACACACACACACCCCTGAATGCTGGTACTCTCAGAGGACAGAGAATGTTGGGTTTCTGGAAACAGAGTTGGAGAGTTTGTTAACTGTCCAAAAGTGTACTGGGAAGCAAGCTTCAGTCCTTATGAAAAAAACAACAAGTGCTCTTAACCACTGAACCATTTCTCCCTCCACAATTGAGCATTTGTTTAGTTTTATCATTTATCAATGAAAATAGTTTAATTATTCAAAACTATCTCAAATAAAGTTTAATGAAAAGGTTAGCTTAAAGAGAATTAACAGAAAAACAGCCAATCCTTATTTCAGGTAAAGTTGATAAAATAGTCAAACAAAGAGAAATTAATTTTAAAAATATATCAACTATATTTCAACTTTATAGCATTTGGGCCATGATTACAAAAGTATGAGAACTGTAAGACTGAAAATAATTATAAATATATCTTTTTTAAAACTAAATTTTATTTAAGTAATTTATTCAGATTACATCTCAATTGTTTTCACCTCACTTGTATCTTCCTGTTCCCCCCTCCTCTCTTTCCTCCTATTCCCCTCTCTAGGTTTTTACTTGACTTCTTTTCTCTCACAGATTACATCCTGACTACAGGTTTCCCTTACCCCATGCCTTGCCTCTGATGCCCCTTCTCCTCCAAATTCACACCTCCCTCCCTGCCTTCCATCACACCTCCCAAAAGCAGAACACCTCCCAGGGATATGAACTAAACACAGCGTAACAACCAACACTAAGACCAGGCACAAGTCATCACATCAAGGCTGAATGAGGTAACCCAGCAAAATGAAAAGGGTCCCATAAGTAGACAAAAGAGTCAGGAACAGCATCCCCCGACTACCACTGTTAAGATTCCTAGAAAAACACAAAGCTTCTCAGCCATAACATTTATGCAGAAGAACTAGGTCAGATCCCTATTGGTTTTCCTGATCTGTGTTAGTCCCCATGAGTCCCATTCAAATGATTCTAGGGCCCCTCTTCTCCTGGTGGATCCCTGGCCCTCCTGGTTCATCTGATCTTTCCTCCCTCCACTCTGCAGGACTCCTCCTGAACTGCATCTCTTCATTGTGGTACTGTGCATCTTTCCAATAAGTTGCTAGATGAAGTCTCTCTGTTCATTTGATGACAAATCTGCTGAGCTCCCACCTGAGAACACTCTGCAGGTAGGACAAACTGTAGATCCAAGGTTTTGTGGCTGAGTTGGTTTCCTAATCCTTCCACTTGAGGCCTTACCTGGTTACAGAACATGGCCACAGGTGGCAGCTTCCTGAATAGAACATTAATAGTGTAGGCATTAAGATCAACAATTAATAAATGGGTCCTCATAAAACTCAAAAGCTTCTGTAAAATAAAGGACACCAACGGTAAGACAGAAGAGCGGCCCACAGACTGGGAAATAATTTTCACCAACTCCGCATGGGACAGAGACCTAATATCCAAAATATATAAAGAACTAAAAAATATAGAAGCCAACAAACTAGTAATTCAAATAGAAAGTAAGATATGTATCTAAACAGAGAAATCTCAACCGAGGAATCTCAAGTGGCCAAGAAACACTTAAATGAATGTTCAAAGGGAATACTCCTTCACTGCTGGAGGGAGCGCATACTTGGACAGCCATTTTGGAAGTGAACACAGCAGTTTCTCAGAAAATTAAAAATCTACGTCAAGACCCAACCATACCACTCCTGGACATAAACCCAAAAGATGCTCAACCATACCACAAGGACAACTGCTCAATTATTTTCGTAGCAGCTTTATTCGCAATAGCCAGAAACTGGAAACAATCTAAATGTTCCTAAACTAAAGAATGGGTAAAGAAAATGTACATATATACAATGGAGTATTACTCAGCTGTTAAAAAACAATGGTAGCATTAAAATTCAGGTTAATGGATGGAACTAGAAAAAAATACATCCTGAGTGGGGAAACCAAGATCAAAAAGTATAAACATGGTTTGTACTCACTTCTACATGGAGATTAGCTTTAAGTAAAAGACAATCATGGTACAGTGCACAGACCCAAAAAGGCTAAGCAACAAGGAGGGCATAAGTTGGATGCCAGCAAGCAAAGACTTCCCTAGAAATGGGAAATAGAATAGATTTTGTGACTGGGCCCAGATGGGATTGGGAAAAGGAGGGATCAGGTGGAGGGGAAGAAGGGAGAGAATACTGGGAAAAAAGACTGCATTTGGGGGGATGTTTCATGGATTAAGTGGAACTCTAGTGCAATGGAAACTCCATGGGATCTACAAGAGTAACCCTAGCAATACTCCTAGTAATGGGGTACAAGCAGCCTGAACTGGGCATCTTCGGTTACTTGACATTTTAAAGTCATTTTACAAGGGAATTCTAAAACCATTTGGTGGATCTGTGATAAGATAGATAAATGAGTAAACATGGATAGTTTGGAGAATAGGAATACATATTCACTATAGGAGAAACATAAGTAAAGTTGCAGGTGAGTAAAAGTAACCCTTTAGTGTTGGATTTCAATTTTGAGTTATCAGCAAGAATATTCTCTTATAGGCACGCGTGTGTACCTTTGAGTTGGCACACACACACACACACACACACACACACACACACGTTTTTCTTAGCTCTGTCTCCTGAATAGCTCAATAAATAGCATATTTTTGAAGCAGTAATCTCATCATTTAGACTTTTACTAAAAGAAACCAAAGCTTCTTGGAGAAATGGTTACTATGCAATTGGTACAGAAAAGTACAAAATGAGTCTGATCATTTTTCTAGAAAACAAATTTATGTTCAAAAATATCATTTAAAGAACCATCACGTATAATGCTATAACACTCTAAACATAGAAAGGAAAAACCAAAATCATGAAGTATAACCAAGAAACTATTTGTATACAATAATTGTAGAGGAAAGGGAGAGAGGGAGAATGATGGGGGATAAAGGGATCAATAAAGGGAGAGGAAAGATAGACTAGAAACAGAAAGGTGGAGATGAAGTGAAGGGATGAGGAAAAGGAGAGAGGACAGTATGGGAGAAGAAAAGAAAAATAAGTCTGAAAGATGAGACAGAGAAGAGTGAGTGAAAGTGGGAAGAAAGGATGGAAGAGAAGGAAAGAGAGCAGTAGTAGAAGGGGATAGAGAGGGAATTAAGAAGGAAGAGACAAAAAAGTAAAATAACGCTCTGTAAATGTCGACTCTTATATTAGCAATTGATTATAAAAGATGACCAAAACAATAGTTTAGATGGTGCTGCGAACACAAAGCAAAATACTTTCGCAAGGCAAACATCTTGCAGATCCTAATCACATCCAAAGCATCACATCAGCTTCATGATGTCATGAGAAACGTATTATATCACCATGGGGTGCATGCCATGACTAATTTGGCAAGTGTTTATTGATAGATACAGTCACTCCCAAGCTCTGAAGTACTTGGAGACATGGCTCTAGATTTTGCAAATATCTCAACTGAGGAAAAAACAGGGGAAGCAATAGCGACTACTGCCTTATCAAGAGTGACTAGAGAAGGAATAATATATGTATCTTGAGTGTATCATAAATATAAAGTCAAACACAAAACATTAAGAAAACAATAAAAATCGGGTCAAAGGCTATTCCTAAGATCATTGGAAAGCAGGGACACTGTCATGCTTTACATAGTCACTGCCAAGTTAATGTCTTTTCCTTAAGCTTTAGCAATTTTTCTGGTGTATTTGTAGATGGGATATAATGGCAGCCTTAATCAATATTTAGATAATTTGGCAAATGGAAACTGTGAGAAAAATGTTAGCAGATAATAAAGTAGGTAAAGAATACCTTCATTTCTATTATACCACTTAATTATTTTCTCATGTGAGGTTTCTAAGGGGCTGGAAACATGGCTCAGTCTGTAAAGTGCTTGCCAAATAAGTGTAAAGACCTTAGTTCAACCCCAAAGCTGTTATATAAAAACAAGCAAACAAATGATAAGAAAACAAACAAACAAACACAACCCAAAAGTGGCCAGTATGCACTAGTAATCCCAGAATGAAGAAAACAAAGATAGGTAGATTCCTGTGGGCTCCCTAGCCATGCAATCTGGCCTAATCAGCATTCTTCAGGCCCTATTGAGAGACCTTAGCTCACATAAATACAGCCCTTTAGGAGAAGTATAAGGAATTGATCTCTAGACTTCATATGCACACACACACACACACACACACACACACACACACACACACACTACATGCAGATTTTCTTTTCTTCTTTGTTTTGCTTTTCTTTGTTTTGCTTTGCTTTGTGTCACTGAATTCACTCTGACTACTCCCTGAGATAACAGTAACCATCCCCCTGAAAATGTCATATATGTCTTGTGGGTGTTCTTACTCAATCTTTTCTGATCTCCCTGATATTTTGAGGGAGCTCATGCAGCTCTCTGACATCCTGCTGCCACCCAAAAGGGACCAATTGCACTGGATTGTTATTACTCTTCCATTTCTTTCTGACAGACTAGCTTGGGGACCTCTCAAGTACAGTGGCCTCTTTGTTGCTCACTGTTGTTGCTGCTGAGTGGTGCAGTAGATGATATCAGGAATGCTCTTGGTGAATATGGGATGGGTGCCAAGCAAATAAATTAATATTCTAATGCTAAGGACACACTTAAAACATGTGATAAAAGTCCTAGCTGTTGCTTAGCAGTCAATGGAGTCCTTTAAATTTCTCAAGGAACTCTAAAGACAAGACAGGAGGGAGATGATTTGTTTCTAGTTGTTCTCACCCAAAGGCATAGGAGTTCAGATGAGGCCAAATTTCTACTTTCCTGCCAGCTTAGCGGTCTACTTGAAATCAGAAAGTAGAAAACCATTTGAAAGCACTTGTACATCATAGTAAGTTATCCTCAGACTTAAGCAATCATTTTTATTTCCCATCGTATTTATATGATGGGAAAATGAAGCAACAAATATCTATTTCCATCTTTCATCTCCATATTTTTTATTTTCAAAATGTCTTCTAATACCAATACAAATAAAATAAAAATATAAAAAGTCACTACATTTCTATGTGAATACAATGCATTAATTTTCAGTAAGTTTCCCAAACTTTTGGTAATATTAATTAATATTTTCAGTAACAGACAAAGGACAAGAGAAGTAAGAAAAGAATGGGCTATTTGAATATGTTTCACTGGTCTTGCTGCTGATGTAACAAAACAGATTTCCTGGATGTTATTAATAAAATACATTTCTGCACATTGTAATGATTATTGTTTGGAAGACTGCCAGGTTTTCTGCTTACCTATTGAGGTCTATGAGAAAGAGAGAGATCATGACAAAAACTTCAGCATTCTAGTCTTTTAAATAAGTTTATTCATGATGCTAAACACCCATATGCACACACAGATGTATATGTGCAGGCATCTCTACCAGTATACCAGAGGCCTGTCGAACTGGGGAGAGAATAAGTTTTCTAGGTGAGATCTTGAAACAAAATACTGTGCTTCCTTAAATCTCACTAAGAGACTTGATACCCTATGAGCATATACCTTTAAAGAAATACAAGTACGTTTGCTAAGCAGAAGCTTGACTTACATGTCCTGACATAATGGCCCATTTAAATTAGATATCCTGATCTCTTAACCACAAAATCATATTTGTTTTCTCTGTGTTTATCAAGGTGCAGCTGAAGTGGCCTGAGAATACTTCGGCTCATTTCCCTCTCCTTCCCCCTCCCTTTCCCCTTCCTTCTCCTCCCTCCCCCTGCCCCCCCCCCACACACACATCCCTCTTTAGTCTCTTTAGTGTTGTTCTTCTATACATGTGATTATGGCTGACCTCTTGATATTGGATAACCTTCCAGGGGTCTCATGCCTGTAGAGAACTGACAACCACAACACCTAGAATATATTGATTGCCTCTCCTTCATCAAGGGGTAGAGACTTGTAAAATTTCCCAATCCGTATTAGCATACCAACTGGTATAATCACCAGTCCACTTTATTTTGAGACAGGCTGCCTCACTGGAACTAGGCTAGTCTACCTGGCTTGTGAACACTGTCTCCACCATCCAGCATTATAGTCATAGGCACATGCGATGTTTACATGCCTTCATGTCCTCTTGCTTGTACAGAAAGCACTTCTATGGCTGACCCATCTCACCATTCCCTGTCTTGTGAATTTTTAATCATCACTTTCATAAAACATCTCCAGAAACTCAAAGATCTTCTTAATTATTCTATTTTCTTTTATTCCTTTTCTTATCTGTTTACGCGTTTTACATCTGCTTATAACCCCATCCCTCCTATCCTCCAAGGTCTACTCTGCCTTCCTCTCCCCTACTCCTCCTCCCCTATTCCTCAGAAAAGGAGAGCCCTTCTTCCTATCCACTCCAGCTCATCAAGTCATTTCAGGAATGAATATGTCCTCCTATCCTGTGGCCTGGAAGGCAGTCCCACCAGGGGGGGAAGTGATTAAAAAAAAATAGGGCAACAGAGTCCATGTTAGAGACAGCCTCCACTCCCCTTACTAGGGGATCCACATGAAATCTAAGCTGTCCATGGGCTACATCTGTGTCGGGGCCCTTGTTCCAGTACATACATGGTCTTTGGTTGGTGCTTCAGTCTCAGCAAGCCCCTCTGGGCCCTAGTTAGTTGGCTCTGTTGGTTTTCTTGTGGAGCTCCTGTCACCTCCAGGTCCTTCTCTCCTCCCCTCTCACAACCCCTTTTCCACAAGACTCCTTAAGTACTGCCCAATATTTGGCTGTGAGTCTCAGCATTTATTTCAAAGCACTGCTGCTGGGTAGAGCCTCTCAGAGGACAACTCTCCTAGGTTCCTGTCTGCAAGCACAGCAGAGTATTAGAGTATGGTTAATAGTGTCAGAGGTTGGCTCCCTCTTGGGTTCTGCCAGCCACTGGTTGGACATTCCCACAATCTGTTCTATTTGCTCTATCTTTATCCCTCGACATCTTATAGGTATAGTAAATTTATATTTAAAGTTTTTGTGCATGGGTTGGTATTTACCTCCCTCTACTAGGAGTCTTGTCTAGTTAGGGCAAGTCGTCTTTAGTCTCTAGTGCCCCTGCTAGTATGAATCTCTTCTAGAGTTCCCCTCATATCCTTTCAAGAGCCTACTCTGACTTAGGTCTCCAGCTTAGATTAACCTATTATAATGCACAGACCAAAAGAAAATAAATAAGAAGGAGGATGCAAGGGAGGATACTTATATCTCACTCAGAAGGGGAAATATATTAGACAGTGGTAGTGGTAGAACAGAAGCAACAAGGTAAGAGAAGAGCACTAAGAGATATATGAGGGTGGAGCTCAGACTTTGGGAGAAATCTTGTAGAGAAAAGAGAAACTGTGTCCAGTATTCTTGACTACATAAAGCTTAAGGCAGTAGGCTGGCCAAGCATTCTCTCAACAAGGTAAATTTGTCAGAATAAATAATCTCCTAAATGTATGCTTTTACCAATGTTTCACAGAAAGTCGAATGTTTTCAGAATGCAAATATTTTCATAAAATTCTCAAGTAAAAACAGAAAATAAAATTAAAGTTTTAATGATAAATGCCAATTACCTCTTAGCAACTTTAGTGTAATTAATGAATTATTTATACTCATGTGTTATTATTCTTAAAATGTATACGTTAATTTGACTGATTTGAATGGTATTATAATTATTCATCATATTAAAAATAAATTTAGATTTTTACATTTAATTTTATGTATGTGAGTTTTCCCCAACTATATGTATGTGTGTCTGTCTATTTCCTGTGGTGGTCAGAAGAAGCATCAGATACCCTGGAACTGGAGTTACAGATGGTTGTGAGGCACCATGGTAGCTGGAAATTGAACCTGGGTCCTGTGCAAGAACCAGTACTCTAAACTTCTGAGCCATTTCTCTACACCTTCAGGAATTTTTCTTATTGAAAATTCATCTTGTGGTAGGTATTATCTTTGACCAGAGATGGAGACATATATCATTGTCCCTTTCTCAAGAACTAACGATATGGGAGAAAAGTTAGAATCACACCATAGGTCAAAATCAGAACCCATGAGTGAACAGGCACAGATTTCAATCTTTCCTAGGTGGATCAACTTGGTCATTTGAACTAAGTCCTTTCTCACTTCTTTAACCTATTTATTTACTTAACTTGGACAGAACAGACAAACACCTCACAGGGTTACTGTGAGAGTTCAATAAGATAATGTACTAAAATATATCACATACTGTTGGTAACAGGTAAAATTCAAGGTTAAAGTCAGTTTAATCAAAGAGTACAGAAAACATTATGCAAATGTGAAAGGAGAGACCTGATTCTGTCACAGGGAGCTGGAGAAGGCTGTTCAGAGGAAGAACGTTCAGAAGTAAGTTTGGAAGTAATGTAGGAATTTTCCAAGTGACATTACAAAGAGGTGTTTTTTTTTTATTATGGCAACATTCTCAAAATTTTATTCAAAAGAAGTATCAAATGGTGGCTAGAGAAGAAAGTATAAGTAGGAAAGAGAGTTTTGCCTGGAAAAGGAATCCATGATAAATTCAAAGGAGAGAAGTAGATTGCTATTTTACAGAGACCAGTGGGCTACAGCTTACAAAATACATTTTAGAGAGCTGAAATATTAGTTAAAGATTACAGGGTAGATACGGTGAAGGAATAGAATGGATTAAATGATGTGACAGTACATCATGGATCTTGAGCTGTAACCTTAGTATCACAGTAGAAGAGAGGGTCGGTACGGCCTTGTCATCCACAACTAGCATTCACCTTCTGCTTTAAAGATGTATGTTTTCCTCAGGAACAGTCATAGGGAAGGGGAATAAGAGGAAAATGGGAGGGAGGGAAGAATGGGAGGATACAAGGGATGGGATAACCATTGAGATGTAACAAAAATAAATTAATTAAAAAAATGTGTTTTCTCTTGACCATTCCCTTCTTCCAATTAAGATCTCCTCTTTCTTTCTCTTCATCTTCCTTCTCTTTTCATGGCCTATACACACACACACACACACACACACACACACA
Organism: Acomys russatus; assembly: GCF_903995435.1. Taxonomy (NCBI): domain Eukaryota; kingdom Metazoa; phylum Chordata; class Mammalia; order Rodentia; family Muridae; genus Acomys; species Acomys russatus. Next base: position 40,378,269 of record NC_067143.1, on the reverse strand, counting down.
CACATCATCATCATCATCATCATCATCATCATCATCATCAATGTTTTATAGAGGAAGTAAAATATACCATATTTGTCTTTCTGAGTCAGGATTATTATTTCACATAACAGTAATATGTAGTTGCAGCTACTTCCTATTTGTCTTACTCGGTTTTCAATTGCCATGAACAAGGCAACAACAATAAGAAAAACATCTAATTGGGAGCTTTCTTACACTTACAGAGTTTGGTCCACTACCATACTGACAGGAAGCCTGGTGGTATACAGTCAGATGATAGAACTACACTCTGGTCCAAGGCAGAGAGAAAGACTATGGCTTGGTATGGCGTTTTGAACCCTTAAAGCTCACCCCTAGTGACACACCTCCTCTAACAATTCCACACTCATTCCAACAAGCTTACACTAATCCTTCTAATACTTTCAAATAGTGATATTCACCGGTGATTAAGCATCCAAATATGTAAGCCTGTAGGGGCCATTCTTATCAAATAATCACACCTGTAAATATCATTTTTTCATTTTTATTTACATCTGAGTACAATACTGATGTGCATATGTACCACTACATCCGTTCATCTGTTCATGACATCTAGGTTGGTTCCATTTCACAGTTATTGTTTACAGAGCAACCAGAAAAAGGGCTATGCAAACATTTCAGTAGTATGATTAAGAGTCCTAGGTTACAATCAATAATGGTATGACTGGGTCCAATGTTAGTTACATCTTTAGATTTATTTATGGAAGGGTATTCTGTAACTTTCATAGTCACTGCAATTTTTTTTGTATTCTCCACCTTGAGACTATGAATTATCCTTGGTTTTCTTGGTGGAGCCACTTTATTTATGTTAAACAAAATCTTAAAATGATCTGAAATTGTATTTCCATAGAAGCTAAGAATGTTGACTTCTTAAAAAAAAAAATATTTAAGGATGTTTATGTTTCTTCTCCTGAGTATTGTCTATTTATTGACTTATCCCACTTATTGAATAAAGAATTTCTTTTTGGAGTTTAGTGTTTTGTAATTCTCATGTGTCCCCTAAATATCATCCCCAGTCTTAAGGAAAAGACACTCTCACATTCTATAGGCTGCCTCTTTCTTTTGTGATTATTTCCTTTACTATGAAGAGTTTATCTTCTTTTTCCTCAAGCAGTTTTAATGATGCAGGTCTTACAGAGGTGTTTTTATTTATTTTGAATTGATTTTTGTATACAGCAAGAAATATTCATCTAGCTTAACTCTTTTATACATGAAAACCCAGTTGTACCATTATCATGTGCTAAAGAACCTGTATGTGATTTTTAAGGACTCTGTGCAAATTTAAATGTGTGTGTGTGTGTGTGTGTGTGTGTGTGTGTGTGTGTGTGTGTGTGTGTTTCTGTATCCACTATTCTTTTCCACTAATCTACATGTCTATATTTTGAGCCTGTACCAAATTCATTGGTTACTATGGCTCTGTGGTATAATTTGAGATCAAATATCATAGTACATTCAACCAATACTCTTTTATTTAGCTATTCTGTTTTTTTTTTCAATGTTTCCATATGAATCTAAGGATTATTTTGTCTAGTTTTGTCTAGAATGTCATTGGAATTTGGTTGATATTGGTCTGAAATTTTGTATAAGTGTTGTTAATATTATCATTATTAGAATATTAATTTGTCCCCATCAAGGAAAATCAGAGGACTTTGTATTTCTACTGACTTCTCATTTCTTTATTGAGCATTGTTAAAATTTTTATCTTACAGGTTAGACTTATTGGTAGATATTTTGTCTATTTGATTGTTTAGTTTTCAATTTATAGTGAGATTTTCTTAATTCTCTTCTTAGAAAGATTTTTATTAGGATATATAAAAGCTATTTATGTTGGTATGATACTATGATGCTCAGAGTTTTCATCAGAGAACTAAGAACCGTAAGCATCTTTGGGTTCCTCTGAAGTATAGAATCATGCCATGAACAAATAGATATAATTTGACTTTATTCCCACTGTTTTTGGTTTTCTCATGTTATCGTATGGCTCTAGGTAAGACTTTGAGAACTGTATTGAATAACAGTGAATAGCCTTGCCTTGTTCTGAATTTTTTTTTTTACTTTTAACAATTTTTCTTATTAAATATATTTTACATATGCATTTATGTTATTACACATATATACAATAAACTACCTATAACAAGAAGGACCATGAAACAATCAGGAATTATATAAATGTTGCATTCTTAGTGTTTTGGCTATTTGTATTTGACAGCCTTGAAGAAAACATCCTTCCTATCTTGGTGTGTCTAAAATTCTGAATGTAAATCATTCTCCATTGCATCTTGTCATTATCAACTTAAAACATCAGTATAGACCTAAAAACATCTTAACCCCTAAACAACTAAGCTTCATTGTAAAAATAAACTACCTGGTCGTCAGTCCCATCAGAGACTTGATATGGATCTAGTTTAATTGAAAAGGAATAAACTTGATTACCTGAGTATGCTGGGACTGCAGGTTACTAGGTTTTCAAAAGAGATGACGAAGACAGTTTGCTACCTGAATAATCACCTAAAACTCTCTATTATGTTGGAGCATCATCTTCAGCCTTTTGGTTCTATATATCTGGCAGACATATTTATATAAATTTTACTATAGGAATTGTCACAAATAGCTTTTATTATATCAAAGCATCCTTTTTCTATTCCTAATTTCTCCAAGGCCATTAACCATAAAGTTTTCTAAACTTTATCAAAGGCTTTCTATTCAAATGATCATGTGACTTTCATTCTAAATCCATGTGGGTTCTATGTTACATTTATTAATTTACATTATCTTTTCTTTGAGGAATGGAATTAACTCATTCTAGGATGTGTCTTAATGCTTTCTTCTATTCAGTTTGCAAGATTTATTTATGACATTTTTGTCATTATGTTCATCAGAAAAAAACACTCTCCGGTGCATTCCTTTTTCAATCTGTTATAGTATAGAGAGAAGTTTTAATTATTTGCACATTTTATTTTTGGAAAACCTACCTAAATATGAAATAGTCGGTTACTGAAATCTCCCATTATTACTGTACATTGGCCTTTCTGACTACTTATACCTTTATTGTTTGTTTTATGTAATTGGAGGGGACTTAACGTTTGTTCCAAAGTATTTGTAGCTTTATTATATTCTTGAGAAATTATTCTCTTTTAGCACACCTTTTAATTCCTTTTATTTGAATTCTGTGTTATCATATATCAGAATAGCTCTCCCTGTGTATTTTTGGCATCACTTGTTTAGCTGATTTTTATTTTTTGACTCTCAGTTTTCTGGTGTCTTTGGCCATTGAATATGTATTGAATGTGTGTTTCAAGCAGACAGTTATGCTTTATTTTGAAATATAATCTGTCAAGTCTGAGTCTTTTAAAAGGTGAGTTGTGGTCATTTCAGTTTAAGGTTGTTAGTGTGAGGGTTTTGAAATTTCTTACAGTTTTGTTGTTGCATTTGTTGTTGATTTTGGCTGTATGTGTTGCTGTTAGTTCTTTTCTTCCTCCCCAGGTTAATTGGTTGTTGCTTATCGATGCTGAAACACATTGTCATCACCTTTTTTTCACCTCTACATTTCATGATCTTTATTTTTTGTAATACTCATCCTGTCTATGTATTAAGTATTTTTGCAGTGTTGGCTTGGTTGTCATGCATTGCTTCAGCTTGTACTTGTCCTGAAGTGCTCTTCTTTCTCCATCAATTTTAGGTAATAGCTTTGATGGATAAAACGATCTTGTTTGGCGGTATTTACTTCCAAAGATTTGAATAAATCATTTCATGTTCTGCTGGCTTTTATGACTGCTTATGGAATGTGATGGCATTCTTATGTGTTTGCTTTTTAAGTGAGTTGGACTTTTTCCCGTACCGCTTTTATATTGATTGTTATTTTTCTATTTTTGACATCTTAACTACAACATATCTTAGAGAGCCCTCCTCTGGCCTTGTTTATTTGATGCAAGTTGCTCTAATTTGGGAAATTATATAATATAATTTCATCAAATATATTGTTTATGACTTTAGAATTTATCTCTATTCTTTATTAAACATTGTGGAATCTCTTGTTTGGTCCCCAAAGGTATCTCAGAATTCTATAATGTTTGGTGATTCTCTCTCTCTCTCTCTCTCTCTCTCTCTCTCTCTCTCTCTCTCTCTCTCTCTCCCTCTCTCTCTCTCTCTCTCTCTCTCTCTCTCTCTCTCTCTCTCTCTCTCTTTTTCTTTTGTTTGTCTCAAAGGGATATTGTCTTAGCCATATGTGTCCCACACCCACAACACTCTTAATACTCTCATTTTTGACCATATCTTTTAATAACACCTTTCCATTATGATATTTAGTTTGAGAAATTAACTCATTTGTAGCATTTCTGTGTGGTCTTAATGTCCTAATTTTTCCTTCATATATTTCCATTTTTTTGTGGATTACTATCTTATTCATTCTGCTGTTTTAACTAGCTCTTAAAATTATTTCCATTCTTCAATCATATAAGTATCTTCTATGTGGTCATTGATCCTTTATTCAAAAGAAAAATTATGAAGCCTTTTTGTAGCATTTCTTAGCCTGTAGTTCTTATGAGTTTGTCAGTATTCCACAGTACTGTGGTGGTGTCATTGTGCCTCATTTTCTCATGTTTTGTGTTTCTTTTTAAACTTTCTACTTTTACTTCTGTTGCTATGATATATGTTCAGAGTGTCACTTTTCTCTGTTTTGTATGTTTTCTTTTAGAAGGATTACTGGATTGTCATCTTCATGTGAGTTTATGATGGCTCATCACTGCTCAGTGGGAAAGCTAACTTCAGGAATGGTCATGGTGCTCTGACAGTAGATCTACCATCAAGTTGTAAATGCCATTTGGTTCTTTGGTAAATTTCAACACAGAAACAGCTAAGCCTAATTCTTTAGAGGTTAAGATGTTTTCAGTATAGATTGATGTTTTAAGTTGATAGAGATGAGATATGATACATATTCAATTATATTCAGAATTTTAGACTCACCAATATAGAAAAATGTTTTGTTCAAGCTTTCCAAATACAAATAGCCAAAACACTATCAATGTAACATGAATGTAATTCCTGAATGTTCTCTGCTTCTTTTGCTGTATATAGTTTGTTTTATATAGAGGTAATAATATAAATGTATATATAAAAATAAAAATAATAATAAAAACAAAAAAGAATTATAAAGAACTTGAATGATAAAACTGTAAGCAATAATATTTTGGAGCTAATTGTATCAATAATTATGAAATAAAAGAGATGATAAGTACAAAAGTATGGTGGTGAAAGGGTAAATTATAAAATTTATATGGTATATGTTTAAGTAGTAATAGAAATATATATATAGCAAGGATATTTGAGAGAGAGAGAGAGAGAGAGAGAGAGAGAGAGAGAGAGAGAGAGAGAGAGAGAGAGAGAGAAACCACAACTGAATGTAGTCAAAAAGTGCCCAAGGGTGAAAACAAATTTAAAATATAAAAACAATTAATTGGATAGAAGACACCACAACATCTGTTACTCCTGATTCTAGGTAAATATATTTTCTCCTTTTTGGAATGTCTTTTGATTTGTGCATTATACATGTGGTGAGGTTGCTAGGTTAGAGTTAACTCAGTAATTCTTGCTTGAGAATAGTTTCTGCTGAGAGCAGTTTTTATGTGGAACTCCACTTCCTGTATACATCCCAGTCCAAGGTCTTCCATCTTCAACTCCACCCCCAGCCTGCCAGATAAAGTTTTCTTTTTGAAGGCTAAGGATCTAACTTACCCTCTAGGGCTTTATGTGACTCGGATTCTGAAAGGGAGTACCAAGCTCTCCAATGTTTTCCTCTACCTCTGCCAGTGTGTTTCTCCCCTTAGCTGGATATTAGAATTTTAGTTTTATTTGTCCTGTTTTGGTGTGTCCCATGGGATCAGAAAACTAGGTAATAATTGTGGTGGAGCCTTCTTGGGCTAGCTAGTAAGGACGGTCCTTGAAGAATCTCTGCTTCAGGCTTCCAGGCTGTATTCTCCAGCTCACACCATGCTTCTGTCTCTCCACTCAGTATCTCCAGCCTGGACCACGCTTCTGCATCCTTGTCTGTCTCTCTATTTTTATAGTATCTTATCTGGGAAGGTATAGCATATCCCAGGCAGCCATACTAATCCATCCAGGCATGAGCAGCACAGTATAATCATGTACCTAGACCAATTATCTTTCGTTCTATGGTGATAACAAGGTCTGTCCATATTGACAGTGAAAGCACTGTCCGCTGAAAACTTATAGTCTACAGATATTCACTTCACAGAAGATATTTGTACTCTAGATTTAAAGAAATGTTCAAAGAAACTTGGTTTGATTTGAGTGTGTAACATAAATTGAATATATTAACTACAATTAAAATTTTGGAAAAATGATAAAAACTTACTTATTTTAAATAATAACTTAATCAGTGTAATCTCAAATATTTATTACTAACTTTCCTTTTAGTACAAAAGGTCCCTCTTTACATTTTTAAGTGTTTGGGGGAAATAGAGGTTACCTATGTAAGTGTTTTTGAGAAACAGGAGCTACAGCTATTATCCAAGGGCTGTAGAGTCTGAGCCTGGAGCTCCTCGGTGCCTGCTATACCACTTACCCTTCTCTGAGGCAGTGACAGTGTACTCTAACCTGTAGATGGTCAGCAGAGCCATCTTCCACACAAAGAACTTTAGCGTTTGAAGTGTTGTCTTTGTTTTCTGAGAATTCTAAACACATTTTCCAGAGGAGAATACTGTAGTACCTTTTTAATGCAGTTCTGCACTTTCTTTACTGAAAAACATTATTGATTCAAGCCTGTAGAAAGTGTAGGAGCTGTTCATAATAGTTTTGCTTTTTCTTCCTGTAGCAGAAAATATTCAGTATCCTGAACCAACAATATCAGCAAAGGAGTCTGTAGAAGGCAAAGGAGGAGCATAGAAGGTCATCAGGCAAAATACGCACCAAAGGAATGGCCCATTTAACTGGAATGCTCTGCTGGGAACTTTGAGCTATAAATGTGGTGTTCTTGTTGGTGTTAACCAGACAAAACTATCACATTAGCAAGGACAACACATCCTCTAAAGAGAGTTCTGACGAAATATTGCACTTGAATGCTGGCCTCAGACAGAAACAGTGGTTAAAGTTGGAGTCATTAGTCCATGATCTTTAAAATGAGGTGTGTGGTGGGAAGGCAAACTAGTACAGCCACTTTGGAAATCTATCTGGCGCTTTCTCAGAAAAACGGGAATAGGGCTTCCTCAAGACCCAGGTATTCCACTCCTTGGAATATACCCAGAAAATTCCCTACCACACAACAGGGACATATGCTCAACCATATTCATAGCTGCTTTATACATAATAGCCAGAACATGGAAACAGCCTAAGTGTCCCTCAGTACAAGAATGGACTAAGAAACTGTGGTACATTTACACTATGAAATACTACTCAGCTATTAAAAACAAGGAATTCCCGAAATTTGTGGACAAATGGATTGATCTACAAATTATCATGAGTGAGTTCACCCAGAAGCAAAATCGAGACATTAGTCCAAGGGATACATCTCATGAAAAACTTTACTTACCAGAAAAGAGGGTCAGAGGGGAGGATATCCGATTGATACTTTAGGCAAGAGTAGCATGGAAGAATGGGGAAATAGTAGGAACCACAGGGTTCTGGAAACCTACAAGAAGAACTTTATGACAGGCAGATCTGGGTCCTGGGTTCCTCCTCAAATTAAGGCACCAGCCAAGGAGAATATAGGCAGTAAACTTCGAACCCCTACCAAGACCTAGCCGACAAACAGGATATTCTCCACTGGTGAGTGGAGAGTGAGATCTGACTCTCACACGAACTCTGATGCCCCATTTCTGACCATGTCCCCTGGATGGGGAGGCCTGGTGGCACTCAGAGGAAGGATAGCAAGAGACTCGATACTCTAAGAGCATATATAGGGGGAGGAGGTCTCCCTCAATCACAGACATAGGGGAGGGGCGAAGGGGGCAAGTGGGAGGGAGGGAGGACTAGGAGGAAACAAGGGAAGGGCTAACAATCCATATGAAATATGAATAAATTAATAACAAAAAAGAAAGAAAAAAAGAAAATAAATAAATAAATAAAGTGAGGTTTGTGGTTCAATATGTCTCAAGCCAAGTGTTAGTGAAAGATGTCAACACTTAGACTGAGACCAGCATGGCAGGGAAAAATAGAGTAGCTCTTTAAGATATACAGAAGAACAGCCACAGGCTCAGACATCTGCCAAGGCTATAAGGGGCCAGGTACTGCTTTCAAATTATACTAAAAAAAAAAGTACTGTTCTTCAATAATAAAAACTATCTATTCTCTGTGGATGATTCCAGCATCAGTGAAGGAGTCAATGAATCAGGAGAAAAACTGAAGAAACAACAGGCTATTTCTATCATGTAGGATTCTGAATCAAGGAACATTGTCCCTATTTAGAGAAGCCTGCATCACAAAGTTCCGAGAGTTTCAGATTCTTAACAAACACTTGGCTGGCACATGGAGAGATCACTAGGCACTCAGCTTTGGCCAACAAAGAATGCTGTTGTCATCCATCATATACTCAATAAAGATCTTTGTTATCTGTTCTTTCTCCTGCTTCTTGTGAATTAGAAGAGGAATGGTTTAGCTCATAGGAAAAGTGTGAATGAGTATACCCACAGTGTATTTCTGCTTAACAGGTTAATAAGACATGTAAGTCTCTGTAAAACTTCTGCTCCTTCTTAGGAGAAGGTATCTAGCATGGCATGAGAGCAGCTCTCTGTTTATCTGGATTTTCAAGTGGTGGCTGCCTCCACTTTTCATCTTTATTATTAAAGAGCAAGTGGCCAGGTAGTCTTGACTATAGTATTTATCTACTTCAAACTCACATATTTATAAGGAAATAATTATACAGAAGTTTTAAGAAAGTAGCGAAAATATCAAAAAACAGGACAGAAAGATAGGTCCATGGATAAAGGTGGCTTAATCCAAACCTAAAAATCTGAGCACCATACCACAACTTTGAATGGTAGAAGGATAGCACTCACTCCAATAAGTTGCCTTCTGACCTCCAGATACAGTGTTAGGTGTGCAGACTCCATCCTTATGAGTACCAAATAATAAATAAATAAATAAATAAATAAATAAATAAATAAATAGTTAAATGTCAAGCAGCATCTTTAGCACCTGACTTCCCAGCATCAGTGTTTAGGATGAGAAAAAAAAAATTGCTTCTGTACTAATGCTAAGCATATAGGTTTATTGAATGGAATACATGCTGCGCCTCTTGCTAATAAAATCAGCAATAATGATGTGTGAAATTAATAAGATAAAGTGTTTCTGAGAAGGGACAGCCTGAATAGAAGATGGTTATAGTCTCACATTTGCGTCTGTATCAGTTGCTGTGGTTCTGCAAGTAAGGATGAATGGGAGAGAAAATTCACTCATCACTGAAGGGAAGAGAAAGGGTCTGTGTCAAGTAGCACGTGATACTGAACTTACGCACACTGCAGAGTAGTTTTCAGTTCCCTCCCCATGGTCTTCACATCACATTTTGAACATTATTTTTCTTCATGGAAAAATGAAAACTTTTTTAAAAATTGAAGTTCAGCAACCAAAATTACAAATTTGAAGATGACTACATCAGCTTAAAGTGGTGATGACTACTGAAGTAAATGGATTTACTCTCCTAGACACACATCAGGGAAATAATAAAGTTAGATAATTTTCACAAACACTGATTGTTTAGATAATGCAATTTTCGATGCTTAGATACTCAATAGAAAATATAAGTATGTAATGAATAGTTTGTGTGTATTGTATGTAACTTAAAAATATTTTGTGAACTATTAAATATAGTATAGAAACACAAAATAAAAACATTTACAGAACTGTAAACTGATAAGTATATAGTTTAATAACTATAACTCTTTTAAAACAATTTCACAGATAGAGCTCAATTTGAAAACAAGTCTTGATATTATGTATTCCATATATGTTCACATGGCTTTCATAAGTGCTACCTCTTGCTTGAGAAACTATTGAGCCATTACCTTGGATGAATCAGCCAGAGATACATTCTCTGTGTTAGAACTACTACCCAGCCAAGAAGGAAAGAGTGACAAGAGGCCATTGCTTTCTGCTTATCACTCTATTGTCTGCAACACTTAATTGCGATCAGATAGAATAATTTATAAGCAAACCAATTCTTCCTGACATGAAAAAAGGTTATTCATCCAGAATTTGGAAAGGCTCTTTTTCTTGTTTTCCATAATGTATTCCATTCAATTTAAAATATGGCATTTAGCAAAGACTTCAGTTACAAGATGACATTTGAGTGGGCATCTGTATAAGAGGAGGCAGTAAGTTAGAGAGACTCAATGCAATACATGATCTTTGCAAAGGAAACTGAGTTGAGAAAGAATCTCAGGAAGGCTTGTGCACTAAGTGACAGAAGAGCACAGAAACCATCATCCCACAGTAAATTGGGTAACGGGAGAAGAGAAGACTTTCATCCAGGGATAGGAGTGTTCAGACTATGTAGGTCAATCATACTTGAAAGAATATGAGAAAGACTAATGGGCTGTAAATAAAGAAGAGACAGTGTCCAATAACAGAAACCTATTACAATTAGAATGTGCCAGACTCTGCTCTAAGTACTTTATATAACATGCCCAATGCTCATAAAACTGAAAGTCACAGACACATTACAAAATTACTGGTTATTAAAAAGTCTTTATGGAGTTATTTACTCTTCAAACCACTTTTAGACAAAGACAAATATTTTCCACAGAGGAATCTCACCAGCTTAGTAAAATAGATTGCATACTAGTGCTGCATATGACAGACATAAGTCTAGTATGCACCTTGATCATGAAACATGGAAAGTGTGGAAGAAACATTTTCTAACAGTCTTCTAAATCAAGAGAGTATGCATCCCAAATATGCTCAAATGGGCACACTCAGTTCTACCTCTTATTTGAGAGTTTATTGAGCCATTGACCTTGCATGATTCATCCAGAGACACATTGATATATTCGGCTTCTATATCCTGAATTCCTATCACTGTGAGTGACCTGAAAGTCTTCCTTTCATAGATGATGGTAAGGACAGTAATAAGATTCAAACATGACAAATGACCTTCTGGAATTGCAGTGAGTGCAAGCAGTTATCCACCAGTGGATGTGGGTAAAGTTGACCCCTAACTACATCACTCTAGGACAAAGTACCCAAGATAATAGCCTTCTATGAGGTTCAGAGAAAAATACACACAAGATAAAGAATGCATCATAAATATGTGTACTAACTATGGACTAAATCTGATCATGTCAGGTTTTGAACACTAAAGTAGTAATTCGCTAAGTTAAATCTTAAGGTTTTTTGATTTACAGATACTACAAAGCCGTTGTGTATGCATTTGACAACTTCTTATAGAACAGGCCACACAAATAAATCAGGTAGTGCCAGGTTAATATAAACAGTGCCTAAAAAGATCACTAACCACTAGAATGCTATGTGTAGTGTTGTAAATAGAGATGTTCAGGTAAAAAGCCTTTTCTCTGGAAGCCCCTACAATGTGCACTCAATCACAAAGCCTATGGGCTTATGAACATACTAGAAATGACAAAAGACCAAGAAGGGAGTGTTGTCAATGTACCCACATTCAGAAAAGGGGCAGACAAATGCTTCCAGGGGCCATCATCCATCTTTTAGATTCTGGCATGAGCTTTAGGCTTATGGAAAAGAACTGCAATAGAGAAAAGACCAATGTGTGGCCTCATGGATTTTTCTGTAAGTGACAGTTCTATGGTGCTCCAAGGTAGTCAACATCAAAGACGTCTTGGGTTCTCATGTATTCCTACCCAACTGCTGGTTCTGTGGTGCTCCAAGGAAGCCCTCATCACAGTCTTCCTGGAGAAGATCAGGCTTTATCAGAAGCTGACCCTTTCTACCTCAGTGTGTACCCTCACCATCATGAGGTAGGAACGGAAGTTCATTCTGGGAAATTAAGATCCTCCTTGGGTCCAAGATGCCTGTAGATTTAGTACAATGAATCATCTCTGTACTTTTGTCCAGAATGAAGGAGACAGACACCAAAGGATTCAAAGATGCCATGATTCTGTCCTAGTTTTTAGTAACTTGTGAGACTAAGTGTGGAGTCAATTATTTTTCCTAGGCAGCTCTAAAGGCCCTGTTCAGCATCTAGACAATGAGTATCCAAGTGTATGAGGACCTCAACTGTTTGCTTTATTTGTTTACTCAGGGAAAAAAAAAAACAAAGAACAAAACTGTCTCAGTCAAGTTGGCCTCAGAGAAATCCAGTCTTTTGGCTTGTTTAATAAAATCACTGGCAAGTCCAAAGACACAACAGCCAAGAACCCAGACTGTCATTTGCACCTGTGCCAGATGAAAGTCACTGTCTGTCCTTGGGCCATTCATTCAACTATTTTGTGATCACATTTTTCCCACAGAAAAGTACAACTCTTGCCATTTATTCATTTATCCTTTGAGATAATTTATAATTCAATAGGAAGTATTGACAATATGCTGCCACCTCCTCCCTGCTAATTAATTCTCTTTCCTTTATTTACTAAAAGTGATGTAGTATTTCAAGGTTTACTTGACTATTCATGATTTTTCACTTTTCCTCAGTTCTTCATAAATTTGTCATCTGGTGCTGGGTGGCCCCTTCAGTTTACAGTGGTAATCCTCTCATGCATATGCCCTGTCTACTTAGGCTAACCAATAATATTAGAGTACAGACAAGGGATTACATATGCATTTCTATGTACATCCAGGGATCAGTGAAATGCTGAGTAGGAATAAAGGGTTGGCTGAGTGGTGAAGATAATGATGATTAATAGCAACTACTGCAGATAGCAAACTATCTCAGTGCCAGCCATGTTATATAATGCCTTGCCTAACTCCTAGGAAAGATTCAAACCTTTATTATAATATGAATTGAGAAATAAATTAGCCAGGCATGGTGGCGCACGCCTTTAATCCCAGCACTCTGGAGGCAGAGGCAGGCGGATCGCTGTGAGTTCGAGGCCAGCCTGGTCTACAAAGTGAGTCCAGGATGGCCAAGGCTACACAGAGAAACCCTGTCTCGAAAACCAAAAAAAAAAAAAAAAAGAAGAAGAAGAGAGAGAGAGAAATAAGAAATTTGGTAGAAAAAGAGTTTCGTAACTGAAGAAAAGCATAGTCTTTGATAAAAAGTTTAATAAAAACTTAACGCTTTTGAATCTCTCAAATCAACAAGAGAACCAAGGTGCTTAGGGGATAACCAAATACTACTGTCCCAAGATAGAAGACAGACAGACGGATGGATGATAGATACATGACAGATAGATAAAGTAGCAATACAGTGACTCCTAAAGATAGACTACTCATAGATCAGCACCTTGCTGAGACATAATTAGAAAAGCTTCCTTCTCTAGCAGATAGGACTAAATACAGAGAATCACAGGCAGACATTATGCAGAGAGGAAAGGCCTGGGAACATTCAGCCCTAAACAGGATGCCTATAGCAATTTTTTCCCTCACAACTCAGTGAATCCTGCAGAAGAGGTAGCTAAAAATTGTAGGAGCCAGAGAGGAGAGAAGACACCAAGAAAACAATACCCTATAACTCAACAGGATGTAGGCACATATGAACTCACAGGGACTGGGGCACCATGCACAAGGCCTGCATGTATCTGCACCAGAAAATGTCTTAAACCTGAAAAGAGAAGTGGACACATGATCCATACCTAAGCCAGAAGCAATCTCCAATTGACAATCATGTGGAAAGGAAATTTTAGTTTCCTTCAGGGGAGTTTCACTGGAGAAACAAACTACTGTTAAGAGTAGGCTGCATGCCCAACAGTAGATGGACAATAGAAAACAAACTCAGAAGCATCTTTGTGGGTTTCTTATCTCATGATGTCATAACAGGGCTTTTCCTTATTTATTTTATCTTATTATATTTTATTTTACTTATATAACTTTCCATCTTTATTTTTGGCCAACAGATCCTTTGCACATATGTTATGGCTTCCAGCTTAGTTTTCTTATTAAATTCCTGAGTGTGTGGATGTGTGGGTCTCTGTGTCTATGTGCTTCTTGTGCCTTCTCTTCGGCTCTTTTCCTGATGTTTGCTTGTTGTTTTCCTATTCAGACATTACCTTTTTTTGTTGTTGTTTTGTTTTTTACCTTATTCTATTCTGTTCTATTTTATTATTATCACCAAGAAGCCTGTTTGTTTTCCAGTGATAGAAAAAGAATGGGTCTGGATAGAAATGAAGATTGAGAAAAGTGAGGAGAAACCGTATCCAGAATATATTATGTGGAAAAAAATTATTTTCATGAAAAGGAAAAGAAGAGAACTTTTGGCTTTTGCAAAGAACTCAGGCTTGGGTTTCAGTACTCACATGGTGGCTTGTAGCTCCTGTTCAAGATACCTGACTATTTTTTTCTGGTCTCCATTGACATAGGGAATACATATGATATACATGTATACATGAAGTCAAAACATTCGAGCACATGAGATAAAAATTTAAAAGATAATATCCTCATGAAACAATTTTTAAAAATTAGAAATGTTTTTGTATTTTCCCTGTATTTCATCCATGCAGGGGAAACATTGTGACTATTTAATAATTCACAGAAGTGAAACCACGGAAAATGTAATGATTCATATATTATATAAAAAATTCAAGATTCTGTGTATGAATTATTATTTTTGGAAAACGTCACCATTGAGTGAAGTAGTGCACATGGTGGCTGGAATTTTTTCATTATTTAGTACCATCATGGGAGTTCATATGGAATTACTAATGAAAAACAATAAGCAGAAATATGATATACCTCAAAGGTGGAGCACTTGCCCAATATGCACTTCATCCATTACACCACAAAGAAGATGAGTAATAGGTTTGCGAGGAGTTCCAAGAACACCCAGCCACAAAAACTCCTTTTAGCCCAATCTGTAGAGTTTCTCACAGGCCTAAGTACCGATCGTAAAAAAGATTTGTTGTCGTTGTTGTTTGTTGGTTGTTATTCTTACTGTGCCTTTTACATTTTAATATTCCTGTTTGTTTGTTTTTTTTACTGTAACTATAATTATGGGAGTTTGGATGAAAATTGTCCACAAACACTCATACGTGTGAACATTGCATCTCCTTTTGGTGGTGCTGTATACATGCTATACAGCCTTGCCTGTGGAGATACGTTACTTTGGTGTGGGCTTTGAGAGCGTAATTTCGTTCCGTTTCTAATTTGTTCTCTGTTCTGTGAGATGAAATTCTAGCTGTGATCTTCCTGCTCCAACTGACTTTTGCCATTTATTCATTTCCATTACAGATTCTCCCTCTGAGCCAAAACAAACTTTTTGTTCTAATAAATAAATGAATGAATAATGAATAAATAAATAAATAAATAAATAAATAAATAAATAAATAAATAAATAAATAAAGTCTGAATTGATACGGCATGACAGAAGCAATGTCAGTTTAGGGATCTCTGTATGAAGGACCATTCAACATGCTTTCTCTTATACTATTATTCTCTTAGACTCTTACTGATCTTGTTGATCTTATTGATGGGTATCCATCATTTTGATGACTTATCTATCCTTTTACTTTCTCTTCAATCACATTCCATTGTACCTATCTATCCCTTCATCCTTCCCTTCTACTTAAAACTCTGCAATCCATCACTTCACTCACTTATATGACTACTCAGCTAATTTTGGACGTGTACACTATACAAATTGTTAACAGTCTGCTCACTCATTCAATTCACGCATTCATTTTCTTCTCTACTCACATACTGCAAGTCTTATCAATCCCTTGATTTATTTATTTAATGAGGTGCCTCTTTATTTATTGGTTCAATCATTTCTAATATATCTATTCATTCATCTTCCCATTTATTTTTCTCTTCATATCAATATATTTGTTCATCAGCATTTCACATTAGTTCATTATAGTATTACCTTGCCAAACACTGAATACCAAGATAAGTAAAATATGCTTGTTGCCATATAATATCTCGCACAACTGCTTGAAGTCCCTCAGAAAGACTGTTGTGTTCCAAAAGTACAAATAACTTTCTCTGTAGAGAACGTTAATGACTCAACAGGCACTTCTTTATACAGGTTTTCCACAAAAAGAAACAAATGAGCTGACAATCTGGAAAGAGAAAGAATCTTTTCAACAAAAAGGAAAAGGAGAGGGCATGTACATTTATGTTAATGATAGAACATATATGACAGGGTTTGGCATTTTCCAACATCTATTATTCCATGCTCTTATGATAATAAAGTCACTGATTAATATCTAGTTATATAGTTAATAAAAATCAAGGTCATATTTTGTAGCCTCCCTCACTGTCTAATAATACATCACCTTTTATCTAAGCTTTACAATGTAATGTGAATGCAATTGATGCATGAACTGTTTCTATTTTACCTTAAAGATAAAAGTGATAATCTCCTCTTTATCTCTGCTGGCTGGAACAGTGTTATGTCATGAAGTTGCCTTAGAGGACACAGGTCCATGCAACCTTCTGGAGATGACAGAGCATTGGAATTAAAGATCTAGATCACTGATGGATTTTTGCTAATAAGACCCTTTTAGATTGCTGTTTGGTTTTATATAACATTTAACCCTTATTTAATTAACTAACTGCATTATCATTTAGACTTCAGTATCTTAAGATGGAATGGCTCAGTAAATGGAGGAAAAAGTACATAGCATCACCCTTGAGGCTATGAAGTGAGGTCGTGAAGACATAGCACATCTTAAACTCTGACAAGTCAGTCTTTTGTGACAAATATTTGTAAATAACTGTTCTATCATCTCAAAGCAATCCCATTCTTGAGAATCTATACTCAAAAGGGAATAACCAGAATTTTTGGTTTTGTTGTATATCAAAATATCTTGGGCTATCTTTAACCCCATTCATATCCATTTATTTTTCAACTCTAAGTTTGACCTAACATCTTTGAGTCTAACAGTTGAAACCCCTAGATTGTGTGAAAATAAAAATGTTATCAAGTAGAATCTAAGCTGTATTATGAAGGTTTCATTAATTTTCTCCAGTATGATTTTTGTGGTTTCCACAGATATATTGGAGAAACATGCTTTGATTTGTGAACTCTGTGAAATTATTTACATTGAAAAGTGTTACTTGGGAAAATGTGAATCTATGTTCCTGGACGATGACAATACCAGTTGTATTTGTATCAAGTTGAGAGAGCCGTATGTTGTGTCAGAACAACATTAATATTGGTTTAGCAAGTTGGATTAGAGTCAAATAATTTTGTCAGTCTGTTATTCTCAATGATGAATTTGTATGTATATTACTAGAAAAATAATGCAACACAGAGAAACAAATCAGCTAACGTTGATACAATAAATATTTTCACAATAACATACATGATAATTTGGTGGAATCTGTTAGTCCTAAGGGAGAAGCTTTCAAGCCCACCAGATCATAATGAATTTGGAGACATTAATACTCTTTGTTCATAATTAACTAAAAGAAAAAGTGAACAAAATGTCAAGAAGTGAAAGGCAGACCTCATGAACACTTGCTATCATCTTGATCTAATTGCATTTTATTGAAAACATTATCAAAAATAGCCAAAACAGAATGTTCTCAAGTGCACCACAATGGGCCATATACTGCGTAATTCAACAATACATCAACTTACAAAAGTAAAAGTCATACCAAATAGATTTTTGTATCATAACATGATTGACCTCGAAATGAAAACAAACAAACAAATATTTGAGAGATACTGAAAGACTTGCAAATTGAACAGTGTACTTATAAATAATCCAGAAATAAAAAAGAAAAGCTCAAGGAATAAAACTTAACTGAATAGAAATACTGACGTAGTGAATTTTATAAGGTATAATTAAATAAGGACTAAAATTTAGAGTTACAGTATTAAATAGTTAGGTGGAAAAGGAATGTGGACCTTATATCACTGTCTCAAATTCTAGCTGAATAGTAAGCAACAGAATAAAAAAATTCAAGGCAAGTGAAAGAAAGAATGTTATAACCTAAAATCACCCAGAACACTTAATACTAAAAAGGGAAAAGCAATAGAAAAGAAAGCTGAATATCTTGAAAAACAATTGATAAAAACCTCATTATACTGGCAATCAAAAATAAGACACATCTTTCTGTATCTTCATGAAAATTAAAATAATAATAGACACCTAAAATTTTCTAATATACTTTGGATAAATTTAACGAAAATTTCCCCATGGCAATCTCACTTCTGTCCTAGTGTCCCCTTTGGGGTTTACTTTGGGACGCTGGATCAAGAAAGCTATAGCTGGCCTTGATGGAAGTGAGCATTCATTTTCCAAGATTCACAGATTTGGGCTCAGGAAGTAACTATATTAGATTTCAAGTTCCCACTTTTGGGTGCTGAGTGATACATCCAACATGAAGGAGACAATTTACACAGGATGTCTGCATGAGCAAGGGGCATTCTGGGACATCTAATTTTGTCTTTCAATATTGAGTGCTCTCTCAACAATAAAAATGAGAATAAGACAAATTCCTCGGATTTTAAATACATTTATTACTACCTGCAGTAAAAACTACATTTCCCACAATCTCTGAAAGCTAGCTATGGCCAGGCAATTAGGTCAAACAAGGCAAAATCTGATACTCAGAATGCAATGTCATATAGTTTCGTAGGTAAGCTTCAGCTTTTAGACAAATTTTCATCAGAAGGCTTTTTATTGAATAAGCTTGTCACACAGTGACAGATCTAGACATTTTGCTCCTTGTCAGTCAAAAACTATGAAAACTCATTAAATAGAAGTATACACAGTGAATAGCCCTGTATTTATTGAAGACCAACAATGTAAATGCAAGAATACCTATCTAACCTCTAGAGGAAGAAATATAGCAACATCAGTCAAAAAGCCAAAAAACCTCTGTTATTGTCCATATTATAAGAATGAGATGATGAGGGTGAGGGCTACCTGAAGTCAGAGTGCAGCTATAGGAGAATGGGTTACCCTACTTGAGAAGTCAGCCTCTATAACATAGCAGCAGTGTGAGGAGATCCTAAAGGAGGAAAAAACCTGATGACCAAAAAGTTTACATAAGAACAGCAGACAATAGTGGTAGCTCAACTCTGTGGATTAAATCTGAATTTGAACAAGAAGCAGTCACTAGGTAGTGAAAAGGGAGGCAGGACAGTGAGGGAAAGCAATGAGATGGGGGGGGCGAGCAGCAGAACAGGAACATGATGTCTGGTGAGCAGGGAGGTGGAGACGATTTGGAAGCAGTGGGAAGAAGGGTGAGTATGATCAAAATACATTGTCTGAATATTTTTAAATAAAAAATATAGGTGGCACTCAGAGGAAGGACAGCAGGTAGCCAAGAAGAGACTTGATACCCTATGAGCATATACAGGGGGAGGTAATCCCCCTCAGGAACAGTCATAGGGGAGGGGAATAATGGGAAAATGGGGGGGGGGAATGGGAGGATACAAGGGATGGGATAAACACTGAGATGTAACAAGAATAAATTAATAAAAAAAATGTAAAAAAAATATAGAAAAAAAGAATCTGGTATTGAATTGCACAGCTGGATTAAATGGGTTAAGAAACAGTTCTAAAACAGGAAGCCTTTAAGAAACCAGTAGGGGCATTTTATAACATATCATTTACTTGAGATGTCCAGAACAGGCCATCCCACAGAAATGATAAGTAAGTTAGTGGTTTCCAGGGACCAGGGTGAGTGCATGCTAATGGACCAAAGGTTTCATTTGGAGTGATGGAAATGTTCTGAGGCTGCTAAAAGGGACTGCAACTTTGTGGGTATTATGAAACAGTAAGAGTATATTCTTCCAATGCAAGTTCAGGATCACTGTGGAAATTGTGCCATAGGGGAGGGGGCAATCCTGGAGCTATGGTAGCTGCATAGTCTTAATAGAACTCTGGAGAACTGAACTGGGGCACTGACTAGGGTGCAGGATGAAAGTAAAGAATGTGAGACAAAGCATTTTAGCCATCTTAATCTTGTTCCTGCCCAATAGGATTCTATGAGATAATCTAAAACATTTATACTTAATTATTTTTTACTACTTTATGCCTCAATTGTATACTTTTCTGGCTGGTAAAATTTTACCCTGTAGTAAATCCAACATCTGAAACATTGTCAGTACTTAAAGAGCCTCACTTTCACACCAGAAACTGAACCCTCTTCAGATATCTTTAACTACCAAATAGTCTGTGTTATACAGAGCTCATAAGGTCTCAGATGCTTTTCCAGTCCCCAAATTAAGGTCCAAGTTCAACTAATTTTTTTAAGTTCTTTCTGAATATTGTATGTGTTTTCAATTTCTTTTATTTTTAATTTATTCATTTTACATCTTGATTGTGACCCCTCCCTTGTCTCATACCTTCCCAGTGACACCCTCCCTCTCTCAACCCCCCTCCTCCTCTCCGCTAGTCCTCAGGAAGGGGAAGTCCACTTCCCCTATCATCTGAACCCAGCCAATTAAGTCTCATCTGGACTGCCTGCAACCACTACCTCTGTGGCCAGACAAGGCTTCCTCACCAGGGAGAAATGATCAGCAAGTGGACACCAGAGTCCATATCAGCAATAGCTTCTGCTCCCCATATTATGGGACCCACAAGGAGACGGTGCTGCCTATTGACCAGGTCTGAGCAGGGGTTCTAGGTCCTCACCATACCTGGTCCTTGGTTGGTGTATCAGTTTCTGTAGGTCCCCCTGGGTCAAGACGTATTGGCTCTGATGTTCTCTTTGTGGAGGCCCTGTCCCCTCGAGGTTCTTCTACACTGCAATTCTTCAGTAAGACTCTCTGCACTCCACCCTAAAATTTGGCTGCGAGTCTCAGCTTCTGCTTTGATCCTCCACTGGATGGAGTCTTTCAGTGAACCTCTGTGACAGGCGCCAGTCTTGTTCCTTCTCTTCAGCCACTTCCAGTCTCTATTCTATTTGCATCCTCCCTACAGTCCTCCTTGTTATTTAGCTTCTTTGGGTCTGTGAATTGCAGTGTGGTTGTCCTGTATTATGTGACTAATACATGTTTATAAGAGAGTATATACCATGTGTATCTTTCTGAGTTTTGGTTACCTAACTCAGGATGATCTTTTTTTTTGTTCCATCCATTTGCCTGCAAATTTCAAGATTTCCTTGTTTTTAATAGCTGAGTAGCATTCCATTGTGTAAGTGTACCACAGTTTCTTTATTCATTCTTTGGCTGAGGAACATCTAGGTTTTTTCCAGACTCCATTATGAATAAATTTGCAACAAATACAGCTCAGGAAATGTCCTTGTTGTATGTTGGAGCATCTTTCAGGTATATGCCCAGGGGTGGTGTAGCTGAGTCCTGAGGTAGAACTATTCATCTTCAACAAATGACGCTGGTTTAAGTAAATAAAATAGTACATTTTGAATACAGATAATTTCTGTTTAAAATTTTGACTAGTGTTTGGTGGGATTCTGAGGTGGAAGAGCTCATCCTCATGAGAGATCAACGTACTGTGGTTCAACCACAATTCTCCTGCTGCTGCTGCTTGAGCCCTGGCGCTTCACATATAACTTAGAGATGCTTGCTTCTTTCATTCTTCAGCCTCAGATTCCACTAATTCTTCAACCAATTGACAGAAGAGGTAAGGATTACATTTTTGACTAAAATGTTGGGGCCGGGCAATATGGATCAGCAGGTAAAAGCTTGTACCAAGCTTGAAAACCTGGATTCAATTTCTATGGCCCACATTATAGAACCTACTCCTGCAAGTTGTTCTCTGGCCTCTCCATTCAAACACATCCTGACACAAGATTGCCCATACAATGAGCTAAATAGCTAAATAGCCCAAATTTGTACTTGTATCTCTTGAGGATAATAGGCAACACATGAGGTTCCATTTTGAGCTACCACACTGATGTGATGATCATTGCACATTTGGAATTGACATTTCTGACTGGTCCATTATTCTTTCTCTTTCATGTCACTAAATGCTCTCTTGCAGCTGGTGCAGACAGTACCTGCATCCATGGCAATGGCATTAGAAACCCATTCACAAGCTAACACACCAGTGCTGGTAGGTAGAATTTTAAGGCTAAGCTTTCAAAACTGTATTTGTTTTTTCCTACATCCTTCCTGAATTTCTTTTCTTTTCCTTTCTCTTATCTTCTTGCTTTCCTTTATTTGAGCCTTCATTCCAAATAACTGTATCGAAGAGAATGTGGGCCTCAAATTTATGTCATTACCCTTAAGAGTTTGATGACATACAGGAGGTAATGAACCGACAAGGAAGTTCACTAAAGAACTCAAAATGTTTCGTATTGCATGACTCACAAATATGACTTAGAAAGACTTTGCTGCATGTAATTGAAAATGCCATTATGAAAAACAATCCTAGATGATACTGAAATGGTTAGAATATAGATATAAGCAGGTGAATACATGTATAGTATATACACAGACATTTCTCATATCACATATAAGGCATACATAAATGACATACATATAATGATATGCTTAGACCTGAAGAGGTACAGAATGCCCAAATTGTTAATTTTCAATAACAAGAACTAGCTTTCCCTGGAGAGAAATGGCTGAGTCAGCACTTAGACAGAAGGAAACACAAGCAGGGACTCTCAGATCTATGGGAGCAATCAAGGGCCATAAAAAATGTTTCAGAGCCCAGCTTAAAGGACACCATATTGACAAAGTCTAGGGGATTTGAGGTGGACGCTGAGACAGGGATTCTCTGTGTAGCCTTGACTGTCCTGGACTCACTTTGTAGACTAGGCTGGCCTCGAATTCACAGAGATCCCACTACTTCTGCCTCCCTGAGTGCTGGGATTACAGGCATACACCACTGTGCTTATCTGACTAGGGATTTCAAATAATCAACAATGATTTTTCTTCTTAGTGAAATGAGAATATACTTAGAATTAGTGAAACAGCCCTAATATAAAGGTATTTAAATTGTTACACATACAATCTTGGGGAAGGGGATCGCTTCCATGCAAACTAATAAATCTGAAAGAAATGATGGGACTAGGTCATCCCATTTGAAAATCATTATGATGATAGCTGATTCAGGCAAAAGCTCAGTTGACATTTGGGAGACTGATGAGAAACTCAGTATTAAAATCATCACAGAGTAAATTTTCATTGGATACATATTATTTATTAGCTAATAAATAACATACTTAATTGTTTGTTATGAGGAAATCTGACTCGTTGTCAATCAAATGATAAATGTTAAAATTGATAATAGTACTTGTAAACCTCCTGTATATCCTGATGGGATGCTCTTATGAGAGCCCAGCATCACCTCTCATAGCTTCCACAAATGTGAATGTGCTTAACATTGTGACAGCCTCCCTTGGTTACAGTAAGAATGAAATCATGTGAAAAGTGAAGCATGCCTCACTTTCATTTGAAGAGAATTATGCTTCGCCATTAGACATCATTTTGCATAAATATTAAGGTTGAAGTTAGCACAGAGCTGTTTGTGAAATTGCTTATTTGTTGTGGTGGTTACACCTATTTGAGTAGTTAATTTGGTAAATTTAATGATGCTTTAAGTGAAATGATTCTAGTTAATGATTATTGATTTCAACCTCAAGAAGAGGAAAGCAAAATTGATTCTGAGGCAATTACAACTTAAAATAGAGAGAAAATGGATGCAAATGTGGACTGATTAAAGATAATGACTAATTAAAAATGTTACAAAATTAAACCTACATTTCAGGGAGACTGATTATTGCTGTGAGAGTAATTAAAAAATGAGAAATGACTGACCAAAGAGTAACTGGATTTACCTATCAGATATTTTATTTTCACTGCAAGAGGGAAATGTCCAGTAGTGCTATATGTCCCTGAAGGTGGATTCTGCTGTGATTTTTGCTTTGAGGAAGAAGTTACAATAGATTTCCAATGTCCTTGATGTTTGAAATTTTAACTCCATGACATTTACAGTTCTTTTCCTAGTTATGTTTATTTTTCATATAATTATATATTTAATATAAAATCACTTACTTGTCTATGAGCTATTGGCATGTTGCCACCAAAGTGCTTGTCTTTCAGGTAGTGTTGCTAAAGGTTGAAAATATATTATTAGGAAATAGAACAGAATTATAAACATAATTCTTTCATTATGGACTATGTAACATAGATAAACTAAAATATCACTTTATATAATATAGTCATTTTACAGGTAATATTGTAAATTATAATTTAACACAGTAAATAGATAATATTTGTTTTAAAATACAACAGTATATATCATAACAATATACAGTAAAATTTGCCACCAGATTCCCATTCTTGAGTAGATTTAATAGTAGGAGTTTTGTGAAAGAATGCTGAACACACTATATAAAGTGAATGATATGAGATATTTAACCATAAATTATTTCTTATAAATTTTTAGTTAATATATCAAAAACACAAATGCGTACACAAATTTCTAGATACTATTTCCTCCAATGAGTGACATGGAAAACACTTTGAATGTTGGATGAATTTAATGATTCTTCTCTCAGGCAATGGATATTATAGGACTTCCAAGATTGACAGCTATGAACCGGGACATCTATCTTGATCATATATTTGTTTCAGAAGCCAGCTAGCCCATGTGAGTTTGCTTAGGTTATTGTGGGACATGCTATAAGGGTAGGGAATTGAAAACTTCCATCAGTAACCATGGGTTGTCTGGATTCTGCTGACAAACACACCAGAACGCTTCAGAGAAAACGTTCCACTGGACATGGCAGCCTAAGCTGATATGTCATGATAGCTTCATGAGACACTGTCATGTTCAAGTTCTTCAGGTAATGGGCAGTATAGCCTAATAAACATTTTAAGGTGTTGACATTTGGGGACATTTGTCATGTCATAATAGAAAAAAGCTACAGCCCATGCCTGATTCTTTTGGTAACTGACTTGCCATGGAGTTATCAGGCTAAAACAAAAACGTTGGTGGTGGATGAAGGCAGTGCTTTCTTAAGGCCAAGCAGGGGTTTCCCTGTGTGGCTAACTCTTAAATTCTTATTTTTTTTTAATGTTCCTTTTTGGGGATGGGGAGCTCAAGACATGGTCTCCCTGTTTAGCCCTGGCTGTCTTAGAACTTGCTCTGTAGACTAGGCTAGCCTCCAACTTAAAGAACCATCTGCCTCTGCCTTTGCTGGCATCAAAGGCTTGTGCCACCCACCATTCCCCAGCCAAAAGGCAACATAGGGAACTTACTTCTCTTGCTCTTGTTCTTCAGATTTTACATCTATTACCTTTTACTTTATAAAAGGAACCAATCAAACTGTTAGTGATGCTTAATAATGATTAATGAATAACAAAACTTGGCATATCAAATGGTGAACTCCCTATTAGATAATAGCACAGGTCATTCCAAACCCCATTTAGCACATTTTTTTTTCAGTAGACATTAGAATTCCTTCTGCAATTTAAATGATGAGATTTCCTTAGTATAAATGGCTCTATTCGAAAAGGTCATCCAAATTCTTGGATAATTATAGAATAACAAAGTTTGATACTCAGTATTTAACTAACAGGCTTGCCTTTCAACGGACCTGTTAAGTGTGACTAAACTTCTGTGGAACTGAGTTTCATAACACTAAATACAGATTCTGGCCTTTGCCGAACTGCTTTCACACAGCTGTATAGAGTTGTGGCTTTCTGGTAAATAGACCATATACTTCAATATAAACAAAGTTGAAAGAATAAAATAAAAATCTCAACCTTGAATAGCTCTTCTCAATGTGTATATTTATACTTGAGAAAATAATCTAAATAAAAGTGGGTGCTTTTTTCAATTCAGAGACATTTATCATACAAACAATGGAAGCTAAATAACACATATTTGTAACACTAAATATATTGTCAAGATAAACCCCACATATTACCAGAATAAGGGTGAAAATTCCCACTCCTGGGCCATGTCATATCTGGGGCTTTTGCAGATGATCATGTTAGGGAGGAAGAGAGATGCTCACCTGTAGGTTTCAGCCTACTTAATCTGTTAAAACTCAGAAGGTGTTTAGACAGTCTAATTTTCTATTTTACTTAAATGTAGCCTAATAATTCAGGGTTTGATCACACTAAAATCATTCACTTAACACACATTAGTCATTCCACAATTAATGGTCTTTACATCTGCAGAGATCTGGATAGACTGTAACTAAGTAAACTTCTCTAAATCTCCCACTATTTGGTACAAAATACACCAAAAGATATGATTTTAAGGTAATGAAAAATATGGAATAGACAGATGTTACAATAGTGGACTCACAGAAAGTAGAGGACGGCAGCTAAGGAGGGTAGATGTAGCCAGGATCTTAACACTTAACTTCAGTTATCCTCTCTCAAAGGAATTTTAAGTCAGTGGAAGGATGGATGAACAGGTATACATATTATTAAGAAACCCCTTGAGGGCTTTACCAGTAAGTGAAGCAAAGACATAATATAGGAGCTCTCTGATAACTTACAGAATCAAAGACATTGGAACCAGAGAAATTGCACTCACTGACTGAAAAATAGGCTTTCAGCAGTGTCTTCTATTTTATAAGCAGCAAAACTAGAAAACATCCACAGCATGTGTTAGCCCTTTTTTTTTTTTATGTAAAGCTTATCTTTTTTTATCCAGCAACTAAGTAGAATATCAATTTCCTGTTCTTCCAAATATAACAATGAAGTTGCCATCTAAAAAAACAGAGAAACTTAACCATAACATTTTAGTTGTATACATTCAATTTAAAAATTGTGATTTTGAAAATATGTTTCTGTTTGTTTTTTATTTTTCTTCCATTTATTTAGCAAGGCAAGGTGTTAGTCCTTTTTGTTCCAATTAGAAATGCATTCATGCCAGGCATGGTGGTGCACGCATTTAATCCCAGCACTTGGGAGGCAGAGGCAGGTGGATTGCTGTGAGTTCGAGGCCAGCCTGGTCTACAAAAGGAGTCCAGGAAGGCCAAGGCTACACAGAGGTACCCTGTCTCCGAAAACCAAAAAGAAAAAGAAAAAATCAAAACAAAAGAGAAATGCATTCATGATTTAAAATTATCCTTGATGAAATTTACAATATTAAGCTACCATGGAACAAATTAAGATTTTTAAAATAGTAGGTGTGAGTGGAATGTTAGCAAGTATGTTTTAAAGTTAAGAGAAAAAAAAAAACAGTGCTTTGCAAAACTTAGATTTTGACTAGGAATCTCTTTTCTCCCACTAATCTGAAACATACATTGGTATAACTCTATGTTCATATGTGACTATCTGCACACATGTGTAAATAATATCTATATAAATATGCTTATACATATAGTTATATGTGTACATATATATGTAAATTTTGCAAATAAATGCACATAACTTTGCAAACAGGAAAGTAGCTAGATGTAGGACCTTGTCCTCAAACATGTGACTTACACTCTTCACTAGCTTCGGCAGTCATACACTGACTGCTTGTCTCTTTCATCTGAGGAAAAGGTCCTCACCTGCTTTCTTAACTTATCTTTCTTCTCCTAAGCGGAGCTCATCTTATCACCCTTTGGAGATCAGTCTGTCCGTCAGAATCATAGACACCATCATGATGTTCATTAATCAGTTCTCCTTAAAGCAGTACTCTCTACCTTCTTTAGACTTCTCCTGTACACTGTACCTTAGAAACATACTCAATCATTTCCCTTTGAGATATTAAGCAGAATGATTGGGTAGTTTTAAAAGTGGAGCCCGCGGATCCGTATGCTACAAGTTGCACTGTTCAAGATAAACAACACCAGGAAGAATAACAAAAGCACCAGCATTTAAAAGTTGCCTCCCAGCCACTCAGAATGACTGACAGCTCACAGAGCCCTCCCAGCCACTCAGAATGACAGCTCACAGAGCCCTCCCAGCCACTCAGAATGACTGGCAGCTCACAGAGCCCTCCCAGCCACTCAGAATGACAGCTCAAAGAGCCCTCCCAGCCACTCAGAATGACTGACAGCTCACAGAGCCCTCCCAGCCAGAGTTTCTCTATTAATTCTTTAGCACCTACGACAGTAACTTTCAAATGCCGTGATTCAGTCTTAACTATTGCAAGTTGAAGTCTTTATAATTTTTCATTCTTTGAGAAATTCATACTCGAGTATATATTTTGGACAAATCCATCTCCGTTCCCTCCACTCCAGCTCCTTCCATACCTCCCCCACTTTTGTCTCCGTTCCCTCCACTCCAGCTCCTTCCATACCTCCCCCACTTTTGTCTCCAATTTCATATGCTCTTTGTTTTAATTCACTGAGTTCACTCAATGCTACTTGTATGTTCATGGGTGGACAAACATTGAGTGGTTTTTTTTTTTAAGTTAGGAGACTACCAAATTACCTCTACTTTGTCATTATGTGTTAAAATATAATACATTTTAAACAAAGTAAAATATATTATTGCTGTAAAATTCATCTCATAAGACAGAGTAGAAGTTAATAGAACAATTTTGAGCCTGTTGGAAGATAGAACTAGCACTGGTCAAAATTATGATAAGTTGAATGTTTGATGATTCCCGGTGGGTAATTTTTTCCTTTTCTGTAGAACAATATTTCATATGTAAAAGGAGCCAAAGAATCTTACTTCTGGATTATTACGATTTTAATAGACACTAAAAAAAGCCATACATGGCATACATAAAGCCCACAATAATTGACATGAAAATTTAAAGACAGTAAATAAATCTATTAGTTTGTACACTGCATTTCTCATAATTAATAGCCAGCTACATATATGTGCCTCAAAAATACTTGCAGAATGGGACATCCAAAGGAACTTCTTCATTGCATGAGTTACAATCATCCCAATATCTCAAGGTTAAAAGTATGCCTTTCAGACATAAAAATGGAAACCCTTCAGACTCAAACCTGAAAACTACACCCACCAGAGGTATTCTGGAAGTATAATAAAAATAATTAGGCATGGTGATTCTCTCCCCTGTATGCTTGTTTAGTCCTACTAAATTACCCTATTTAGAATGGGAGTAAGTGAACAAATGTATCTGTAGCAAACTAATCAATATTGAAACAAGTCTTCTCAATTTATTTAAATTTTCTAATAGAAAGAATGAATACTATTTCTAATAAAACAGAATTAGTGTCCGGAAATAAATTTTAAATAATTGATTCATTTGGAAATATTAAATGAATCTTTGTCTAAATGAAAGAACATTTTTAAATGGATTTGTGAATTTCATCTCAGGTGTTTTCAACATGTAAAAGTTTTAAATATTTTAGAATTCTGAATCGCTAGACTTTATCTCTAAGAAGGCATCGATTATTTTTACGCTATACTCAGGATGTACAGATTTGAATTTCAATGTCATGTTCTTGCTTCCAACTAGGAAAATCCTGAGTAGCATGTAAGACATTGTCATGACCTAGTAGGTAAAGGCATGTGCTTGCTCTGCAGCTTTGTAGTCATTTTAACTGAGCTTAACACATTTCTTTGTCTCATTGTTCAAGAAGCCACTTTCTATGAAAAGAAATATTCCATAGGAAGACACTTGAACATAAATAGCATTTCCTCACAACTATAAGTCTATAAGTGTCCATTGAAGGAGTATATGCAACTCGAAAATGTCCTTTTAAAAAGCAGAGCAAAAGCTAATTCCTTTGGTACATCAAGATCCATCTACAACTCTGACATGCAGCTCTAGACCTAATTCTAAATAGTCAGCATTTCTTTTTTATAATTTAGTTAGTTAGTTATTCACTTTATATCGCAATTGTAGTCCCTTTCTCTCCTCCAAGTCCTTCCCTTCCTACCTCTTGCCATCTCCACTTACTCCTTGGAAAAGGGGAGCCCCCTACTAATTCACCCCAGCACAGCCAGGAGCATCAACACTGAGCACTTCTTTCTCACTATGTCCTGGCAAGGCAGTCCCTCCAGGGGGCATGTGATTGAAAAGAGGGCAACAGAGACCTTTTCAGAGAGAACCTTACTGTCATTTCTAAGGGACCCACATGAAGACCAAGCTGCCAAATGCATACATATGTGCAGGGGACCTAGGTTTGGTTAATGCATGAGCCTTGGCTGGTGCCTCAGTTTCCCCAAATCCCCCTGAGCCCAGGTTACTTGGCACTATTGGTCTTCTTATGGAGCTCCTGACCTGTCTGGGTCTTTCTTTCCTTCCCTCAACTCTTCCACAAGGATCCCTATGCTCCTCACAGTGTTTGGCTATGACTCTCATCATCTGATTTGCTTCATTTTGTTGCTGGGTGGAGCCTATCAGAGGACAGCCATTCTAGGCTTCCATCTGTAAATAGCCGAGTATTTTTAATAGTGTCAAGGGTAGGCTTTCTCCCATGGCATAGGTCTCAGGTTGGGCCAGACATTAGTTGGGCATTCCTTCAGTCTTTGCTGTATCTTTATCCCTACATAATTTGTAGGCAGGGTAAATTTTGTGTCAGGTTTTGGTGGGTGGCTGTTGGTGTTACCTCCCCTCCACTAGGAATTTTGCTGGGTTAGAAGATGGCCTCTTCATTCTCCATGACCCCTGCTGCTAGGGGTCTTAGCTAGAGTCACCTTCATATCCTTCTAGGAGACTACTCTGTTTTAGGTCTCCAACTTGTCTTATGAGCATTTCTTTTTATTAATTACTGGGTAAAGTGTCTGTGTCTGACACTATTTAGAAATATAAGCCTCTTTACTTGTAGTAGATCAATTTCCACTGTACTTAACAATGATTCAGTCTTCCACACAATTTATGTGGCCTAAAATGGAAGATGAGTAAGTCCTAACCATCTACTATGTAAAAAAGGGCCTATAGTTCACAATGCTGTATTATGTGCCTAATAATTTGCTAGGAGGGAAGGTCCACAAGTCCACTATTCCTAATACAACATAATGATGATAATAAATAAGAAAGAGGGATGAAAGTTTTGGATGTGAGAGTTATGTTATAACACAGACTGTTGTGGTAGTTGCAAGAGTACAGGCTTATCTATGTGCAAGTTCATGGAGCTAGACTGTTACATACAGTGTTTGACATGTGTGATGGTTAATGTTGATTGTTGACTGGATCCAGGAATCACTTAGGAGACAAGTCTGCATATGCGTGTCAAAGACTCTTTAGACTGGGCCAATTAAAGTGAAAAGACCTACTCTAATTGTAGCTAGCGCCATTCAATGGGCTAGAGTCCCAGACCACCTAAAAAGGAGAAAGCAGGTTGAGACCTAGATTTTATCATCTGTTTCCGGAATGCAGAAACAAAGGGATAATGAGGAGCCTGAGTGGTTAATGCTTATTTAGTTTAACCAGCTGCCTTATGGTCCTGCTACTCCATGCCTTCTGCACCATGATGAATGGCACATTCAAACTGTGAGCCAAAACAAACCCTTTCTTCCTTAGGTTGCTTTCTTTATGTATACAAGAAAAGTAACCCATATAATATGTTAAGCAGTAGGTCAAAAAATGCTCAAATATAATAAAATATTGGTGTTGGAAAAGATAATAAGCTGATAATATTTTGAATGCCTCTCAGGAGCTATTTCTATGTAAAGGACTTTACTTGGCATGCCAGTGATTCCTTTCTCT
The DNA here is from genome assembly GCF_903995435.1 of Acomys russatus. NCBI lineage: Eukaryota > Metazoa > Chordata > Mammalia > Rodentia > Muridae > Acomys > Acomys russatus. Next base: position 40,346,698 of record NC_067143.1, on the reverse strand, counting down.
GTGAGAGGGATTGCTATTTCCAATTTATTGATAACAAACCAGTCTCAGAGATGGTAGGAAGTCTGTTAAATCAGTCATTGACTGGAAGAGATGAGACTTAAATTAGGATTCATAACTTCAGTTTATATTTCAAAACTACGTAAGAGTTCCTATGTACAAGAATACATAAGCGCTACAAGACTCTCTTACATCCCAATTAATCTCTCATCTTTCTAGAGCAACCAAACTTTCATAAAGCCACACCTCACAAGCATGATTCATTCTTTGCCAGCTTATCCAGGTTAATGCATGATTTTCAGTTGGGATGAAAAGCTCAGGCAGAAGAAAGAACATGTGCCTTGGGAAGTTGTGATGATTATTTCACTTCCCATGGGGCAGCTTTGTCAGTTAAAACAAAACAAAGCAAAACAAAAAACAACAACAAAAGCATGCAAAGAAACAAAGGAAAAACAAAACAAAACAAAAAAAACAAAAACAAAAAAAAAAACAAGCTTTGCTGTGCCTTGCAAGATTCTGTCTCACTGCCAGGATTTCATGACACCTATTAAATATTTGATTCCAAAATGCAAACAAAAATTTTGTTTTTTTTCTGATGTTTCGTTTTGTTTTTTTAGAAGATTTGCCAACCATTTGCAAGAATAGAGGCATATATATTTTCTATAATATATATTATATGATATATGATATATATATGATGTAATTAATGTTCTGTAACTGGACATTCCCTTCCAAGGCATTTCCATGGAGATATTTAAAAAGTTATTAACCTAGTTTGGATAATTGACTCCTCTTGAGAGATGTGTGATTAATGCTGCTCATCTTTAAAGTTCCATTTCTTATATACAGACTCAGAGTCCTCCCTGCTGTTTACCCAGAAACTTAGTCTCCGCCTCACTTTGCCTTTCTCCCTGCCCGTTTTGTAATCTGCTTGTACCTTTTCTCATGTTTGGGTCTGATGTCTGTGTTGTCTTCTCAAAGCTTCTCATAGGAAGCATTTCAAACTTCTTTTATATAGGAACCCTCCTTACCAATTTAGTTTAGATGGGTATCCATGAACTATTGGTAAAAGGTAGAGGCATCAAAAATGCAACTGCATTGGCCATTTCATTGGTAAATGGTTATGAAAATTTAAAAACCTAGAGGTAAAGGAATTTGCAAGATCCTGGATCAATGATAATTGGGAAATAAGTGAAGACAAGGTAAGAGCGGTCAGCATTGTGGATTCTGCTGAAATCTCAGTCAGCTACTCCTAATTCAAGTGGTTATAATAATGCTTCAAATTCATTTAAATATATTATTAGTAAAATATAAAATTTTTTAGACAAAATTTTTATTGTGATTATCAGGAATCTTACTGAGTTTATTTTCTAAGCAATAACAAGGAGGAAAACCTCTAAAGTAAGTGACTATCTGATGAAAAGCACAGAAAAAATATGATTTCCAATGCTTACTTCCAATAGGATAAAGAGATTTGGACAGTTCCAGCAGTCTTACATCACAAAAATAATCTTTATTGTGGTGGTTCAGCTAATGGTATTAAATTAATGCTCTTTCTATATATCTTTCTCTTCTAACTAGTGCATTGTAATAATCTAAAATATTTAGTATGAGGCTGACTCTAGTGATACGTATAGGAAGCATCTGTAATGTCTTTCTAACTTATCATACACTAAAAATATTCCTAAGATGAAAAAAATCTGCTTTACATAAATAGTTACATCTTGCTTCCCCTCCATTTTCTTAGGAAATAATCCAGAAAGTTCAATTAATTCAGTATTATTCTAAAAGAGCTTCTTCTAGCCCACCTTTAGTCATATGTTAAGTATTTTTTTGTCTTTAATATTAATAACAACAAAAATGCAATAACATTTTTACATGAATTAGTGAATAATCATAAAAAATCATTTTAACCCATACTATGAAAAATTATCATGTGTAAAATATTATTTTAGCATTAATATTTAATCTTTTTCTTAATTTCACATGAAAGACTCTATAAGAAAAGCTTGATTTAAGAGGATTTATTTCATTTTCTTTCTTTCTTTTTTTTTCTTTTTTTTTTTTTTTTTTGTATATGTGTGTTGTGAAATAAAGATCTGGAGCCATTTGCAATATTTAAGAACTGCTCTTCCATTGAGATATACACACATACCTCACTTTTCTCTACATTACTTTCAAATATGTGCAGAAGGTTAAAAACCATATTACTGTCAATATTTTATAAAGAAGATTGTAAAGGAACTGAGAACACTGCCAATTTTCTCACTTTTAAAAGCTGTTTTGCTGTAAATCTACTGAGTCAAAGCTTTAGCATATTTATATCTAACTAATTGCATTCATTTTAAGGTATTATAGTTTATTATGAATATAGACGCAAGTGTGTGTGTGTGTTTTTTTTTTGTTTGTTTGTTTTTTGTTTTTTGTTTTTTTTTTGGTGTGTGTGTGTATGTGTGCGTGAGTAATACAGGCATTTGCTCTTTGTATTTACTGAAACTCACAGTGAAACACTTTACATGATATAATGTTAGCCAGGTACTGCAGCACACATCTATAATCCAAGTTATCACAGGACTACGTGATGCCATAAACTTGAGGTCAGCTTGAGCAATGAAACAAAACCTCATTCCTTTCCAAATAGAAAACAAATAAATCATAAATAATGTTTTGTGCCTATGTAGGTCCTGCATATGTATTCACCTAGACCTAGAGGAGGTAAATAAGATGAAAGAGGGAGGGAGGCAGAACAAGAAGATACAAGTGAGGAAATAACAAATGAGATGTAATCTGAATAAATTACTTATATAAAAAAGATTTTTAAAAATGAGAGAAATCAGTGATATATACAACAGTTTATACAAATGTCCAGATTATTATGCTGAGTGAAAAAGTTGATCTCTAATATTTAGATATTATGTAATTCTATTTATAGACTATTTTTTAAATTAAAATTATAGAACTGCCCCTTCTTCCACCCAGTTCCCTCTGTCATGTGTCTTCTACTCTGAGTGAGACTCAAGATTCCTCACTTAGGCATTTCTTGGTTTCTTTGGTTCTGTGGATTATACCATGGTTATCCTGTATTTTATGACTAATATCTAATTATAAGTGAAAAGATACCATGAGTATCTTTCTGGGTCTAGGTTACCACACTCAGGATGATTTTTTTTCTTGTTCCATCCATTTGTCTGCAAATTGCATGATATCTTTGTTTTTAACAGCTCAGTAGCATTCCATGACATGAATGTACCACATTTTCTTTATCCATTCTTTAGCTGAGGGATATCTAGGTTGTTTCCGGTTTCTGGCTGTTATGTATAAGGCTTCTGTGAACATAGTTGAGCAAATGTCTTTGTATTACAGTAAAGCATCATTTGGGTATATGTCTAGGAGTGGTATAGGTGGGTCTTGAAATAGATCTATTCCCATTTTTTCTGAGAAACCTCCACATTGATTTCCACAGCGGTTGTACAAGTTTGTACTCCAACCAGCAAAGAAGTAGGGAAACAGGGGTGAGGATCAGAGATAGGGAAAGCAGGAGTGGGAGGTTAGAAGGGAAGACTGGAAAAGAGAAGGGAAATTGGTGGGGTGGGGGGAGGCATCTGTGGGTGAGAGGAAGCTCCTGAGAGTCTATGGAGGTGATCCTACCTGAGACTCCTAGCAGTAGGGGTTAAGAAGCCTGAAGTTGTCACCTGCTGCAGAAAGGTGGAACTTACAGCAGAGGGAGGTAGATATCAACACACCCATAAAATTCTCTTGCTTACAAGAAGTGTAGGGATAAAGATAGAGCAGAGGTTGAGGGAAAGGCAAGCCAATGACTGGCCCAACCTGAGACCCATTTTATGGGAGAGAGCCAACCACTGTCACTCTTAATGTTACACTACTATGGTTGTAGATAAGATCCTACCATAACTGTCTTCTGAAAAGATTCATCCAGCAGCTGGTGGAAACAGATGTCGGGACCCATAGCCCAACAATAAGCTGAGCTCAAGGAGGTCTGTGGAAGAGTGGAAAGAAGGATAGAGGGAGCTAGAGAGGTTCAGGACATCAAATGAAGGCCTACAGAGTAAATTAACCTAGACCCATAGGGGCCCACAGAGACTGAACCACCAACCAAATGCCTGCAGCCAGACTCCCTACACAAATGTAGCAGCTGTGCAGCATGGTCAACATGTGTGTCTCTTAACAATGATAGGAAGGTGTGTCTCTGACTCTGTTGCCTGCCACTGGATCCCTTTCCCCTAGCTGGGCTGTCCCGTCAGGACACAGTGGGAAGAGATTCACTTATTCCTTCTAAGACATGAGGTGCCAAGGTGGGTTGGTTTCCCCTGGGATCTCCTTCTCTGATAAGAAAGAGGAGGGTGATGGAGGAGGGTGGAGTGAGGGTGGGACTGGGAGGAGAGGAGGAAGTCTCCTTGGAACAAGCTATAAAGAGAGTTAATCAATCAATGAAAAAAAATATATAGGACTAATGAACTGATTGGGTAGTTGACAGGAGTCAGAAAATAATGAAAATTGAAGAGGAAACTTGGGGCTTTCGGTGGTGGTAGAAATTTTTGTTCTCCAGTGTGTCATACAAATATATTCATGTTGAGATGGATCTACATGTTACAGGTCACTACCATTGGTAGAAACTGGGTGGCAGAATTCTGTCTGTATTTTTTTTTTATAATTTCTTATAATGCTAATTTTGTTGCACACAGTTAAGTCATTAATTGGCATACTGTCTCAACGTATAAGAATGTCATTGTCAAGTGGCAAATGGTTGCAGTATGAGGCTCTGCATGCACCCATTGACTAAATCTAGTGCTCACTGCTATAGTTTAACATCACCGCTGTATGATAAACATGTAAGCTTTACGTAACAATTTATAAGATATAGAATAATTCAGCCAACCAACCAATTATGCCAATAGCTAGAGGAAATAATTTGGAGATGAGGTAATAAAGTAATTTCTCCAGGAGAATAACAGGATTGGACAATTTAATCTTCAAGTGAGTAAGATTAAACCAGACTGAAGGGGATCAAATTTCTATCAGAAAGCTGAAATTTTACTTTAGCTTTGTAGAAACAGACTGGAATTAATAAGGAACGGCCTATCTACACACAAGTACTCAAGTACAAGAGTGAGTTTACCCACAATAATGAGGAAGTTATCTTTTCCTACTAAGTGAAAAAATACATATTCCTAAAACTTGCACTGATAATAGTAATGTTTTAGTAAATTGTTTTTAAAATGACAATATCATAAAAAATGAAACACCAAGAATGTGTTAAGTGTCAGAAGGTACCGAGGGCATAATTCTACTAAATGCTACATGATACCCAAATGGGATTCTAGAGTAGAAAAAAAAATGCATTAGTGAAAATTGGTGGTATCAAATAAAGACAGTAAATGAACTACATCAATAATAACACTTAGCATTGATGTCTCATTCTTGACAGACGTGGCACAATTATATAAGCTGCTAACAGCAGGGAAGACTGAGTGATGAATATTTGGATGCTTTTAGGATTTTGAAACTTCTCTATAAAAACAAAAGTATTCCTGAAATTCTTATTGTTAAATTTCTACCCTAATCTTCTCTTGAGTCAGTTCCTAGGCATTCTGTCTGGGTACTTAAGACACTGCTCCAGCTTTGCCTCTCCAAGCTCTCTTCTGATGCCTCATCAGTTTTACACAGCTGTTAATATAGGAAACCTTGCAACTTTCACATGTGTCTCTTGGGGACAGCACCTGTATTCCTTTTCCGGCTTGCCACTGTGATGAGAACCAACATCTGTTCCTTTTACTTGACAAACCCATTCAATTTAAACACTCATTTCAGAGCAGGACTTTGTCACAAGCCTTTTCTTGACTGTCTCAGCAGTGTTGGCAACACCTCTGCTTCTATCACTGTAACTTTGACTTAGCATTTTGCTCAGATGTCAGCAAAACCTCCTGACCATTAGCATGATTTTATTCCCTAGGAAACATGAGGAAGAAGTATATAAAGAGGAGACAAGAACTTTCAACTAGAATATGCCTGCATTTCTTCATTGTATTTGAGTTATAGCCTGAGGCATGACAGTGAACTCCAAGATTCTTTGGGGGGTGGGGGGTTCTATGGAACTAACATATTCAAGTTCCTTTCTTAATCATAAAATATTTAGTTCCTGAAAGACTAAAAACATTTGTCACATTATTTCATGTTACATTAAGTAATGAGCATCATAATCAAAGTCATTTAACAACTATCACCAAGCATGTGGAATATTAGAATGCAAGGAACTTGCTCATACTATGCCAGGACACTGGTATCTTTCATGGGCACCTCCTATTTCTCCTGCCCTCTAGGTGCTATTGTTCTCTCTCTGCTTCTGGCTTTTTGGAATGAGTATAAGTGCTTTTTCTTGACTATATGCCTGTGCACCTGTGCAGGTTTTGCCATTAGAAGGCAGAGGATAGTGTCAGATTCCTTGGACAGGAGTTACAAAGGTTCGGAGCTGCTGTCAGGAATCCAGGTCTTCTGGAAGAGAAACCAGGCCTCTTATCTACTGACCTATGTCTTCAGTCCCTGTTTATTACTTTTTAATGTTATTCATATGGTGAGATCACTCAATCACTCAATCTTCTTCCTAATTTTGGTTTATTTACTTAGACAATCCCCTCCAAGGTCTTATTACTGCAGATTGCAAGATTTCCTTCATTTTTTTGTGTGAAAAAAATATTTCCTCACCTAATGAATTATAACCTCTGTATGTACTCCTACCTTAATTGACCCTTGGGCTGTTTATTATGGATACTGGTGTATCTCCTTCTTTTTTGTAGGTCTCATATAGGATGATATATTTAAAATTATTATTAGAGTCTTTGAGTTATTGGTATACTGTTGATTTGATAGATTTGAAAAGGATTCACTAAATGGAGCCAAATGTCCAACCTCCCACCAAATGGTTCTTGCTGTGTTTAACTTAAAATTACTGTATTCTAGAAATCTGTCAACTGCAGCATATATGCATAGTTATCTTCCATATGTCACAGAGAACCAAGGAAGCATATACTACTGTGGGTTCTTAGAATTACAAATTATTTTGGACTTACTTTCATGGAATTAGGTAGCAATAACCATTGAACAGTTTAAATCAAGAGAATCACACAAAGCATGTATTTGCACACTTTGTAGTAGTTTTGTTATAACAAAAATCAGGAGAGAGAGAGAGAGGAGAGAGAGAAAGAATATAAATAAATATCAATGACATTTAGACAAATGCAATGTTCCAAGAATAAGAGAATACGCTGTCAACTTTCACTGATTGACAGATGTAGATTTGTAAAGCAAAGAACAAAAGACAGATGCATCATGGTGAAATGTGTGAAAAAAGTGTATTTAGTAATGAGGCATGAAAGGTGAGAGGAAAAAAACTGAGTATTCCTATTGTCTTAGTTTTGGCTGGGTAAAAATAATACAGCCTTCGATATAAAACTGGAATTAGGAAAAGAAACAAAACCATTGGTTTTAGTAAAGAGATGGTCGGATCTGTCTTAGATGTTTATATTGTAATGTAATGCAGAAATGACCATGCTTTACAAGTGACTGTCTGGAAATCAAGAAAAAGCAGGCAGGAGTGATGAATGGCTGTGAAGTGTCAGTGTGGATTCACATTCCTGTGAGAGCAAATGTTTGTATAAACCTCCTAAGATAGAGGCTGGATAGCTGTCTCAGCAGTTAAGAACACTTGATATTCTTGTATGTCAACCAAAAACTGTATGGCTGCTTACAACCTTCCAAAATTCCTGTTTCAGAGAATCGGACATGCTCCTGTGCCCTCAGGGACCAGGTACACACAGGCTGTACATACATTTATGTAGGCACTCTTCATACACACGGGATAAAAATAAAAACACTAAAAATCCAAAAGACTGGCATCTTGTGAATTCCGTCATCATAAATCATACCTCTTATTTCAGATAAATAGAAAATATGTTCAACAATTAGTCTTTCAACTGAATAGTCATGAGAGTCTTCACTACCACTAGAATAAAAAATAATGACACATGAAAAAAAATTAAGACCATAATAACATGCTCTCAACAATCACATAACAAAAACTTTAAAGATGATAACTTTCATATTCTTTTTAAATGGTAAATTCCCATAGATCATATCAACTCTTGGTTGTTGGAAATTATTTATAGGGAATATTTGCCAAAAATGGACTGTGTGTGAAAGGTTTGAAACACAATGCTAACCTGAAACCCTGACATAGCTCTCCTCTCTTGGTTGGTGTTGAAGAAAATTTAATGTGTAGTCAAACCTTCACCACCAGCAAGTGGAAAGAAAGCACATAAACAGCACTCTTCCATGGCCTCTGTTTCAGGTTCTGCCAATAGGTTCCTTCCCTGTAGAGTATTACTTTGGCTTTTCTCAGTCACAGACTGTGACCAGCGCATGTAAGCCAAATAAACTCTCTTCTCGATTGCCTTTTTTCCATGTTGTTTATTACAGCAATAAAAAGGAAATGTAGACAACTGAAATCTTTCACTTATTTACTTTTAAGAGTGTATATCTCCAATATTGTCAGTGGAGATAACACGCATCTGAAATCGCTACTGCAACTCACCAGTGTGAATAACACACCTGTCATTATCAAGAGAGAGCAGGAGTAAGGCTGGGCTTTAAATCTATCTGGAAATAATGAGATGAGATTCATGCCAGGCTTGTATTAATGTAGATCAGCTTAAATTAGAATGAGATCTGCTTTCATAATTATTGTTATGTTCAAGTGTTAATAGTGAATATCTCAATCATTTGCTAAATAAAGAAACTAAGGGAAAGTGAGATTGTCCATTAATTAAGTGCCTTGCTGGACAAGCATGAAGACTTGAGGGAAGTTCTCAGGACACACATAAAGCCTGGGCATGACAGGATATGCCTATAACTCCAGAACTGGAAGCAGATCCCAGGGACTTACTAAGCAGTCAGCCTAGCTGTAAGTGTGAGTTCCAAAGGTCAGTGAGAAAAACTGTCTCAAAGAATGAGAGGATTGATTGGAAGTAACCTTAATGTCACCCTGTGGCTTATACACAAAAACACCCAGTCAAGCATACACACACATACGCGTACAAATGCATACTCACATATGCGCATTCTGTAACATACACAAATACATACACATACACTTGAACACATACGTACAAACCCAGAAAGAGAAATAAACAGGAAAGGCTATTTCATAAGAAAAGATAAACAATAGAGAGCAGTATCAACATAATTGATGCATTAAATTGTCTACAGATTTAAGTCTTTTAAAATGCTTCCATATTGTTCAACTACTAATTTCTTATTATAAATGTCAGAGACATAAATTTTTCATCAGGAAAATTAATTTAAAATGTTCAACAAAGAATCAAAAGTGAAAGAAATAACTTTATAGAAATTTTATAACTAAAATCCATAACTAATAGTATATATGAAAGTTTTAATATATGGAATATTTTATAAATTATAAAATGGAACCATAGAGACTATTCTATCTGAATGGAAGAAAATGGCTCTTTAAAGATAAAATATGACTTTCTCACGTACTCTGGTGCCTCACATTTGACCATGTCCCCTGGAGGGGGAGACCTGGTGGCACTCAGAGGAAGGACAGCAGGTTGCCAAGAAGAGACTTGATACCCTATGAGCATATACAGGGGGAGGTAATCCCCCTCAGTCACAGTCATAGGGGAGGGGAATAATGGGAAAATGAGAGGAAGGGAAGAATGGGAGGATACAAGGGATGGGATAACCATTGAGATGTAACAAGAATAAATTAATAATAAAAAATGTAAAAAAAAAAAAGAAAAAAAAGAAGGGTAAAATGCAGGACTGAAAAAAAATAAATAAAGATAAAAATCAAAGCTACAATGATCTGTGAGGGGAGAATATAATTTGTAACACTCATTGCATTACCTTCAGGAAAGGAGGGTAAGGTTGACTAATGAACATTGTCTACAAATAAAACCTTCTCTACAAATCAAAGTTGAATTCTAAACATTAATCAAGTTCCTCAACATAAATAGAAGAAAAGAACGACAGGAAAAGAAAATTAGAACATTAAAAAACCAGAAAATCTAACTATGATTTATTCATTAATAATTGACTCTAAGTAACATAAACCTATAGTTACCACAGTTACTAAAGATTGACAGGATGAATTTCTAAAAAACAAAAAAGTGTAAAAAAAAAAAAAACGTGAATTTTTTTTAAAGAAAGCACCCAATTATATGCTGTTTGCAAAACAGACAAATGATACTCACAGGCATAATCAGAAAAGTTCTTTTTTCAGTGAGTGACAGTGAACGCAGAGACACTCAGCTGCTTAAGTTGCAGAGAATAACTGATGATGGAGTGCTCAGCCCTACACAGAACAGTTATGCTCTATTATTCATGAAATGCCATTGGGGACCGAGGAGAAAGAATGTAAGACATGGGAAACAAGGAAAGGGGCTGCTGAAAGCTATCTCCTGGGCATAGTTTAAGTGGTGTGGTCATAATTCCACAGTTGGTTGAAAATAAGAAATTGACAATTGACAAAGGTACAACTTCATTAGAAGTTATCAACATTATTAGCCTTCTCTTAATGAGATTAGACCTCTGAAAAGAACATTATTAAGAATATGGAAGAACTTCACACACACACACACACACACACACACACACACACACACGCACGCACACACACAATGTATAACTTGGCTCAATTGGTTGAGCACTCTATCTAACAACAGAGGTTGAAACTTTCCAAGTACCTACACTGAAACCAAGTTCCAAGTTCACAGGCAGCCAAGGTCTTGAAACCATGCACTTTAGTTATCAGACCACTATGGAGTCATGCAACTATCACAGGAAAGTCTCTAAAGAGACAGTAAGAAAGTCACTGTTAATATCAAGATAAATACAAGAGAAAGTACTGCAGCTGCATTAAATTTACAGGGTAAAATATCAAAATTTGTGAACTATATCTATCACTGTTGATAAATGTATATCGTTAAATGATTATCTTGGTTTAAGTAGCGAGGTTTCAATTCAAAAGTTTTTAAACTGCAACCTTGAGAAGGTGAGAGAAAACAATGAATACAAGCTGAAAAAGAAAATAATAAAAATAGCAAACATCAGTAAAAGAGATAATAAAATAAGTCAGTAAAACAAACACTTGTTAATACAAAATACAAAGTTGGCAAATCCCTAAGAAGACAAAATTATGGAAATGGAGAACATGTTGCATATGTACAAGAAAAGAGGGACATGAATGCTGCTAATAAAAATAAAGACATGAACCTGCCTGGTGGTTGAGCTGGTGTATTCCTCAACTGTGTTACTTTCAAGGTCTTGTTCCTGTTTGCATAGATTGTTGAATAAAACTGATGAACTGGTAATGATCATGTGAGGCCCCTCAATGTACAATGTACAATTATCTCAATATAAATTATATTGACAAAAAGGTCTAGCATATATATCTAACACTATTTGACATCATTCAAAGACTTTAACACCACATTTTTAACAACAAAGTTAAAAAATAAATATTTTGACCAATTGTCATAATGAACAATTTGTTCTTAATATTCTCACCTCATGGTGATTTTCACTCATATGAAAACAAAAGCACCTTGTACTGAGACTTTTCTTTTTCCGCTATAAAGCTCTTTAAATAGGGTAATAACACTTTTTAAAAAGCATGTGGGCACAAAGTCAGTGATTGGAGCTTACTGAGTATTTTAAGTGTCTGAGTTTAAACGAATTTCTATTTAAATTTTGAGCATATTTGGTTTACAGCTTCCTTAGCTGTATCCACGTTAAGGAACTGTAGTTTTAATGCTGGGTAGCAGTGAGGAATTCCACACCACTATATTTTAAACAAAGTCATGACATAGAACCAAAAGGAGGTGGATATATTTAGCAAACCGGATGCTCATTGAGCTCTCTATTTAAGAACATTAAGTAAAGTACACAGAAAAAAATCTATTTTGGGTTTCTGCTTTCTAAGATATATTCAGAGATGAGAGGCTACTAATATTAATAACTAGAATTATTGCTGCTGATTCCTATTGAACGGCATTGTTTTGTAATGGATTGTGGTGGGTCACTCTCTTGATAACAAGGCACTGAGGTTATTGGCTGCTCTATTTATGCAAATGTCCCACCTGGAGCAAGGGCAACATTAATTTGTTTACATTTCTTGTCGGTAAAACAACAGAAATGATTATTTAATACATTTATCCATTGCACATTATAGGATCCCCTGAGTTTGCCCAGACTTCATCTTAAATGAAGTCAAGAAATCTCATCCCTTTTCCTGAACAGCCCAAAGGCCTCATGTTACTCACAGAGATTCTCCATTCATCCTCTACATAGTATGTCTCCCCATACCTTCCAGCCACTCGTCACTGCTAAGCCTTATCTTTCTTGGTAAGCCTTGCCCAGGGGCTGATATTTAGGATTTGAGCTAAGTCACCAAACACTAACATTTTAAAGTTTTTTACTTTAAATCTTCAACTTTGTCAGTAGAATATAAAATGAAAGATTTTTCTAATTTTTGTTCACTGCTCCATCCTTGACACATCTGAAGACCAGGCCTAAAGTCTAACACACACACTTCTTGGATTGACAAGCTCCCCACAAGAACAATAGAATAATAACTCCAATAAGTGGCATGAGAAACCTCCCTTTAAGTTGGTGGCCTAAGTAGGCAGTAGCCTAGGTAGATTTTGTTGTCTCTTAAAAGTTGAAAGTAAGTCCCTATTTCTGTAGACCACACACATTTAAGACATAGAACTCACTTATTTGAGCTGTAACTAACCTGAAATTCTTCTTCATTTATTCAGCTTCTACCAAGGGAGGGAAACAATTATACCCAGCTGCATCACCTATGAGCCACAATAAGTACTGTTGTGATAATATATCCATAAAGGTACAATAAATAGCAATATATATATATTGGTGGTACCTAACAGCTGTCTAATTGGATGTTAGGTGCACCTGACAGGAGGGAAATTCTGCCTAGTAATAGAAAGCTAGCAAACTTTCCAGGGATAGTGAGGTCATGGAGCCTAGATAAGAATCTAATTTTGCCATGTAATTTCTCACTATATTGTAAATCCTACATTTATACCAACAGATAAGTATAAACTCCAGCCCTTATTAAATTGTATTTTACTTACAAAAAATTTAAACCATCATAGGAACCATAACTGGACACATTGCAGTGATCAACAAATCAGGAGGAGACCAGTCCCAACAAATAGATCAATATAATAGTTACAGAACCATTTAACAGGCCCAGAAAACATTATAGAAGAAGGAATAGAAGGATCGTAAGGGACAAAATACCAGAGAGTCTGCTGTGAAACAGCCTTTCCTAGAAATAGCTGCACAAACTATCTGAACAAAGGTAGTATCAACAGAGTTGCTCATGTAGAAAGGGACAAAAATCCACAGGGTTCCATTCTTATACAAAGAACTATAGTCAACTAATGACTATTGGGTGAGGGAGATTTTGCCTCTCCCAAAAATGAGCCCAATTATTTATTATACAGTACAAAGTAGCCAGCCATGAAACCATAGACACACAGACAACAAAGAAAAATCTGAGAGTCACATGTGTGGGAGAGGCTGGGGGGGGCGGGAATGGGAAGGAGAAAGTGATGAGATTGTACTTCAAATATATTAAATGTTTTAAAAAGATGTCCAATAAACAGGCGACTTAACATTTGTTTTGACTTGCCATGCTTTAGGTTGCTACAAAATTGTATCTGATACTTTATAAGGAAAAGAGGTTCATTTGGACTCACTGATATTAAGCCTACAGAGCCCAAGCATGCATTGCTGTATCTGTCAAGCACCTCATTTGGGTATATTAGCCTGGTGGGGCACATATGAGAGTGAAGCAGGCTAAGAATATGTGGAGATTAGCCTTATAAAATATCATTGCCCTTGTATTGGGAGCATAGATGTTCAGAATTGTGATGTCATCTTGGTTGACTTTACCTTTGATGAGTATGAAGTGTCCTTCCTCATCCCTTTTGATTAATTTTGGTTGAAAGTCTATTTTGTTCGATACTAAAATGGCTACACCTGCTTGCTTCTTGTGACCATTTGCTTGGAAAATTTTTTTCCAACCTTTTACCCTGAGGTAATGCCTTTCATTATGGGTGAGATGTGTTTCTTGGATGCAGAAGAATGTTGGATCTTGTTTATGTACCCATTCAGTTAGTCTGTGTCTTTTTATTGGAGAATTGAGGCCATTGATGTTGAGAGATATTAATGACCAGTGACTGTTAAGAGTCTTAATTTTGACGTTGTTTCCAGTCGAGCGTTTGTGTAGTTGTGTTTTTGCCATGGGATAGTTATCTATTTCCTGGGTAGTTTTGGTTGTAGCTTGACCCTTTGGGATGGGAGGTCTATGTGTAAAAAAATGAAACTGGACCCATATTTGTCACCTTGCACAAAACTCAAATCCAAGTGGATTAAAGACCTCAACATAAAACCAGAGACACTAAGCCACTTAGAAGAAAAAGTGGGAAAGAGCCTGGAACATATTGGCACAGGAGACAACTTCCTGAACAGAACACCAACGGCCCAGGCCTTAATGTCAACCATTAATAAATGGGACCTCATGAGGCTGAGAAGCTTCTGTAAGGCAGGAGACACTGTCAAGAGAACAAAGCGACAGCCTACAGACTGGGAAAAAATCTTCACCAACCCTACATCTGACAAAGGTCTAATATCCAAAATATATAAAGAACTCAAGAAATTAAACACCACCAAACTGAATAACCCAATTGAGAAATGGGGCTTGGAACTAAACAGAGAATTCTCAACAGAGGAGTATCAAATGGCTGAGAAACACTTAAAGAAATGCTCAACCTCCTTAGTCATCAGGGAAATGCAAATCAAAACAACTCTGAGATTCCATCTTACACCCATCAGAATGGCTAAGATCAAAAACTCAAGCGACACCACATGCTGGCGAGGATGTGGGGAGAGAGGAACACTCCTTCATTGCTGGTGGGAATGCAAACTAGTACAGCCACTTTGGAAATCTATCTGGTGCTATCTCAGAAAATTGGGAATAGGGCTTCCTCAAGACCCAGCTATCCCACTCCTTGGAATATACCCAGAAGATGCTCCAGCACACAACAAGAAAATTTGCTCAACCATGTTCATAGCAGCCTTACTCATAATAGCCAGAACATGGAAACAGCCTAAGTGTCCCTCAGTAGAAGAGTGGATAAAGAAACTGTGGTACATATACACTATGGAATACTACTCAGCTATTAAAAACAAGGAATTCCCGAAATTTGTGGATAAATGGATTGAGCTAGAAATGATCATAATGAGTGAGTTAACCCAGAAGCAGAAAGAATCAAATGGTATATACTCACTTATATCTGCATACTAGCCCAAGGGGCATGTCCCACAAAAGCCTTCACTTACCAGAAAACTGGGACAGAGGGGAAGGCATCCTATTGGGACTCTAAATGAGAGACGCATGGGAAACAGCAAAATAAAAGGATTCAGAGGGTCCTAGAAACCTACAAGTAGAACAATATGATAGGCAGATTTGGGCCCAGGGGTCCCGCTCAAACTAAGGCACCAGCCAAGGACAATACAGGAGGTAAACTTTAAACCCTTCCCAGATCTAGCCAATGGTCAGAATATTCTCCACAGTTGAGTGGAGAGTGTGATACGACTTTCTCACGTACTCTGGTGCCTCACATTTGACCATGTCCCCTGGAGGGGGAGACCTTGTGGCACTCAGAGGAAGGACAGCAAGTAGCCAAGAAGAGACTTGATACCCTATGAGAATATATAGGGGGAGGTAATCCCCCTCAGGAAAAGTCATAGGGGAGGGGAATAATGGGAAAATGGGGGGGGAGGATTGGGAGGATACAAGGGATGGGATAAACATTGAGATGTAACAAGAATAAATTAATAATAAAAAAAGATATATTAAAAAAAATAAAATAAAATATCATTGCATTCTTCTGAAGGCTGATCCTTCACAACTTTATCTCCAGTCCTCACTTCTGATTGGTCCCAACACTTTTAAATCCTATTACATTGGAGGCTAGTCTGTGTGTCTTTGGTAACTAGCCTTATAAAAACTATGGCATGTTGCTGTCCACAGACATTTGCCTGTTATGTGTTATGTTCCCAGTGTCATTATGTTACTAGAAGCATTCATATGTTAGACATGACCCTGTCCCCCATGACGTTGTGGTCTGAGTGAATGGTATGGAACTCAGTGAGACCACTACAGAACTACAATAGAAGATGGATTGTAGTATTAGGCTTCTTAAACATTCTGGGACATGAGAGTAGTTAGGGCAGCATAGCCCTGTTAGATATTGCAAAGCATTTGCCCTTAGAAATATAACCATATAACAAATGAATGAAATTAAAATAAAGAAAGAAAGAGATTAAAATGTAAATGGAGCAAAATGTACTGATGTGGCGATTCTTGAAACATAGAAGCTGACTGTCTAGATGGCAACCAGGGCTGGAAGAATAACATTGGAACAGGGTATTACAGAATTAATGACAAGATTTTAACAATACTTCGAAAGTGGTAAAAGTAAAATAACTGTCAAGGGGGAGTGGCTGAAATATTAAATTTGAACATTTAAAGAACATTTTGCTTAAATACATCAGTCATATCAAGGACATGACATAATGTGAAACGATCCACAAGAGTATACTGGCATTCCCTCCATAACACCCAGATGATCACATGTTACAGCCTGTGTAACTAATAACGTAGTTTTTTATCTAACAAAATGACATTGCCATTCAAGTTTAGGTACTGAACACATAAAAATACATGCCCATGTGACATTTCCTTGAATTCTTGTAACTGTATTGTAAGTATTATTGCCTATAAAGTTTATTCCACTCTGTGGTGCTATCATCTCATTATGCCATAGAAAACGATGTTAAAAACACAACCTATTTTATACCAGAAGTAAATGTAGAGATGTGCACGTAGAGTTAAGATGGAATGATCTCATTTGAGTTTATTATGAGTACTTCAAGAGGCAAAGCTCATCTAACAAAAACCTCAACACCAGGCAAAAGAAGTCCTATTTTGAGTGTTTAGTCAGGTGTAAACAACAGAATCCCCAAATATTACAGATTATTACTGATGACCTATGTAATCCTCTTCAAAGGTGGACGGTAAGTCCTAGTTGTTGAAGTAGCCACACATTTCCGACACAGTCCAAGTGGATTAAAGACCTCAACATAAAACCTGTTTTAACCTTAGAACACAATGATACAGGTTTACATACAGTTAAAGCAAACTCAGAGCCTTTTTTAATCTCCTAAGGTAAAATAATATAAGAGCTAACCAAGCCAGGGACAATGGTCCATACTAAATACCTGTATTTGGAGATAGGACTAGGAATACCAGAAGCTACAATCTATCTTTGGCTATATTGAAAGTATGAATCCAGCCTGTCTCAAGAAAACTAGACAAACAAAACTAAACAATATAAGCAGAAAAACCCACATAGCTACGATCTACAATGAGTTCTGTGATTCCGAAAGGCAAGCTTTTTCAATTACAATGCCATATAAATATGACCCACATAAATTATGTAAATCATTCAAATCCTCCAACAAATCCAGAACTGTAGAAAGCAAAAAATGGATATAATCCCTGACTCAGAAATCTGGCCTAGAAACATTTTACATATATTTTTCTCCAAATAGTATAAGCTATTTGAGGAAAAATGCAAATGTCCAAAGATCAGAGAAATGTGAAAGTAGGCTGAAAAAACATCATATAGAATAAGAGTTCTCAGTCTAAGATTCATACAGCCATAACGGACTTCGGATAGGAGAAAATGATGGAAACTTTAGATAGGCATATTTTACTAAAATTATATAGGTCCATCATTATATCGTAACATTTGCAAGACCTGAGGTTTCAAAAACTTAAGAGTCTTGTGTTCTACCAATTGGGCTAACTAGTTAACATTTTTTTTTTTTAATTTTAAGAATTAATAATATAAAAAGAGTTCTTTTATTCCTATTTAAATAGAAACAGAGAGACTTCCTAGGACTTTAGGGGACCTCATCCAGGTGTCATGGTTGGAATATAAAATGGTCACTAGATGTTCATGGTTTCCTGGAAAATGGAAATCTGCTGGGAGGTTGTGCAAGCTGTGTGAGATGGGACCACGCAGGAGGAAGTAGTACCCTGGAGCTGAGCCTTTGTAGGCTAGCTGGTCACGAATCCCTTTCTGTCTCTTGTCTTTTTTTTTCCAAGTCATTTTTATTTCATTTTATTTTATTAATTTGTTCACTTTATATCCCTATTGTAGCCCTTTCCCTCATTGCCTCCAGATTCCACCCCCCTCCCTTATACTCTTCCCCCGTCCCAGTCCTCAGAAAGAGGAGCCATCCACCCCTAACATCTGACCTCATCCTATCAACTCTCATCTGGACTGCCTGTATCCTCTTCCTCTGTGGCCTGGCAAGGTGGCCCCTCCAGGTGGAAGTGACCAACCTGTAGGGGTCCATAGTTCATATCAGAAGTAGTCCCTACTCCCCATATTATGGTATCCACAAGGAGACTGTGGTGCATATCTACCTAGGCCCTGAGCAGAGGGTCTAGGTCTTCACCATGCATGATCCTCAGTTGGTGCATCAGTCTCTGCAGAACTCCCTTCCTCTACCCGATTTGTTGGATTCCATTGGTTACCTTGTGGTGCTCCTGACCCCTCCAAGTCTTTCTATTCCCCAACTTTTCCATAATATTCCCTATGGTCCACCTCAAAGTTTGGCTGTGTGTCTCAGCATCTGTGTGGGTCTTCTCCTGGGTGGAGTCCTGCTTGGGTCTTCTGCTGGATGGAGTCTTTCAGAGGACCTCTATGGTAGGCTCCCTTCCTGTTCCTTCTCTTCAACTGTTTCTGATGTCTATTCTATTTGTCCTTCTGAATAAGAATTAAGCATTTCCTTAGTATTCTCATAGCTAGTTAGCTTCTTTAGGTCTGTGTATTGTAGTGTGGCTATCCTGTATTATGTGGATAATATCTGCTTATAAGTAAATACATAAAATTCATGTCTTTCTGGGTCTGATTTACCTCACTCAAGATGATCATTTCTAGTTCCATCCATTTGCCTTCAAATTTCAAGATTTCCTTGTTTTTAATAGGCGAGCAAGGATGTGGAGAAAGGGAACACTTCTCCATTGTTGGTGGGAGTAAAAACTTGTACAACCACTTTGCAAATCAATCAGGCACTTTCTCGGAAAACTGGGAATAGTTCTACCTCAAAAACCAGCTGTATCAGTCCAGGGCATATACCCGAAAGATGCTTCATCCCGTAAATAGGACATTTGCTCAACAATGCCCTTGGCAGCTGTATTCATAATAGCCAGAATCTGCAAACAACCTAGATGTCCCTCAACCGAAGAATGATACATTTACACAATGGAATACTGTCTCTTTTGCTTCCTAGTTGACAAAGATAAGCAGCTGTCTTCTATGATGTCTATCTGCAACCAGATTCTTCATTCTTTTTATGACATCCAAAACAATGAAAAACAGCCAATCGTGCAATGAACATCTCAAAAAATGACAAGCCAAAATAAACAGCCTCTGCCTTTGACTGATTTTTTATCAGATAATTGTGAGTGAAATTCAAAAACAAAAAAACGTTGGATAGGAAGGAATAGGTAATTGAACATAGTTCTTCCCTCCAACCCCAATTCTCATTCTATTCTTTTGTTATCTATACCATGACACTACATATCAGCTCACAGATACCTCTGTACAAAGGACACATATGTTAAACAATGGATGAAAGGGAACTTTCTGTGTTAAATATAATTTGTACATATTGTAGGCAAAGGAAAACCATGTGGACTTTTAAAAGAAACGTAGCAGGCAAGAGTCTCCAGATTCTGGTCTTCACCAAAGAATATAGTTAAAATACATGAACCTAAAGAAAGATACTGTAATAGGAGAGTGGAAGATGTGAAAGAGAGTGAATCAGGTATGCCTGTTGCCCTTTTAGCTGCTCAGACAAAACATCTGTCAAAAGCCAACCTGAGAAGGGTTTATTAGGTAGTGCTTAAATGTCTATGGGATGTAGTCTATTATGACAATAAGACATGGGAGCAAGAGGCTTCCGCTTGCAGTAGGGGCATATGCATGTCAAAGAGAAGAGTGATAAACGTAATAAATGTTGGTAGTCACCTAGATTTTCTTTTTTTATGCAATATGGAGTCAGGTCTATGACTAGTGCTGCCCATAAATTAATGTGTATCTTCCAACCTCGGTTTACCTAATCTAGACAATCCTCGTAGATATGCACAGAAGTTTATCTCTTCAGAAATTCTTGATCATGTCAAGTTAGCCTTCACAGCATGAGCTTCTGAACACAAAGGTGGTGTCTATAGAGTATGGCACACAGTTGTAAGGAAACGTGAGGAACTAGTAAGAATGTGCTTAAGACAGAAACACTGTTTACTGTTGTAGTAATAAAGATGTAATGTTTCTAAGGCTTTTTTCTAAGAAAACACAGTGACCTGGAACCTGTTATACTGCCTGAACAAAACCCCAGTGAGTTATAATTAATGCCCACCATGCATCGTCTTAATTTTCTTAACAAATTAGCCTCTTCTTTCTTCCTTTTTCAATTCTTCTAATCATTATTAGCATCAGTTAAACAAATGCATGGTCATGTATTTTAAAACTGCATTGCAAAGCTGATTTGAATGTAAAATTATAATATGAAATATCCAAACAAATGTATCAATTCATCAAAGTATTGAATCCAACAGTTGTGGATATTCTGACAACTGCTTTTGGGAGGAGATGACATCTTCATTATCCATTCTGTGGTGCCTGGTAGAAAAAAAATGTCCTTTTTGCACAAAATATGACAGGAAATGCTGAAAACTATCCATCTTATTCTTATGTGAGAATTAGTCATAACTGATGACTGAAAGACAAAGATTTCCATAATGTCATCTTTTCAGCCATGAGCATTCCATCATTAAGGCTTTAGGTCTGCAGTGTGCTTTAAAGAGAACTGAGCATAATACGGCTGATACAGTGCAGTGTCCATTCCTGCCTCCACAGCCTCACTAATGTGCAATGTGCTACTTGTTGGAGCTTCCGATAATGGCTATGTACAGGTTATTTTATTCTTATTATACCAGTAATGCAAAAATATTATGTTATAGATATTTTTATACATGGAGAAATTAGGATTTAAAGACATTAAATAATTGCACATTAGTTAAATAACTAATAATTGAAAATGTGAATTTGATCTCATGTTATTTGGTTCCAAGGTTATTTCTATTGATTCCTAGAATTGGGTTATTTTGTGCCCATCCTGATAGAAGTGATAGCTAAGTTAATGAATTTAATTTCCATATTGATTAAAAAACAACAAAAAGATACACAGAAGCTAAATACAAACAGCAATACAGAGAAATGAAGAGGAAAGGGGAAAGAAGGGAAGGAAGAAAAAGGAGAAAAATAATTTATGGCATCATGAATATAAAAAAGTAAAATAAAAACTTAATGATCAGAGAAGACAAATTTTAAGACCAAATTGGTGCTATAATCCTGTGGGCAGAGTGCACCTGCAAACGATACATGCAAGTGAAAATCTGTAAGAACAGCAAGTGCTTAATACAGCAGTAAGTGGGTGTCCAGTAGGAGGAAGCTGTTTCTTATTCTGTAGGTCATAGCATTCTGATATAATTCAGTGAGTCTCTAAGAGCAACCTAACCATAAACACAGTATAACATTTAACTTAAATGCTTGGCTACATTGCTTAATTCAACTCTGTGCTGCTTTTGTTCGATCTGTGGTAAGCAAAGAATATGAACACACTGTAGTTCTATTTTAAGTCCAAGAACTATTCTCTTCCAAGACCCAAGTTCACTATCAGAATCTCATTGTTTTATATATCTTGACAGCTACTGTATATGATAAAGAAAGGAATATAAGAGAGTCATTGAGTCAGAGTTTAACCAAAATGTCACATAATTTAAAGATTCCAGGCAGAGCAAGCCCTAATATTAAAAGCTTCAGCATGACATCATTTCAGTCAGTTCAAACAGCCAGAGGAAAAAAATAAGCCTCAAGATCAACGTTAAGAAATAATTAGGTACTTTGTGAATGATTTCATCAATCCCCTTGGTCCTGTATCTATTAGTAGCCACAGCATAGAGAACTTGTTTCTCTCTATCAGTGCCATAGGCATTTTAGTTTGCACATAATCTTGGTATATTATAAGGTCCTGAGACAAGTGTATGCTTGTAAATGATTCCCCAAGGACAGAAAGTAAACATTTATGCACAAAAAATGTGACATTTCAATGTAGTTCTATCTATTCTTTATACTTCACCGAATCCAAGTTTTGGTGAACAAAGTCAGTGTAGTGCTGAACTTCCTCACATTTCAGGTTTGCTGAGAGAGTAAGACAGTGTGTCCAACTATTTTATGTAAGACTTTTGTAAAGTGGGTAAAATTAATGAATCCCAACAGTCACATTATTATTTTCCTGTATTTATCTACAGGAGTTTAGGTGTTTTTCACTCATTTTCCTACCATGGCTTACACAGACAAATTATTATTCTAACCCCCCCTTCCTTTATTTTGGGAATATATAAAGAAAAAACATTGTATTTTTTTTTCTTTATTCTTAGAATCTCAGGAAGAAGTAAGATACTGTTCATTCTTCATGTGGTGCTTAAGAAAGATTCACTGGACCTGGAGTTATGACTCAATTGGTAAGGGCACCTGGTAAACGGTCATGAGGATCTGCGATCAGATGCCCAGCATCCACATGAAGGACCATGAGTGCGTATCTGTAATGCCTACACTGTAGTGGGAAGACACAGGAGAATCACTGGGGCAGCCTAGAATCAGATTCAAGGAAAGATCCTGACTTAAGGGAAGAAGATGGAGTATGATAGCACAGAATACCTAACCTTTCCTCTCTTTTGTATGTTTGTGCCCACATCGGTGAATACACAACACACACAATCCACTAAATAAATCAAATCACTTAAAAAAATGAACTATGGGTCTCTGCATGGACTTTATGGATATCAAATTTTGAGCAGAATCTTATTAAAGGAAAGAACACACATAGATATCAGATGCCAGCCTCTAATGGAGCCCATATCAATTCAAAGCATCCTGAAATACTGTTAAAAGTCTGCTCCTTAAGAGCAAGCTTGCCCCTAACACCTTTGGATAAAGATCCTTTGCTCTGGCAGCTGTGAATTGTGAAACTTGTTCCTCGTTCTGCTGGCATCCGTACCCTATTCAGGACAAGTCATCAAATGTCATTTACCACTAAGAAATGTTGCTTACAGCCAATCCATAATCTAATGTGTCTCTTTCTATAAAACCTTAGCCATTTAAAACAGTATTATAGCTAAAGTGAAGGGTGTGGTTTTCCTAATTTCTTCCTCTGCAAGCTTGTCATTTGTGTATAGGAAGGCTACAGACTTTTTTGAGTTAATTTTGTATCCAGCCAATTTGCTGAAGGTGTTTATCAGCTGTAAGAGTTCTCTGGTGGAATTTTGAGGGTCAGTTATGTACACTATCATATCACCTGCAAATAGGGATAATTTGACTTCCTCCTTTCCCATTTGGATACCCTTGATCTCCTTTTGTTGTCTTATTGCTCTGGCTAGAACTTTGAGTACTAAATTAAAGAGATATGGAGACAGTGGGCAGCCTTGCCTTGTTCCCGATTTTAGAGGAATTTCCTTGAGTATCTCACCATTTACTTTGATTTTGGCTATTGGCTTGCTGTATATAGCCTTTATTATGTTGAGGAAAGTGCCTTGTATCCCCAATCTCTCTAAAACTTTAAACATGAATGGGTGTTGGATTTTATCAAATGCTTTTTCTGTATCTAAGGAGATAGCAGTTATCACAGCCTGACAGGTGATTATAAAAGTTAATCATGTATGCACTTTTGCTTAATTAGTAGATAGCAAATTCCCTGCAATTAGAAATTAGGCAGTATTTACTGGTGTGACCTACTGATAAAGTATATTATATGTGAAAGCTTCAATATAAATGAACCTGTTAGTTTATATCTATTTTCATCTTACTTCATATAAGACTATGGATAACATTATCAAGTTTGTTAGTACACATGGACATATATAAACACATTACAAATGTATTCTTATATACAGAATCCATATGATCATGAGTGCACATAAGTACACAGAACATTTGCATATTTGCATAATTGTTGCTTAATCTCTATTTTTAATGAAAAAATATCTTGCTCAAGGAAAGAAAATTGCAAAGAATTTATCACTGGCCATTGTTGCCAGCACATCATATAATCTTAAGAAACGATTTTTAGTTGAGTTGAAGTTGGCTAAGAGGGTACTACATATCTTCCTCATTTCTCAGACTAAACTATGTTTTCTTCTATATTTTTATTAATTGTCCTTTTATGACTACTAGTTACATAACTGCTATTATAAGATCTTTCATTCTGCTGCCTGGTTTCTGTGAGCAGAGTGCCCATCATAGATGTTCAAAAAGCTGCATTGATTTGCGGGCAGGTATTTCTTATTCTGTTGAGACTAGACAAGGAAGCCCAGTTAGGAGAAAGAGATTCAAAGGCAGGCATCATAGTCAGAGACAGCAGGACCAAGCTGCACATCTTCTAAAGGGCCTATTCCATCCCATGCATGACCTCTGCTTAATGATTCAGTATCTGTGAGCCTCCATGGGTCAGGATCAATTGATTATGTAAGGTTTTTTTTTTGTGTGTGTGTGTTGTCCTTGACCTCTCTGGCTTTTTTAACCCTTCTTCCATAAGATTCCATGAGCTCTACCTAACCTAATGTTTGCCTGTGGTTCTCTGCATCTGTTTTTATGAGCTGCTGGGTGAAGCCACATAGATAACAGTTATACTAGCCTCCTGTCTACAAGTAAAGCAAAATATTATTAATAATGTCAGGGATGGGCTCTCTCATGGCATAGATTCAATTTGGACCAGTGATTGGTTGGCCATTTCTTCACTTTCTTCTCCTTTTTTAAAATCCCTGCACCTCTTTTAGGCAGGAAAAAGTGTGGGTGGAAAGTTTTGTGGTTGGGTTGGTATTGCCATCCCTCCACTGGAAGTTGTGCCTGGTTATCGGAGGTGACTGTTTCATGTTCCGTGTTTCTTATTGCTAGGAGTCTTGGTTAGAATCATCCTCTTACATTCTTGGGATTTTCCATTGTCCTAGATTTCTATCTTGTTCCAGAGATACCTCCCAACTGATTTTAGTTCCTTCTTCTGCCATCCTCCACACAATAAAGGATCATAATCCTTTAATAGTGAGATGGGTACACTTTTATTATCCATAAGCTCATTTAACAGGTTTATTAAATTAAATGACATTTAAACTATGCATTATTATGTCAAATATGGTAAGAATAATCATCTCCCTAAATAGGTGCAAGAAAATATAGCTTCTGTGTCCCTCTACTGTAGGTATCTCATACTATCATTTTGGTTCCAGCTCTTAAAGAATATTTAAGCTGTATATTATGCTTTTCTCTGCCATTCAGAGCTTATGACTGAAAAGAAATCAATGGCAAGCTGTCGACAGGGTATCAAATGGCATATATCTTAGGTAATTGTGTTAGTTACTCATGGAGAACAGAAATTAGTCTGAACATGAATATGTCAGTTTGGGATATCTTGACACCTCATTAATCATTAGGTAATTGCTAGCCTATTATTTTTCCTAAAGTTACACACTGACAAATACTTTTACATCTTTGTATTTAAGAGAATGTACCATATTAAATAGCATTTACAGAGTAATGTGTCAAGTACTTTGGATGGCATATATGGAAATTTTCATTAGAAATTCTTCTTCAGGTATTAGGATAACTATACACTGCTTGATGATTGGGATAAGTTTTCCATCCTTTTATCCTAATGTACTATTTATTATTGATCACATGGTATTGCTTATTTACAAGAGTAGATTCATGAAACTGAAATAGTCAAATCAAGTTGCAAAGGGTAGAGGCTGTAGCTATAGCTACAGCACAGCAGTAGAGTGCTTGCATGGCATAGACAAGGCCTTGATTTTGACCTTCAATATCAATAAAATATCCAGAAAGAAGAAAAGGAATTCAAATAAAGCAAATATCTAAGTGTAATTTATATTCTGTGTATTTAAAAAAAACATTATATCACTGAGCTTTTGAGCGGTTGAAATTAAAAAAAAACATTACTTCTCTAAGTATTAACATATATATGAAACAATTACTTAAATATGATGCTATATATGATTGTATTTATTACAAATAACATATGTTATGATGTAAAATTTTGTGTCTACATGCCATATACATAACTAAATATATTAAAAACTAGTTTTGGGGAAAGATATTTTATATAATATATTTAAAACATAATTTTCATGTTGCCATTATTTTATACAAAAATTGAAATAATATTATGTGCAGGTTTTAATAATTATTTTTTTAAATAAGCTGGTAAGTTTTTTACATTTTGGAGTTATATTCACTGGCCAATGGGTAGTACTTTATATATATAATATACAAATTATTGATAGTATTATTTATATATACATATTTTAGTCCATTATCGCTTGAAATTTTCTGAAAATTAAATTGTGTTATCTTTTCTTTTTTGAGAGACCTGAGACTAATATGTGAAGTACTTGACAGATTTTCTTATTTTAATCACTCAATTTAAATACAATATAACTCTTTCTAGATGTCAATGAATAGTTCAGTTGACATGCATAAAGAAGACTATGCTGACACTAGAGCTTTGTGACATGCATACCAGGTTCTCCCACTTGAGGGATAAAAGAGTGAGACTATTTTCAAAAGGGTTTCTAAGAAAAGCTAAACAGTGAAATGCCAAGCTGCCTGCGAAAAGGCCCATGAAGTTTCAGCTGCACACGAAGAACTACAGACACTAAAGAGATGCTGAAAGCAGGAGAGAGTTTTCCCCATGGAAGAATACACCAGTGCATCTAGTACCAGATACCGGCCCTAAAAAAATATGTACAAGTAACACACACACACACACACACACACACACACACACATATATATATATGCATATAACAAGAAGTAATGAAAAGTGGAGCATGAAAGAGAGCAAGGGTGATATATGGGATGGTTTGGAGAGAAGAAGGGGAAGAAAGAAATGATGTAATACTATCTAAATTAAAATAAAACTGTTTAATCTTAGTTTCTCTGACCAAAATGGATAATAATTATCCACAGGTAAACTCCCTAAGGGGGATATATAAATATCATTCATTTTCTCTCAAAGGTGAGCACACAGAGGTGTGTTTAACAATGAACTCAATAAACTCTCAAGTGCTATCCCTGTTAGGCATTCTGCCTCTTAGGTAGATCATGCATAGATTGAGTATGTGTGGCAGGCAAGTACCGTATTTTGTTTGTTTGTTTGATTGATTGATTGATTGATTGATTGCTGTGTTTTGGTTTGGAAATAGCATTTCATGTAGCTCAGGCTAGACTGAAACTCAGTAGGTATACATGAATGACCTTTAATTTTAGCCCTCCTGATTTACCACCCAAGTGCTAGGATTACAGGGGTGTGCCACCTTACAGGGTTGCATGTGTTTTAACTCTATGGAAAATGAAGAATGTATTAACATTTCCCTTGTTCTGGCCTGGTTTTCAGACCATCAAAGCTGAACTGCTGGGATTCTAAATTTAACTATTAGTGCAGTCTGTAAACAGTGTTCAATGAATAAAAGATAAGTGGAACCATCTGTTAATTTTATCAGCTTCCTACAGAGCAACCCATACTGAGAATATTGTTCATAAGCCCAGACTATAGAATACAGTAAAATTTCAAACGAAATCCAAGAAAACATGCACATATTAAAAACTAACCTTCAACATATTTTCTGTTCTCACTCTCCACTATTTTTCCATTTCCACATGCATGAGAAAATGGCCCTTATAGTTCAACAACTACCATGTTCTCGGTGTTTGATAGACACTATTGATCC
The DNA here is from genome assembly GCF_903995435.1 of Acomys russatus. Lineage (NCBI taxonomy): Eukaryota > Metazoa > Chordata > Mammalia > Rodentia > Muridae > Acomys > Acomys russatus. The sequence goes on along the minus strand of NC_067143.1, from coordinate 40,318,638 downwards.
TTTTTATAATCTCCTATGAGAAAAACGAAAATTTCGGTTTACAAGAGCATGATGATGATGAATGGTTAGTGTCACAAAGACACAAACTGTAGACATTGTATCCCACTCCAGCTCTATCTGATGTCAACCCTACGCTGTTTAATATAATATCAATTTCTTATAGAAATGCTGTATCGGACATATAGCTATCACTATACATATGTTAAGGGCACATTTATACTTGTTGTTACAAAAAAATAGACAGTTAAGCAGAAAGTCTAAAAACAAAAAACATATGCTTTCTTCATTCCTACAAAGGAAAGGGAAGAAATAATCTGTTTTTTTTTTTTTTTTTCTTTTTACCATTTTATTTCCTCACTACTCTTTCAGATGAGTATCCAATTACGGGCACACTGTAGACTTAGATATTATACAATAAGTTACTTAATCATTCTGACTCCAGTTCTTAATTTAAATGTAAGACTAATAATAATCTGCAAGCAGGGATGTTGTATTATGCGGTGGTTATTTTATTGTGTTGACTAGCAACCAGCAAATCTGTGGGACATGGCTGTACTAAATGTTAGTTGTGGCTGTGCTCATTGCTTTGTGCATTCATTCAATGAATAATAAATGAGGCCCACATGCAAAGTCATACAATATCAATGGGAAAAAGAAGTTTATTTGCCAATCACATCAATCTTCCCAGATGTATGGCACTGGTAAGTTGAGTGTGCTCCAGTGAAATGCCAGACATCAGGGAGCTTAGAAGCAGCACAAACGGTGCTGGATGCCCTTAAAAAGAAAAAAGGACACAAAGTTGAGTGGGTAAGGAAAAGCATCTGAGTGATGGTAAGAGAGTAAATATGATCAAAATAGGTTGTATAAATTCTCAAAAGAATTTATAAATTGTAATGAGAACTAATAAAAATAAGAAAAAGTGGTTGTCTTTTGAATTACATTATATTGATTACTTTGTGTTGATTTCAGTACCCACCCAGTGGTACTGCCCCTCAAACAAACTATTTGTAAGTAACTGTGCTATCAATGATGCAATATATAAACATCTATAGTGCTCTTTTTCCTGGTTCTTTCCTAACATTATAACCGCAGTCAATGCCATCCTCTTAGTCTCTTAGTTTGCTTTGTAATTTATTAAAATGTATTTATTCTAACATCAAATTTAACTACTTTTCATTTATTCTACTCAGTGGGTATTAATGTATCCACCATGCAGTCTCTAGTACTGTGGAAGCACTAAGACATGATAATAAAAAACCAAAACCTTGCTCCTGGATCCAGTGCTCTTGGAACATTTGGTCCAGTGAAGCATTATAGCATGTGATATGGCTGAACAGAGTCAGTCTAAATCTGTGATGGGAAGAAGTGGATGTTCAGGAATTATCAAGGCCAAGGTTATGCTTCTTCCGGAATGGTTTAAATTTGTAGAAATAAATATAAGTAATGAGAATAGTTTAAATTTGTAGAAATAAGTCATGATGATTTCTCAAACAAACTTTACATTTTAAAGTAGTTGTTCGCATCATTATTGTGATGATAGTAGCTTCTGTGTTTACTTCTTCCTCAGCCTCTCCTGGTGTCATCATCAAGCCTTATTTACTATTGCTCGTTTTCCCAAGTCATGAACTAATGTTGATCTATTATTATAAACTGAAGCTCACACTTTATTTAGGTTTGCTTAGTTTTCACCGTTACCATTTTTGTCTTAGACCACAGTTAGGAGGCTCTTAGACTCTTCAGGACTGACTTATCCTCAGATTTTTCTTTTCCTTCTTTCCTTCCTTCCTTCTTTCCTTCCTGTCTTCCTTTTTTTCTTCTTTCCTTTCTTTTTTTTTTTTTTTTTTTTTTTTTTGACTACATGGAATTTTGAAAAATACTGTGGTATTTGGTAGAGTCCTTCTGTTGGGAGTTATTTCAGGCATTCTTCATTATGGCACTGGGAATTATGCATGTTGAAGACCACAGGAAAACCTTAAATGCTTTTTGCATCATATCAACGACCCACAGTGTTATAACGTGGTGAGGTTTAAGTGGCCAAGAGTAAGAAGATTCTAGAGAGGGTGTGGTAGAAGGAAAGAAAACTAACACTAAAGATGTTGGGGGTAAATTCATGAAAATCGAATATTCTAGAAGCTTCCATAAGGAAATTTTAAAAAGTTTAGTTGGCATAACATTCTACAAAGGTTAATGTTCCTTCCAGAAGCCATTGGTTGTCAGGTTTAAAAAAAAAAAAAAAAAGCCAAGTGTGGGATATTCCCTTTCATCTGTTTGTCAAAGGTATTAGATATGCCCACATCTTCAAATCATTATCGGCTATTGACAATACTCCTGATCTCTCACTACAACTTGATGACAATAATTTATTTCCGTACACCATACACTTAGGTCATAGGACTTGGAGAAGTACATGTATTAATGATCTTTTACACAGCTGGTTAGCTAGTATAGTGTTTTAATTTGCTTTACAAAGTGAAAGCCTAGCAAATGTCTGAACCCTGTGAGCTACAATAATGACAAGACTGGAAAGATATGCCCATTTGTTTATCTTTGTGCAATAAAGGCATAAATGTTACAATAATAACCAATGGCTTTCTGATTAAATTTTAGGCTGACTCCATATGACTAGTCATGTAAACATGGCATAGACCTTGTGTCTTTGAAAGTTATGCAGTCTGTGGGAGAACACACTACTCTTATTTTGATAAGTGGATACAGCACTAAACTACTTTCTAAATATTTATCCTATTACTGATAGATTAGAGCAGCTTTTGCTCAACATCAGATAACAAAGGTTCATGGAGATTGCTGGAATTAATTTATTCTGGATATGACAAAGGTATTGCACTCAGACACTCACAGCTGTGCCTATCCACATAAGCTCAAACCATGTAACATTTTAGCATGAATGAGTGAAGAACTCCTGAGATTCCACTTCTAGCTGAGAGTTACTTCAGCGGTTGTCTGCTGGGGAAGGGAAATTTGGTTTTCTTGGACCTGTGGCCACTGGTAGTTTGCCCATCCTCCAACAGATGGTGTAACAGGCATCTTTAAAGAAGAAGCAGGTATAAGGTTGAGATGAATACTCAGGGCAGTGAGGTAGATATGATCAGAATATACTATATACATGTATGGAATTCTAAAACATAAATAATATAAAATTAATTTTTAAAAGATTGATCCATGTTTATGTTTATCTCTATCATTTTTTTAGGTCGCACCTTTACTAAGATATTTCTTTTTTTTATTTTCCTATACTATTTAGGTTTGATGTATAGAAAAATTCAAGCTCAAAAAATATTCCATTTAATTCCATGTTCTCCTCAAAGAGCAGAAAAAAAAAAGGATCATTTTCAATCTGGAACCATCAGAAAATTTCCCTAATATAAAACAGGGGAAAGAATCAGAGACTTTTAGTTTAACAACTTGTATAATTCAGTAAACTAAGATGTTCTGCCTGGAAGAAGTGAGGTGGCTCTGCGGGCATCTTTTGCAGTTGCTTTTATGTGACGCAGCTGCAGCAGCCTTAGGATGTGCTTTATAACCTCGTCCATACAAAATCTCAGCATGCAAAAGGATAAATGTAGCCATCTGTCACTTATGGAAGGGGAAGCGACCAGAAGCATTAGCTAACCCACCACTTTTAATTTCATTCATACAGCAGCCAAACAGAATAGACAGTACTGAACCTGTTTTACAGAAGAGCTGCAAAAATCTCAGCTAACACCATGTGTTAAGCTTCAAATATAAAAAAGTAAAGCCAGGATTTTAGAATTCTAATCCCATATTTACAATATCAAAAAAAGATATTAATCAAAGAGCCAATATTAATAATATGCCATCACTTTTCTCCATCCAATGTAGAAATAGAAGAATATGCTAGTTTGTGGAGAAAGTGCTATGCTAATCATACTGTTGAGTATAGAAAGAGTACAGAACCACAGTGCGGCTGCGGCATATGGGAGAATGCAGTGATAGGATTACAGTTAGACAGGATTATAGAGGTTGATAGTCAGAAGATTCCAACTATCATACTATTGGATAAAGAAATAAAAACCAGGATAAAATATATTGGTAATTACCGTTCAATTATATTGCCTTGTAATCAACATTAACATAATTTAATGTATATGACCTAGTCAGGGAACCATAGAAACATCACTTCTGACTCATTCTAACACTATCAGTCACGATAGACTACTGATCTTCTACTTCCCTCAAAAGCAAGATCAGAAACAAGATGTGAAGGGAAAAGGAAAAAAAGTCTCACTAAGAAGGAGGTCATTCCATCAATTGCACAGTCCTTGGAAAAAGCTGCAAATGGCCAAGGTTCCTACTGTCAGCTCACTGGACTGACAATATATTGGCTAACTGGCTCTTTAATCCTATTTTTCTGCTTCCTTGAGTCTCATGGATGCTCCCACAAACTGAATTTCTAGATAGCAAACCTCCTAGGAAAGCTGTTGCTGAGTAAGTTTGTGGCACAATAAGTCTTTAACTTGGGGTAAGAGTGATTAACTTCCAATCTCCCCATTATTCTGAACAATAAAAAAATGCTGGCAATCTGTACTAACTGATCAAGTCTAAACTATTTTACAATCTTGTGATAGTTGATAAAGGATGCTAAGTAAAAAATCATGTGGAAATGGCCAGTGAACCTAAGAAATACAAATGGTAATATTTAAGCTTGAATTAAAGGATAGACATTTCATGGACACAGTGCTTACACATTTGAGCATAGGTTTTTTAACTTGTGTTTAAAAGATTCACTCACTCAAATACATTTTAAATTAGACTGATTTATCCCATTTGAAACAGATTAATGGTTAAGTTTGGTTATCCACTTGACACAATAGGGAATAATCTGGAAGGAGAGTCTCAGTGAGAAATTATTTATATTTGGTTGGCCAGTGGACATGCCTGTGAGATATTTCGTAGGAAGACCCACCTTAAATGTATGTAGCATTATTTCATGGGCAAGCTGAGTACTAGGACAGCTGTGCTATGTTCCCTTTGTTCCTGATTACTAATGCAAAGTGGCCAGCTCCCTCAACATTCTGCTGCCATGACTGCTATAACCTGAAATCAACCCTTTCTCCCATAATTTGTTTTTCTTGGAAATAAAAAATGAAAGGGAGGCGCGAACACAGAACCTGAACAGCAGAACAGGAGTGAGGGCAGAGCATATGACAGGCTGTGCTATGGACCCCAAAACCCCAACGTCTGTGTTTTCCAGGTGGATGAGAGGCCATGGTGTGGGAAACTCGGGGTCCAAAATCACATCACCTAGTTAAACCTGGAAAAAACTCTCAGGTTCCAGGCCTCCTGGTCTCAGCATCAGGCCACATGCCTGCTCCCACCTGCTGTAGATTCAGAGTACCAGGGCTGTGTGCCTTACATTCTCCTATTTCTCATACAAGCAACTTGATGGCACACCAGAAAGCCTCCAAGAAAAAGGAAGCAGACACATCCAAGAATAGAAAGCAGGAAATGATCAAACTGAGGGCTCAATTCAATAAAATAGAAACAAAGAAAACAATTCAAAAAATCAACATAACCAAGAGATAGTTCTTCGAGAAAACTAGCAAGATAGACAAAACCTTAGCCAAACTAACTAACAGGCAAGGTAGACTATTCAAATCCCACAAAATTAGAAATGAAAAGGGAGACATAATGACAGACACTGAGGAAATCCAAAGATTCATTAGGTATTACTTCAAAAGCCTTTATGGACAAAATTTGAAAATCTAAATGAAATGGACAATTTTCTTGATAACTACCAATTACCAAAATTGAATCAAGATCAAGTAAACAAATTAAATAGTCCTATATCCCCTAAGGAAATAGAAGCAGTCATCAAAAGTATCCCAACCAAAATAAAAGAAAAAAAACCCTAAGAAGAGGGATTCCATGCAGAATTCAACCAGACATTCAAAGAAGAGCTAGTACCAATACTTTCCAAAGTATTCCACAAAATAGAGCCAACATAAGAGGAACATAACCAAACACATTTTATGATGCCACAGTCACCTTGATACCTAAACCACACAGACCTAACAAAAAAAAAGAGAATTTCAGACAATTTCCCTTATGAACATTGATGCAAAAATATACTCGATAAAATACTCACAAACAAAAGTAAAAAAACACAACATCAAAAATATGACCTCCCCCATGATCAAGTAGGCTTCATCCCAGGCATGAAAGGGTGGGTCAATATACAGAAATCTGTCAATGTAATCCATCATATAAACTAATTGAAAGAAAAAAACCACATGATCATCTCCTTAAATGCCAAAAAGCATTTGAAAAAATCCAATACTCATTCATGTTAAAAAGTCTTGGAGAGGTCAGGGATACAAGACACATTACCTACAAATAGTAAAGGCAAAGTACAGCAAGGCTCTAGCATCAAAGTAAATAGAGGAAAATTAAATCAATTCCACTGAAATCAGGGACAAGAAAATGCTGTCCACTCTCTCCATATCTCTTCAATATAGTACTTGAAGTCCTGGTTAGAACAGTAAGACAAGTTCAGGAGGTCAAGGGGATACAAATTGGAAAGAAAGAGGTCAAAATATCACTTCACTAGTCAAGGATGATATGATAGTAAGTATATATAAGTGACCCCAGAAAGTCTGCCAAGGAATTTCTACAGCTTATAAAGACCTTCAGCAAAGTGGCTGGATACAAAACCAACTCAACAAAACAAAAACAAACAAGCAAACAAAAAACAGTAGCCTTCCTGTATACAAAAGACAAATGTGCTGAAAAATAAACTAGAGAAACAGCAGCTTTCATATCAGCCACAAAAAAATAAAGTATTTTTATGTAGCTCTAATTAAACAAGTGCAAGTCTTATATGAAACAAAACAAAATCTTCAAGTCTCTAAAAAAAGAAATTGAAAAGAAAGATTTCAGAAATGGAAGATCTCCCATGCTGACAGATAGGCAGGATTAAAATAGTACATTTTACCAAAAGCAATCTACAGATTCAATCCAATTTCTGTAAAAACACCAACACAATTCTTTACAAACCTTGAAAGAAAATTCCTCAACTTCATATGGAAAAACAAGAAAACCTTGAATAGCTAAGACAATCCTGTACAATAAAAGATCTTTTGGAGGTATCTCCATCACTGATCACAAGCTGAACTATAGACCAACACTAATAAAAACTACATGTTACAGGCATAGAAACAGGCTGCTGGATCAATAGAATCAAATTGAAGACCCAGAAATAAACCCACAAACCTATGGGCAATTGATATTTGACAAAGAAGCCAAAAACATAAAATGGAAAAAAGACAGCATGTAATGAAGATCTAACTAGATGTCTACATGTAGAAAAAATGCAAATAGATCCATTATTTGCAACCCTGCACAGTACTCAACTACAAGTGGATTAAGGACCTCAACATAAAACCAGACACACTAACTCTGTTAGAAGAAAAAGTGAGGAAGAGTCTTGAATTCATTGGTACAGGAGACAACTTTATGAAGAGAATACCAACTTCTCAGGGTCTAAGATCAATAGTTATTAAATTAGACCTCATGAAATCGAAAAGCTTCTATAAGGCAAAGGACACTGTTAACAGAACAAAACAACAGTCTACAGATTTGTGGAAATCATTATCCACTCTACATCTAATAGGAGGGCTAATATTCAAATTACATAAAAAATTTGAGAAATTAAACACAAACAAACCAAATAATCTAGAATTCTCAACAGAGGACTATCGAATGGCCTAGAAACACTTACAGAAATCCCTCATCATAAAAAGAGATTAAAGAAACCGTGGTACATTACTCATCTGTTAAAAACTAGGAAATGTTGAGATTTACAGGCAAATGGATGGAACTGGAAAAGGTCATCCTGAGAGAGGGAACTCAGACTCAGAAAGACACATGTGGTATATACTCAGTTAAAAGTGGATAGTGGCCCAGCATAGAGGTCCTCTGAGAGACTGCTCCCAGCAGGGGATTAGGACAGATGCCAGGACTCCTTGCTAGACTCTGGGTGTAGCGCTTAGTATAAAAGAATGGAGGAATAGACGGACGCAGAAGTTTCAAGAGCTCCATAAGGCGACCATCAAACCAGGGTGATATGGATCCAGGGCAGCCTGCACAAACTGTTGTGCCAGCCAATGACAATGCATGCAATAAATCTAGACCCCCTGTCTAGATATAGCCAATGGACAGCTCATTCTCCACAGTTGTGGGGAGAGTGGGTACTGCCTCTCACATAAACTCTCCTAGCCGGATTTGATCACTTCCCCTTGGCATGGAGGCCTTTTGGGCACACAGAGGAAGGAGAAGCAAGCTATTTGGATGAAACATGATAGGCTATGGTCATATAGTGGGGAAGGAGGTCCCCTTCTCTCAGAGGTCTAGGGGAAGGGAATAGGGCATAAGAGGGAAGGACTCTAGGAACAGGAAGATACAAGTGAGGGTTTAGCAATCGGGATGTAATCTGAGCAAACTGTAATAAATTAAAATGTTTTAAAACTTGATAAATTTATTTCTTTTTAATTTATTTTGGGAGGTACATTAATTCAGACTCAAGCAAAGCAGGCTCTACAGCTATATATGTGGAAATTTTAAGTGACTCTATGCAGTCATATTGTTAAACACTATTAAACGCCTCAAAGTTTTAAAAGTTCAGCTTAGAACCCCTGCATATATAATGAGATAGTTTCTATTTTCTTTTCTTTTTTATTTTTTACACTAACCTGAACTTCCTATTTACTCAGGTAATTAATTTTATTACTTCTCAAGTCTATGCTGGGGTTGAAGACCAGATAGTTCACTTTTACAATTAAGCTTAGTTTTTTAGGGGTTAAGACGCTCTTAGGTCTAGATAGATGTTTTAAGTTGATAGAAATTACATATGATAGAAATCGATTTACATTCAGAATTTTAGATTCACCAAGATAGGAAATATGTTTTCTTCAAGGTTAAAAATAAAATTGGCCAAAACATTAGGATTGTAACATTAATATAATTCCTGATTGTTTCATGGTTATTTTTGCTGCATATAGTTTATTTTTATATGTGTAATAATATAAATGTATTTGTAAAATTATTTTTAAAAGAAATGCTCAACATCCTTAGTCTTCAGAGAAAGGCACATCAAAACAACTCTGAGATTCTATCTTACACCTGTTAGAATGGCTAAGATCAAAAACTCAAGTGACAGCACATGCTACAGAGGATGTGGAGAAAGAAAAACACTCCTCCATTGCTAGTGGGAGTGTAAACTTATACAACCACTCTGGGAATCAATCTGGTGCTTTCTCAGAAAATTGGGAATAGTGCTACCTCAAGACCCAGTTATACCACTTCTGGCCATGTAGCTTAAATATGCTTCACCATACAGTAAGGACATTTGCTCAACTGCATTCATAGCCAGGATCTGGAAACAACCTAGATGTCCCTCAATCAAATAATGGATATAGAAATTGTGGTACATTTACACAATGGACTACTACTCAACTTTTAAAAACAAAGAAATTCTAAAATTTTCAGACAAATGGATAAAACTAGAAAAGATGATCCTGGGTGACATGACACAGAAAGACACGCATGGTATATACTCATTTATAAGTGAGTATTAGCCATAAAATACAGGATAACCACACTGTAATCCACAGACCTAAGGAAGCTAAATAACAAGGAGGTCCCTAGAGAGGATGCTTATTTGCCATTCCGAAGGGCAACTAGAATAGACAGTGGAAGTGCTTGCAGAGCAGGAACAAGTCAGGAACCTACCATAGAGGTCCTCTGAAAGACTCCACCCAGCAGAGGATCAAGCAGATGCTTAGACTCACAGCCAAACATTGGCACAGAGCCCAAGGAAACTTATGGAAGAGTTGGAGGATACAAGGAAATGAAGGGGACCGGAGCTCCATAGGCGAACAATAGAGCCAACAAATGTGGGCCCAGGGGGACCTGCAGTAACTACTTATTATTTGGCAAGTTTAAAATTACTATCATAATCTATTACAAGTTATGAGGTGTGTGTATAATAAAGCAGGAGGATGGCCACCCACTACCCATTTTTTCTTCACCTTCTTTTCTTTCCATTTTATGGAGCATGATCTTATATATTATTCTTACCCCTACTTACCAGACTTACCCTACTTCTCCTAATATTAAAGCAATATATCTCTCTTTTTTAATTGAAGTAAATGTTCATTAGGCTCATTAGAGTCTCCCAGGTATCCAAGTGAAACAAAGTAGTTTATATTTCAAGTCCCAGACTGATCAGAGTCATTCTTTCTCCAGCCATAATGCATCATCAATTCTTTGATGCTATGTTACCTAAGATGAACTCCTAATATACCTCTTTGTAAAATAACAGATAAAATTGCTCATCAGGTATAATTTGTCTTCATTTCGTTAAAGTGACTTATTGATAAGTTATACAAAAATAAACTCTGAGAACTTTCCTTTCCATGCCAGAGATATAGAGGAGGTTCTGCCCTCCACGGCACCTAAATTATGCCACCACAGTTTCAGCTTGTCTTAGAGTTTTAGGTGAGGATTTTATATCACAAATAATTATGATAATATACCAATTAGAGAAGCAGCCAATTTCTGCATTTGCTTGTTTAAAATTAATGGTTCTGAACAATAAAATTTCATTTATTTGAACATCATTAAACAGAAAATATGATCTATGATGTTTGTTCATATCACCTTGTAGCAAGGAGATCATAATAACAAAAAATATTTTATTTCAATCTCAATATATTCTGTCCAGTGGCATTGCAAAAATAGTATCCTCTACTCTGTTCGATTTTTAACAAAATATTTTTAATTTATGTGTATATAATTGAAAATAGCAGTTCTAATTGCTTGGTCAATTAGTTTCAGATTTACATATTAAGCCTTGGAGTAACATTGGTCTCTAATACTTAGGTATAAATTATGCTCTGCACCTTGGATAAACTTTGCATTAAGGGAAACTCACCAAATCACAAGAGCTATATTGTATACAGATGAAATACCAGGCGCCAGGTGATCAATCAAGTAAATTCTATTCAATCAATAGGCAAGTGTTCTAGCAAGGATATCAATTTTCATCTTCCTTATGACTCTCTTAGGGCAGAATCTAAAAAGTATTGGTAGGTGAAACTGAAGACCTGGAGTAGTGGAAATAAAAACCTTGAAAGTCTCCCTTGAGTTATACAGGCCTTGCACTGCTGCAGTGGCTATTGTGCAAATGTTCATGGAGTAACAGAATACGGGCAAAACAAAAGAAAGGATATTTCTCTGCTGCGATGAGAAACAGTGCACTTGTTGGTAAATTCTAGCTTGAATTTTGAGCTCTATAAGAGTGCTGATGCATGGCTGGATTTGCCCCAGTGACTCAAATGGAGTATGGAGCTCCGTAGCTTAAATGAGTACAAACATAATATGAATATCACTGTGGAGAATGATATGAGATAATGTGAAAGGTAAAGATAAATAAATAAAATAAAATGGATCCAATGTTGAAGACTTTACCTGGAATGAAATATGAAAGAGGCTGATTAACAAATAAAGATATAAAATAGATAGCATCCTGAAGGAAACATGGAGGGAAAGAATGGAAAACTAGTTGACTTGGAAGTGGTTTATGTGTAAAAGAGAAACATCCAGATGTTGAAGTATAGTTATTCTATATATATAGTTATTCTTTTAAAACTCAGGTGAAATGGATAAGACTTGGGACACATTTTTAAAAAACTGTACATTAACAAAATGGTGAAGGGAAATTTTTGTTGAATAAATCAAACTTGAAAGATACTAAAGAAAAGTTAGAATATCACATATGAACCATGACAGTAGTTACCGGTAAAAGTGGGAATCTGAGGGTCAAGTTTGCCTTCAGGAAGTGTATACTTCATAGCATCTTCTAAGCCTTTGCATATGGCATGGCATGTTGGAAAACTTAAATCGGTTATCACTTAAAATTTAAAACCTAAATCCAGCACACTGTGTGACCTTATACTATTACTATTTTATATATTTTCTTATGTATTATAAATGGACAAAATTATACTGCAACTCAATATGAAAATAGGATTAGATCCCATCTATGAAAATTTAAATCAATATGAGCAATTCAAGGGAAGTTATATCGCATATGCTGAGATCCTGGCATGCACAAAGAAGAGATTATGGAAGATGAGTAATCCCTTGACTGGTAGTTAAATAAAACAAAGGGGAAATACAAAGGGTGACTGGAAGCTCATCCAGGAAAACTAATATTACGACTTGAGGTTTCCATGATGAGCTACGCCTCATAGAACAACGGCAATAGTCACCGTGTGTCAGGGTGGAGGACTTGTAGTAAAACACTGAATAAATGACAATACAAAGGGAAAAGATAGTTTTCTCTGTTCAGGAGGCGGGGCCACATTTCTTCTATTCCTTATCTGCAACCTTCTCTTTCACTCTCAGTGCTTGATCATTACTCATGTCCAGCAACCCTTCATTACTTCCCAGCACACCCGCTCTTCACAAAACCACTTGAGGGGCAGTTATAGCTATGTTACAGATATAACCTGGGTGACGAAACAATGAAGGCTGGGAATAATATGGCTTATCAGTTTAATTAGTTAATGCAAAACAATGTTCAGATTTTTCCAATTCCATACCAAGTAAGAAATCAAAAACTCAGAATGAGGAGTAGGTTAGGCCACAGTTTAAAATTAGTCTTCTGGTTCACACTGGTAAAATAACGATTCTCTAGATTATAAAAAATAAAAATCTTTCTTTCTTTCTTTCCTTCTTTCTTTTTTCTTTACTTATCTATTCACATTACATCCGGGTAGTTGTCCCATCTCTCCTCCCTTCTCCTCTCAGTCTCACCCTCACTCCCTCTCCCATATTGTCCCTCACCAATTCCTCAGAAAAGGGGATTCCCGCCCCCCCCTTACCATCCACCCAGGTCATCAAGTCACATTAGGACTAAATGTGTCCTCTTCCCCTGAGGCCTGGCAAGGCAGTTCTGCCAGGAAAAAGTGATAAAAAAAAAATCTGGGAACAGACTCCATGTCAGAGACAGCCCCCACTCCCATTATTAGAGGACTTACATGAAGCCTGAGCTGTCCATCAGCTACATTGTGAAGGGGGCCTAGCTCCAGTCCACACATGGTCCTTGGTTGGTGCTTCAGTCTCAGCAAGGCCCTTTAGGTCCTGGATAGCTGGTTCTGCTGGTCTTCTTGTGGAGCTGCTGTCTCTTCCTTCTTTTCTCCTTCCTCCCATTTTTTTTCACACAAAACTGCAACCATAACTGATTTCAATTTTATGCCCATTTAACTCAGTAAGCATTTGCTTGACCTCCAGATACTCTCAACTACACCAAATGCTATGAAAGAAATCAAGAAAATCAATTCCCCCTGGTGGGGCAGCCTTGCCAGGCCACAGAGAAGGAGGATACAGGTGATTCAGATAAGATTGTATAGGCTGAGGTCAGATGATAGGGTAGGAGGGCTTCCCCTTTCTGAGGACAAGGGGAGGAAGGAAGGGGGATGAGGGGCAAAGGGTGGGACCAGGAGGCCATGAGGGAGGCAACTACAATCGGGATGTAAAGTGCATAAATTACAAATAAATAAATAAGTAATGAAGGAAAGAAGGAAGGGAAGGAGGGAGAGAGGGAAGAAGGAAGGAAGGAAGGAAGGGGAGAAGGAAGGAAGGAAGGGATAAAGAAAGCAAGGAAGGAAGGAAGCAAGGAAAGAAAGAAGAGAAAACCACTTTCACTGAGAAATCCCCTTCCCCATCCCATTAGTTATAGCATTCATGGAACATGTTATGTTTATCTATTTTAATAATTCCTATTACAGAATATAATGTAATTGTTATAATTTTATACATCACACAACCAAATGTTTGATAGCATTAAACATAAAACTGTAAGATGCTAAATAGGAAACTTGATTGAAGGAAACAGATTTTAGCAAAAGACACATGGTCAAGAAATTAACTAAAGAAGGAAAGCTGCACACTATTTTGATGAAAGGATTATTAAAATACACTTTGAATTAATCTTTAAATGATTTTTGAAGATTATTTGAATTGACTAAAAAGCCAACTGAAATCACCAACCCATAAGTATGTTTGGTGTACTCATTCATAATACCTAGGGTGAAACATAAATATTTTATACTATCTAGCGCTTCGTTTTTAAGATTCTTTTGTAACCAGGTAGCAGATTATGTGCACATTTCAGGCAAACATATCAATGATCTGTCAAGTAGTTTTATACATTCTGTCACACTCATTAAAATGTACTTGCTGGGTGGCTGGAATGATGGAAAGGTTCTTGCCACTTAACAGTGAAACCTTGAGTTACATTCCTGAACTCATAAAAACTGGAAGAAAACTGACCTTGCTAAGTAGTCCTCTGACTTATACACACACACACAAGGAAAACTGACCTTGCTAAGTAGTCCTCTGACTTATACACACACATACACACACACACACACACACACACAAACACAAACACCACATAAATAAATAAATACCAACTCATTTTGTGTTGGAGAAATATCTTGGATAATAAAGTGCATCCAGGGCTTGAGTGTCTGCACATCTGTCCCCCACACTCACACAAAAATTAAAAGGTTTCACACATTTTTAATCACAGTATAGTACTTGGGAGGAGGATAGAGTGAAATTCCTGCATTTTATTGGCCAGTCAGCTAAGAGAGATAGATGAGTCCCAGACCCCAGTGGATGGCTTCTGAAGAAAGAAGTGTAAGCAAGAGAATGACAAAATGACCCGTGGCTTCAAAAATCACATGCACTTACATACATGTGAACTCAGCCACAAAGCATGCACCTAGACACATGATCATGCAAAGACATAAAAATAAATGAAATGAATAAAAATTAAAATAGCACATTAAAATTTAAATATTTAGTTCATTGAATATTTTTGTATTCTTTATGTGCTTTCGGTTCTCATTCTCTCTCTCTCTCTCTCTCTCTCTCTCTCTCTCTCTCTCTCTATCTATCTATCTATCTCTCTCTCACCCAAATGGTGTATATTTTCCTGTTCCCAGTGTGTCTATGATGATATTGTGGAGGAATTATTGTGTGGTACACAGTGATCATAGTTCATGAAAAACAGTTTCTGGGTTTCAGCTTCCTGACTGGCTTTGAGCTAAGAAAATCCTACATCAGTTCATCACTATTTTCCTGCTGATTTCAAAACTTTCTTACTCACTTCCCCCTATGTGGAGGTCTGGTGGCACTCAGAGAAATAATAAGCAGGGTACCAAGAGAAGACTTGATAGCCTATGACTGTATAGTGGGGGAAGAGGTCCCCCTCGGTCACAGACATAGGGGACGGGAATAGGGTGAAAGCGGGAGGGATGGAGGGAGAAACAGGAGGATACAAGTGATGGGATAGCAATTGAGTTGTAATCTGAATAAATTAATTAAGTCATAAAAAGTTGAAATAAATAAATAAAATTCTTCAGAATCTGAAAAAAGTCTATTTTTCTGAATAACCCCAGAAAACAGTGTGTTATATTTATTAAAATGTCCTGTTTAATTATGTGAGTGTGTGTGTATGTGTGTGTGTGTGTGTGTGTGTGTGTGTGTGTGTGTGTCTATACACATATCATGCTGCACTAACTGCGATAAAAAGCCAGACTGCTGTTAATTCTACATTCCCACTATGTGGGTCCCACAGACGTAACTCAGATCATGATACTTGGTAGCAACCAACCACTGGTCGATCCACCTCCCAGATCCAATGTGTGTTACATTAAATAGCCATTTTGATTTACTCCAAATGTTATTTACCATTTATGATTCTCATTTTTTAATTGCTGTCTTCCTTCTTGATGAGAAACTTTGCCTTATCCAGAATCTATCAGAGAACACTAAAGTCATAGAAAATGTACCGTTGACTACAAAATACATCAACAAAAATTCATCCTTATCAACATAATAAAACTATCATGATTATGAGTAGGGATTTTTTACTTGGTCAGCTGTCTGTGATACAGTTATTGTATAGCAAAATTTGGATATTTGATTTTATTCCTTCTAACATGCTTCTAATTTTCTCATTGTATATTTCTCCAAAAGAGCCTTTGAAGTGCCCGAATAATTTTTCTTTTCTTGAACAGTTTATTCTGTTTGTTTTGTCTTCACATACCACTAGAGAACTTTGTGGCAATCTCAAAATGTCAGCACACATCCATCCTGGGGAAGTATTCTCTCAAGCAAAGGAAGAAAAACCTAAACACATGTGGTTGACATCTTCAGGGAACATTTTGACAAATATGTTCTTTTGGTATTTCTTTGTGTGCCCACTTACCATCTGTTAAATGGTAAATAGTACTTTATTTAACTCAGTATAATTGTAGGAACTAAATGAAAGGACTGCGGTGTCTGGAAGATAGTAAACACTCCTTTACATTATTAAAAAATTAATAATCACAATGTGGCGATTAATCTTTTTCAATATTAATAGATTTAGATAGCCATGGAAAACACTTTCAGATCTAATTCTCTCAATGTCTGACAATTCTTTATGTAATCTCAGTGTGATATGAAATATGAATTTAACATTTTCCCCTAACCAATCTGTCAAACAAAGTTTCACTGTTTTTATAGTTGTGAAGACATCATTAATATAATTTTGATTTGTACTTAATTTTCAGAAGAATGTTCTCGATATTTTTCAAGAGCATTTTTTATAGTTTGGTACAAATATCTGATATTGGCACATCATAAATATTAATTTAGAGATTCCAAGATGGCGCCAACCAATCTGATCTACTCCGAGTAGACCAGGGACATAAGTGGACCCACAGATTTCTGGACTTTGAGAACTGTAGGTGAGTGGGGCCCCAAAGGCCACAGACCAAACAGGGGGCCTACCCCCCTCTGACAAGCAACATCCCGGAGGTGCTAAATGCACTCCCCAAACTCTCGAGTGGAATCCACATGCAAAGTACAGCCGGCATATAAAGCACAGATTGACTGTTTGCAGGGGGGATTTTCCGGAGTGCTCAGCCAGAGAAGTCTCAGTGAAGAGGGTGAATCTGCCCTAGGATTCCTCCTCCCATACCACCCCAAACTGCAGAGGTCACCCGCCTAGCCCAAGTGAAAACACAGGCGGCGGAACCCAACAGAGACAGCTACAGTGGGACTGCAGCTCGCTGGCTATCCGGGGCCCAACCTAACACCGATCACAGCAGACTGAGCCTGCAAACAGTGGCAGTGAGAAATTACCTTGGACTGCTTCCACAGGCCTATCAGGAGACGTGGGTCTTGCCTAGAGCCGTAGTGGAGCATCCTAGCTCGGTGGGAAGATCTGGTTCCGCAGGCAACCGCCAGAGCTCTGCAACCCTATTGTTCCTAACAGCCCAGCCACAAGGCACTGGCTCTCCACTCCCCAAACAAGAGAGCCTAGCTAGGGCTCCTGGACCGAGCAAGGCAGGCACTCTCACACTATGGGGAGACGAGCTGGGGGTGGGTCGTGTTTGCAGTGTCTAATTGCTATCCTAGAGCGTTAGTGGAGCATCATAGCCTGGCGGGAAGAACTGGATCCACCGGCAACTGCCAGAGCTCTGCAACCCTATTGTTCCTACCCGCCCAGCCACAAGGCACTGGCCCTGCACTCCCAGAATGAGAGAGCCTAGCAAGGCACCTGGCCCGAGCAAGGTAGGCACTCTCACGTTATCAGGAGATGAAACATGGGTCTTGCTTCAGTGTCTAATTGCTGACCTAGAGCGACTTTTGTCCCTCCAGGCATATAGTTCTGGGAGAGGTTGGACACCTCTACAGAGTATAAAGACAGAGCTAAAAGACAGCTACACCCCCCGAAAATCTGATCTACCTGGGGTCTTGACTACAAAGCCACAGGAAGGAAAGGCAGCTGGGATCGACCTACACAACCAGAACATTTGTGTGCGGACCTTATTCTAGATCCCAAAACTGCTGCTCTGAATTACAGCAGTAAAGTCCAAACAGAAATCTACTTTGGCTGACTCAGCTGGAGCCCATGGTGCAGAGGAAAATCACCATGAGTAAACCCGGATCAGCTGCCTATTCCACAGAAATGCTCCCTGATCCCCACAGGCAAGAGCACCTGACCTATAATCAGTCATCAGTTAACCACTCTCAACCAGTGAAGGTCACTACAAAATACCTTCCAATATCAGAGTCATCAAAATGACAAGAGGACAGCCAAAGAACGTTAACAAAAACCAAAACAGTTTGGCATCTCCAGATCCCAGCATTCCCAATGAAAACAAACTGGAGAACCTAACAGCAATGGATAGTCAAGAAAATGACCTCAAGTCCTTAGTAAAGAAGATGATAATGGAAGAAACAAATAAAATCTGTAAACAAATGCAGAAGGAGGCAAACAAGAGGGCTGAAGAGTTAAAATAGTCATATAAAGAGGCGCTTGAAGAATTTCAGAAAAAAATTAATAACCAGATGAAGGAAATCATTAAAACAGTCCAAGACATGAAGATAAAAATGGAAGCTATGATACAGGAACACACAGAAGAAAAACGTGATCATGAGGCATCAGAGAAGAAAGCAAGCATCTCAGAGGTGGCCTTATCTAACAGATTGCAAGAAATGGAAGAACGAATATCGGGGCTTGAAGATACAATCGCAGAACTGGAAACAACCATTGAGGGAAATGCTAAAGCTGAAAAGTTCCTGACACAGAGCTTTCAAGAACTAAAAGACAACATGAAAAGACGAAACTTGAGAATAATAGGGATTGAAGAAGGCAACTGACTCCACAGCCCAGAAAATATCTTTAATCGAATAATAGAAGAAAATTTCCCCAATTTGAAGGAGATGCATACGAGCATACAAGAGGCCTGCAGGACACCAAATAGAATAGACCTGAAAAGAAAATTTTCCCGCCTCATAATAATAACAACACAAAATATACAGAACAAGGAAAAAATATTAAAAGTGGCAAGAAAAAAAGCCCGAGTAACATATGAAGGCAAACCTATCAGAATTACTTCTGACTTCACAGCAGAGACCATGAAAGCCAGAAGGGCCTGTACAGAGGTTCTGCAAACCCTAAGAGAACACAAATACCAGACAAGACTACTATATTCAGCAAAATTATCAATAACCATTGACAGAGAAGACAAGATATTCCATGACAAAAACAAATTCAAACAGTACCTAGCCACAAATCCGGCTTTAAAGAAGTTACTAGAAGGAAAAATCCACCCCAACTGGTCAAACTACAACCAAAACTACATAGGAAATAGGTAACTACACCATTGCAAAATCACAACCTCACAAAATCTCGACTGTTACAAATACCAAAAATGAAGGGACCTACCAATCACTGGTCATTAATATCTCTCAATGTCAATGGTCTCAATTCTCCAATAAAAAGACACAGACTAATGGAGAGGATGCATAAACATGACCCAACATTCTTCTGCATTCAAGAAACACATCTCAACCACAAGGACAGACATTGCCTCAGAGTAAAAGGTTGGGGAAAATATTCCAAGCAAATGGTCACAAGAAACAAGCTGGGGTAGCCATTCTAATATGGACACTTTGTGCTTATCAAAGGTAAAGTCAACCAAGAAGACATCACGATTTTGAACATCTATGCTCCGAATACAAGGGCTCCCACATTTGTAAAAGAGTTATTAAAAAGCTTGCCCCACTCATCGATACCCACACATTAATAATGGGAGACTTCAACACACCATTTTCACTCAGGGATAGGTCTTTGATTCAAAAACTAAGCCAGGAAATAACCTCATTAATCAATGTCATGAATCAAATGAATCTAACAGATATCTACAGAACTTTCCACCCAAACGCAAAGGATTATACCTTTTTCTCAGCACCCAATGGAACTTTCTCTAAAACTGATCACATAGATGGTCACGAAGCAAACCTCAACAGATACAAGAAGATTGAAATAATACCTTGTATCTTATCAGATCACCATGGTCTAAGGCTGGACTTCAACAACAGAAATAACAAAAAGCATACTAACACGTGGAAACTAAACAACTTTCTACTTAATGACACATGGGTCACAGAAGAAATAAGGGAAGAAATAAAAGAATTCCTGAAATTCAATGAAAATGATGGAACAACATACCCAACACATTGAAAGCAATGCTAAGAGGAAAATTCACAGCACTCAGTGCCTTTAAAAAAAATGGAATCATACCACATAAACAACTTAACAACACATCTGGAAGCTCTAGAAAAAAAAGAAGCAGGTTACCAAGAAGAGGCTTGATACCTTATGAGCATATACAGGGGGAGGTAATCCCCCTCAGGAATAGCCATAGGGAAGGGGAATAAGGGAAAATTGGGAAGGAGGGAAGAATGGGAGGATACAAGGGATGGGATAACTATTGAGATGTAACAAGAATAAATTAATAAAAGAAATTTTAAAAAACGTAAGTTCTAGGGGAGGGAAGTACAGGGAAAGCAGGAGGGAGGGAGGAATGGGAGGACACAAGGGATGGGATAACAGTTGAACTGTAATATGAATAAATTAATAAAATATACATAAATAAAAATTAAAAAAATAAAATATAAATTCTGGATCCCCCCCCAAAAAAAGAAGCAGAAACACCCAAGAGGAGTAGATGCCTAGAAATAATCAAACTCAGGGCTGAAATCAATAAATTAGAAACAAAGAGAACAATCCAAAGAATCAACAAAACCAAGAGCTGGTTCTTTGAGAAAATTAACAAGATAGACAAACCGTTAGCCAATCTTACTAAAAGACAGAGAAACACTATCCAAATTAACAAAATCAGAAATGAAAAGGGAGACATAACAACAGACACCGAAGAAATACAAAGAATTGTAAGAACCTACTTTATAGGCATTTATGCCACAAAATTCGAAAATTTAAGGAAAATGGACAAATTTCTCTAACGATTCCATTTGCCAAAATTGAAACAAGACCAAATAAACAAATAAAATAGCCCTATTTCGCCTATATAGAAATAGAAGCAACCACTGGTAGTCTCCCAACCAAAAAAAGCCCAGGGCCAGATGGTTTCAGCCCAGAATTCTACCAGTCCTTCAAAGAGGAGCTAATACCGATACTATTCAAGCTATTCTGAAAAATAGAAATGGACGGAATATTACCAAATTCATTCTATGAGCACACAGTCACACTGATACCTAAACCCCACAAAGACCCAACAAAAAAAGAAAATTTCAGACCAATTTCTCTTTATGAAAATTGATGCAAAAATACTCAACAAAATACTTGCAAAGCGAATACAACAGCATATCAAAGATATCATTCACCATGACCAGGTAGGATTCATTCCAGGCATGCAGAGATGGTTTAACATACGGAAATCCATCAATGTAATCCATCATAAAAACAAACTGAAAGAGAAAAACCACACGATCATCTCTTTAGACGCAGAAAAAGCATTTGACAAAATCCAACACCCATTTATGTTTAAAGTTCTGGAGAGATCGGGAATACAAGGCACTTATCTAAACATAATAAAGGCTGTATACAGCAAACCAACAGCCAACATTAAATTAAATGGAGAGATACTCAAGGAAATCCCTCTAAAATCTGGAATCAGACAAGGCTGCCCTCTGTCCCCATATCTCTTCAATATAGTTCTTGAAGTTCTAGCCAGAGCAATAAGACAACAAAAGAAGATCAAAGGTATCCAAATGGGAAAGGAGGAAGTCAAATTATCCCTATTTGCAGATGATATGATAGTGTAATTAAGTGACCCCCAAAATTCCACCAGAGAACTCCTACAGCTGATACACCTTCAGCAAATTGGCAGGATACAAAATTAACTCAAAAAAGTCAGTAGCTTTCCTGTATACAAATGACAAACAGGCAGAGGAAGAAATTAGGAACACTACTCCCTTCACGATAGCCACAAACAATATAAAATATCTAGGAGTAACTCTAACCAAGCAAGTGAAGGACTTATTCGAAAAAACTTTAAACCTCTGAAGAAAGAGATTGAAGATGACATCAGAAGATGGAGGGATTTACCTTGTTCGTGGATCAGGAGAATCAACATAGTAAAAATGGCCATCTTACCAAAAGCAATTTACAGATTCAACGCAATCCCTATCAAAATACTTACAAAATATTTTGAAGATATTGAAAGATCAATTCTCAAATTCATATGGAGAAATAAAAAACCCAGAATAGCAAAAACAATCCTATACAACAAAAGATCCTCCAGAGGAATCTCCATACCTGATCTCAAGCTGTACTACAGAGCAACAATAATTAAAACAGCATGGTACTGGCAAGGCTGTGGGTCAATGGAATCGAATTGAAGACCCGAAGATGAATCCACCAAAATTTCTCACTTGATTTTTGACAAAGAAGCCAAATATATTCAATGGAAAAATGATAGCATCTTCAACAAATGGTGCTGGATGTCTACATGTAGAAAAATGCAATTAGATCCTTATTTGTCACCATGCACAAACCTCAAGTCCAAGTGGATTAAAGACCTCAGCTTAAAACCAGAGACATTAATTCAGTGAGAGAAAAAAGTGGGGAAGAGCCTTGGACACATAGGCACAAGAAACAACTTCCTGAACAGAACACCAACAGCCCAGGCCTTAAGGTCAACAATTAGTAAATGGAATCTCATGAGGCTGAGTAGCTTCTGTAAGGTAGGAGACACTGTCAAGAGAACAAAGCGACAGCCTACAGTCTGGGAAAAGATCTTCATCAACCCTTCATATGACAAAGGTTTAATATCCAAAATATATAAAGAACTCAAGAAATTAAACACTACAAAACCAAACAACCCAATTGCGAAATGGGGCTTGGAACTTAACAGAATTCTCAACAGAGGAATATCAAATGGCCGAGAAATACTTAAAGAAATGCTCGTCCTCCTTAGTCATCAGAGAAATGCAAATCAAAAGGACACTGAGATTCCATTTTACACCCATCAGAATGGCTAAGATAAAAAACTCAAATGACACCACATGTTGGCAAGAATGTGGAGAGAGAGGAACACTCCTTCATTGCTGGTGGGTATGCAAACTAGTACAACCACTTTGGAAAGCTATCTGGCGCTTTCTCAGAAAATGGGAATAGAGCTTCCTCAAGACCCAGCTATCCCACTCCTTGGAATATACCCAGAAAATGCCCTACCATACAACAGGGATATATGCTCAACCATGTTCATAGCTGCTTTATACATAATAGCCAGAACATGGAAACAGCCTAAGTGTCCCTCAGTAGAAGAATGGACTAAGAAACTTGGTACAGTTATACTATGGAATACTACTCAGCTATTAAAAACAAGGAATTCCCGAAATTTGTGGACCAATGGATTGATCTAGAAATTATCATAATGAGTGAGTTCACCCAGAAGCAAAAAGAGACAAATGGTATATACTCACTTATATCAAAACACTAGTCCAAGGGATACGTACCATGAAAAACTTTACTTACCAAGAAAGTGGGTCAGAGGAGAGGACGTCCTATTGAGACTTTAGGCGAGAGTAGCATGGAAGAATGGGGAAATAGTAGGACCCGCAGGGTCCTGGAAACCTACAAGAAGAACTTTATGACAGGCAGATCTGGATCCCGGGGTCCTCCTCAAACTAAGGTACCAGCCAAGGAGAATATAGGCAGTAAGCTTCGAACCCCTACCAAGACCTAGCCGACGAACAGGATATTCTCCACCGTTGAGTGGAGAGTGAGATCTGACTCTCACACGGACTCTGGTGCCCCTTTTCTGACCACATCCCCTGGATGGGGAGGCCTGGTGGCACTCAGAGGAAGGATAGCAAGTTACCAAGAAGAGACTCGATATTCTAAGAGCATATATAGGGGGAGGAGGTCTCCCTCAATCACAGACATCGGGGAGGGGAGAAGGGGGGAAGTGGGAGGGAGAGAGGAATGGGAGGAAACAGAAGAAGGGCTAACAATCTAGATGTAATATAAATAAATTAATAAAAAATGTCAAAAAATAAATATTAATTTAATATTTAATTAATTAATGTGTCAGGCATCTTTACAATTACAGCAGAGCACAACAGTAGTACTGAGTGTACAGGCACAGCCTCCTGTCATCTCGCAAAGGAGGAGGTTCAAGAAGGTCACATCAAAGTGAGACATGAAATATGACTGCCAAAGGAAGTCAAAGGTTAGTACTGTAGTTATTGGCCTGTAAAAATTATTTTATTTCTTAAAAAGTCTAGAAATAATGTTTCCATTTTCAAGTTGATTCGCTACAGCATGAGATACTACTCTTTCTTGAAATTATACTTAAGTTTCCCAGGATGTGTAGCTTTAAACACTGCTCATGGTCGTTTTAGTCTTATACATGTAAAAGTTATAGGTTTCATATATATTCACAATATATCCACAAGTATTATACCCTCTTCTACCATTTCAAATATTCTGTGCACAGTAATTTTCCATCAACTGATAGGATGAAGGCAAAAGCAAAGGCTATGACAAGTTTGAAGGTGCAAATAAAAATTTCCTGCCAAACTGACGTAAATATTGTTCCCTAACATGAACAAAAAATGTACCTTCTACATAAGTAAAACTAACTCAGTCTGAGCTTCTCACAGCTCTACTGATCATCCAAATGATGTTTCTCTAAGGAGAAAGTTTAACTGGGAGAAATAATGGCAGGGGTTCAAAGGTTCAGTAATGAGCAAGAGGCAGATACCCTCTGTTTTAGATTGTGAATAACTACGCAAAGAAAATTA
The DNA here is from genome assembly GCF_903995435.1 of Acomys russatus. Classification (NCBI taxonomy): domain Eukaryota; kingdom Metazoa; phylum Chordata; class Mammalia; order Rodentia; family Muridae; genus Acomys; species Acomys russatus. Next base: position 40,293,915 of record NC_067143.1, on the reverse strand, counting down.
CATAAACAAGTACCAGGAAAAATACAATGTTGTCTAAAGACATGAAAATTGTGTAAGTTTCTCTAGAAACGTAGTTTCCCTAGAAGCACATAGATAATTTAATTTTCTCAATATTCCAGGTACCTTAACTGCTTGTGATTTTAAATTTTATATTTTATCAGTTAAAGTTAGCCACAATTTTTGTTGATAAAGTTGAATAAAATCACATTATTTTATAAAATAACATTATTGGGGCATCTAACATAGATATCCTATCTTAAACTTAGTAGTATTCACCATCTTCATTCTAGGCCAAGGACATACATTAATATGTACATTTTTAAGTCACTAAGGCATTTACAGAGCTTCTTTCAATAACATAGAATATATGTAAATATGCATATATTATAAACCTATGACTCCCTAGGAAGTTTACCGATATATTGAATTTAAAAAGATATCTATTTAGTTTATTTTTTACATATACATTTATCTTATTTACATACTACAATAAACTACATACAGCAAGAAGAACCACAAACAATCAGGAATTATAAAAATGTTACATCCATAATGTTTTAGCTATTTGAAATGGCAACAGTAAAGAAAACATCTTCCCTGCATTAACGGATCTAAAATTTTAATGTAAATCAATATCTATAATATCTCATCTCTATCAACTTAAAATATCTATCTAGACCTACAAACATATTAACCCCTTAACTAAGCTTAATTGTAAAACTAAATGATCTGGTCTTTAACCCCATCAGAGACTTGAGAGGGAATAAAAATTAATTACCTAGTAAACAAGAAGTACATTTTAGGAACTTCCAAAATGAAAAAAAAAAATGACACAGTTTGCTGCCTCAACAGTCACCCAGAATTCTGTATAACTTGAAACAAAATCAGTACCCTCCTGTGCACAAATAACAAATGGGCTGCAAAAGAAATTAAGGAAAATCCACTCTTCACAATAGCCAAAAATAAAATAAACTCTAGTGGTGTAACTCTAGCCAAGCAAGTGAAAGATTTGCATGAAAAAAAAAAAAAAAAAAAAAAAAAAACAAGAAACAAACAAAAAAAATCACAAACAACGGCAACAAACAAAAAACAAAAGCAAAACAAACAAACAAACAAAAAACCCTGCAAGTCTCTAAAGAAAGAAACTGGAAGATATCAGAAGATGGAGGGATCTCCCATGCTCCTGGATCGGGAGAATCACCATAGTAAAAAAGGCCATCTTACCAAAATCAATTTACAGATTCAATGCAATTCCCATTAAAATTCCAACGCAATTCTTTACAGACCTTGAAAGATCAATTTTAAATTCATATGGAAAACAAAAACCCAGTAGAGCTAAAGCAATCCTGTACAATAAATTATCTTCTGGAGGAATCTCCATCCCAGATCTCAACCTGTACTAGAGAACAACAGTAATAAAGAAGCAGGGTACTGAAATGGAAATGGGTTGGTTGATCAGTGGAATCCAATAGAAGACCCAGAAATAAACCCACACATCTATGGGCACTTGATTTTTGACAAAGAGGCCAATTCTATACAATGGAAAAAAGATAGCATCTTCAACAAATGGTTCTGGTCCAAATGGATGGCTACATGTTGAGAAATGCAAATAGACCCATATTTATCACCATGCACAAAATTGAAGTCCAAGTGGATTAAAGACCTCAGTTTAAAACCTGACACATTATCTCTGTTATAAGAGAAAGTGGGGGAGAACCTTGAGCTCGTTGGCACCGGAGACAATCTTCCTGAACAAACACCAACCGCTCAAGCTCTATTGTCAACAATTAATAAATGGCACCTTGTAAAACTGAAAGGTTTTTGTAAGGCAAACAACACTATAAACAGAATAAAAGGACAGTCTACAGACTGAGAGAAGATCTTCACCAACCCTATATCTGACAGAGTCCTAATATCTAAAATATTATAAAGAACTTAAGAAATTAAACACCGCAAAGTCAAATATCCCAATTAAAAAATGGGGTACAGAGCTAAACAAAGAATTCTCAACAATACATTGAATTTTTAAAAGTATGATTATATTTTAAATTTTAAACAAAAATACCTCTCTCTTCTTGTGGATTGGATATGAAATGTCTTTCATAGTCTCATGTTAGAAATCTTGTTTTGTAGCTGTTTTGTACTTTTGGTGAAAGTTGTCAAACCTTCAGGAAGTGTAACCACGCTGGAACCAGTTCACTTCTGAGGTTTAGTTTTGAAAGAAACTAACACGGTTTTCATCATTTTAAGTTTTCATCAGCTTTCAGACTTATAGCCCTGTCAAATGATATAGCTGTTCTTTGTTTCCTTAAGGCTGATGGGATGTAACTAGCTCAGAGCTTCTCCTGACTTTGCTCAGTTAACAACTTCAATGCCTTTAAACAGACATCAGCAGTCAATGGCGGTGGAATACAGCATACTCATAACTGTGTCAAATCACAGAATACCTTCCATTTTATTAAACAACTGTATACTAATGTAAATGGAAAATCAGTAAGAATATAAAACTCATTAAAAGTAATCACCAGGGTAGTCCTCCGGGGCTAGCAGTTTGGCTTCTGCCCAGCCCTACTCAGATGGCTGCTGAGGTCCTTGACCCAAGCAGCTGTGGCTGTGTATCCCTGGTTTCAGCAGCTGGTAGCATGTAGATGGGGTCCTGACCAGGTGCTGGTGACTAGATTGCAGTCTGTAGAGTCTCCTTCTCAGAACATGCAGCAGCTGGGGAGCATAACCACTGCCATCTGGGTGCCCTTGTGTCCCCTGGGCTTTCTGTGGACTGGCATGGGGCGACTAGGGGAATCTGAGGTCCACTCTACCTGTTTCCCATAGATTTCCCTAGTCCAGGAGGTTTGAAGCACTTCTGTCACAATTCCAGTCCCAAATACTGGTTCCAGTCCACTGCATTAGACTGTAGTCCATCCCATTCTTTCAGGTCCTCAGATCCCAAGTCTTGCCTACAAGAGCTGCATAGGAAGTCAATGCATGGCTGTGTGTGGACAAGCGAGAAAGCATCAATCAGAATGTCAAGAAAAGAGGACTCAGAAGAAAACACCTATGACACCCCTGTCCTGGGCTTAGAATTGTGAGAAAGTAAAATCTTAGCAAATTAACACATGGGTCATTCTCCATACGCGATTGCCTTCCTACCATTGGTATTTGTCAGAGAGGAGGGGTTTGCAAGAACGGGCGATTTGTTTCATTCATAAGCACCTATTGGTGTTAATACCAGCCTGCCAATTGTCTTCCTTTTAAACTCTAAATAGATGACCATGAGTACACAGGGTTTGTGAAAAAAAGTAATCACAACTTCCCTAATGAAGTCTCTGTTCTCTTCAGTAGTTAATTTTGTCTAAACAAAGCCAGAGAAAGGCGAACAGCTCAACACCATAGAATGGTTCTATTGATGAGAAAATATTTACCTACAATGTATGACCTCACTGTTTCAGTAATAAGCTTCATGTACTGCACCTAGTAAATGGGTGAAATACTTCAATATACTTCTTGGCTAAAGGTAAAAATTATTATCTACTCTCCATTGCATTGCTTTTCAGCATAGTTTTAAGGCTTTTAATCATTCTGGCAACTTCTTCAAACAGGACATGCTTAATTACGTTTGTTTTAAGTGATGCTTAACATTTGATTCAGCTCATGGACTCTCAGATATTGGATGAGAACAAGTCATTGAAAGTTTCTTTTAGAAGGAACACATAAGAAATGTTTCCCAGGTCTCTTATGATGAATGTAGGCAGCATTTGAATTGGCTGAGCTCTAGCTGTCATACATGCTGTTCTTTTAGTATAGACTGGTTTTCTATTTTGTATTTTTCCAACTCTAAATATTAACATTTTCATCATTTTATGATATAAGGACAAGTATTATCTCTTTTAAACATGCTGATCATCCACCACAAATAAAAACCTAGTTTAATTACCAAAATTATTTGAAAAAAGAGAAAGTGAGGAAGAGAATGAGAAAAGAAACAAGAAAAGGAGGAGTTGGAAAAAGGTGGGAGGAGAAAAGTAGAAGAAGAGGAAGAAGAGAGGCAAGAAGGGGAACAGTAGTAATTTGATGAAGAGTATTAAGAGATTAAAAAAGGAGAAAAGCAAGAAAGAAGGGCAGGAGGAAGGAAGTTCCACAAACTAATCCCTGCAGTTCTGTGGATTTCAATCTTTGTTTTTCTTCTTTTTTTTTTTCTTTACTTACATGACATAGTGTTTTCTGTGAGGAACTATTTCTTGTATGCTGTTATCTCTTCTTCCAGTGATGAACTGCAAGGTAACACTTTAAACCAAGTTTGCCTAGTCTCCAGACTAGAATTTGATAAGCTAGTTAGGACTTCTGTAGGATATGGAGTTACTAGACAGCTTTTGTTTTGTTTTGTTTTTTTTTTTAAGCCAAAAATAGCAAAAACAAACAAACAGAAAATGAACTTTAAGAATATTCAAATTCTAAATAATGTTGCTCCTATGACATAGGAAATAAAACTTGTCTCGGGAAAACACATGCATGCATCAATTCTATGCATGTTAATTAGCCAACAAGCACACAGGTGATCCTCAGATACAAGAAGTATGTGTACGGTTGGTACCGTAGCAGGGTTCACATTCACACAACATTTGAGGAATTGTTCATGAGTATTTGCAGAACAGTGCAGTGGCATAGCTATTTAACTTAGTCATATGGGCTGGAGAGTTTGGGGTTTACACTCTGGAATCTTCAGTGGTGATAGTAGCAATGCCTGGGAAGCAGCTTGATATTTATCTTTGGCACAGATCCTTTATGGGTAAGTCAAAATCCAAGACAATAATTAAATAGTCTGAAAGAACCTACAAGTAGAGAAGACACTGTCCAAGCAACAGTGAGGAGTGAATTCTACCTCACACCCACCCCCTCAGATAAACAATAATTCCATCAGCAGCTAATGGCTAATGAAGAGGATAAAATAAGTGCTCATCTAATACTTTTCCAATGGTCTATTAAACTTACAGTAGTTTGCAATTCTGAATTATTATTAGCATTGTCTTCAAGTTTGTCTGAAGTTTCTACATATTTCAATGCCTATGTGGTAAAATGGAAATGCTTCAGAATGTGCTCAGCAGTCTTCATGATGGCATTTGCAACTTTTCAGACTAAATTATTGTCCTGATGTGATGACAATCAGGGAAAAGATTCGTTGGAAAAGTGTACTTACACCTATATCCCTATGCCCATGTTACTTTTTTAATAACAGAGTGATATTCACAATAGGTAAGATATAGAATTTGCTTTGGTGCCCGTTAGTGGACTGAGAGTAAGAAATGTGGTTCAAGACATAAAGTATAAACTCTCATCATTTGTAACAAGCTGAATTAATATAGAGGTCATTGTGTCAAGTAAAAAAACCCAAGTAAGTAAAGACAAATATCATTCTTTCCCTCCCATTCATACATGTAAATAATAATTGACCTGGAAGTGAATAGTAATTTCTAGGTGTTGGGAAATGGTATACATAGGTAGGATAAAAGAATTGGTTTGGACCTTTCAGTACACAGGGTGTGAATATATAAATGGCACATTGAATATAAATTAACATATACAATTAACCTGTAACTAATCGTTTAAAAAAATTAGTATGTTTAACTAAACATATTGACTATGAATCACACAATGAACATCTTTAAACCAAAGATCCATTATTGTTATTTGTTTACATAATTATCAAAAAGCTGTCTCACAAGCACAGGTGCTGCATGGCAGTGTGTAAGCTGACTTGAGGACAATGTCTTAATGAGTCTGCGCTACCAGGAAAACTTATTGATGTATTTCCCCCAGAGCATTGCTGACACTTTCTAGAACAAATTAGCATCTTTATGCCATTAGACAGGAATGAGAACCAGTGGGGGAAAAAGAGGGAGGTAAAAATAGCCTTTCACAATTAATCAAGAGAGATACTTTGGTACCTCGTTTTTATATTTTTTAAAAAAAGCAAAACTGTAAAAATACAAGTGCCAGTTATTTGTCCCTGTGCCACATCTTCTTACATCATAAGTTTAGTAGTACTATAAGAGGAATACATCCATGCAGCAAAATCACTGAATGCCTGGTATAAACAAGGCATTCTATTTGTACTGAGGACACACTTTTGAACTCCACAAATGTCAGGAAAAGTATGGAAGTGTAAAAATATTATAAACAACCCAACTCCAAAATTTATAATGACAATATGTGATGGAGATTGATTTACATTAGGAAATTTAGATGCACCAAGATAGGAAAGATGTTCCTTCAAGGCTGTCAAATACAAATAGCAAAAACACTCAGAATGTAACATTTCTGTAATTCCTGATTGTCTCATGGTTTTTCTTATATAGGAAATCTATTGTATATATGTGTAATAATATAAATCCACATGTAAAAAATTTTAAAGATAAAAGATTAATTCTCTTTTTTAAATTTTAATATATCATCAGAAGAATGTAATAATGGACCATTTACATATATTGCCATTTATATGCAATACAAGTTGTATTTCATGGAAATTTTACATATATAGTTTACAAGAACAGAAATGAATTTTTGCATGAAACATTTATTCTATTGTGTCATATTTTCATGTCAGTAATATCAATTCATGTTAATACATATATTTTTCTTCAGGTGGATGGTGAAATGAATCAGTAGGTGAAAATTTATTTACTGTGTATAACAAAGTTTGAATATAGCTACAGTAATCTAATTGTGACTGGTGAGGTTAGAACCTAAAGTCAGTTAGGTAAATATGTTTTATTAAACTCCTTCCTGAATATTTTTATTGTTACTCACAGCTGGGTGTGTGATCCATTGGATAATCTTGAGGGCTTCAATGGCACTAATTCATGTAATTTCAAGGAGCTGGGTGTTAGGAGGCACTTGCATTGATCTCAAACGGCTGGTGTCAAAAGTCCATCGTGTGGGGTTCTCTGAAAACTCTGAGGAATCAGATATTTCATATGGTGGCAATAGGTTCCAAGGGGAAATAAGCAGAGAGCCTTAACATGATCCTAGTGGTACAAGACTACAATGTCAGCTACTGTCAAGGCTGAGGCAGGAGGATTGAAAGTCTAAGCTCAGTTTTTATAACTTTGTGAGATCTTGTGTTAAAATAAAAAAGTAAATGAGACATGAGATACAATGCAGTCGTTTGTTTGTCATTAATAAATTCCCAGCACTGGATGAGTTTGGGAAGAGTAGTCCCTAATTTAAGATTTCTTTGGGTTTTTTTTTTTTATTTCCAAGACATTTATTAGAACAAATTTCAAGATACGTTTAGTGGTATTTGATCAACACAAAGCATTAAAAATAAAATGCCAGTTTACTTATTCAGGTGCATATTATATGTGTGCTGTGGCTCATGGAAGTTCATTTTTCTTTTTTATTTATTTATTTTTACTAGATATTTTTTATTTTTTATGTATATAGTTTTATTATTACATACATATACAATAAGCTACGTACATCCAGAAGAAACATGAGACAATCAGGAATCGTGTGTATGTTATATTCCTAGTGTTTTGGCTATTTGTATTTGGCAGCCTTGAAGAAAACATCTCTCCTATCTTGGTGAATCTAATATTCTGAATGTAAATCCATCTCTATAATATCTCACCATTATCAATTTAAAACATCTATCTAGACCTAAAAACATCTTAACCCCTAAAAAACTAAGCTTAGCTGTAAAGCTAAACTATCTGGGCATCAACCCCATTGGAGACTTGAGAAGGAATAAAATTGACTACCTGAGTATACAGGGAGTACAGGTTAGCAGCTTCCCAAATGAGAAGATGACAAGATTTCTTAAAGAAAGGGGCCACAAGGTCACTGTTGTTTGAAAGTAAATGATAATCATTCTATTTAGAAACTGAATAACAAGAATTCAGGAGAGTTATTAATTAGGGTTACCAATGAAATTAATCTGTCATAGCCCTAAAAAGACAAACACCATCCACCATGTGTCATATGCACACATATCTACAATATTGGAAAAGTACTGAGACAAAAGACATCTCAAATCTTCTCAAAGCAGAAGCAGTACTGGCTGGACTGACTCATATAAGAGGAATGACATTTCTCTTCTGACTCATTGCATCTTCTTTTCCCCTTTAGTCTTGAAGTTGCCTTGTCCTTCAAGAATACCATCTTTACCCTCTGTTTACTTGTTTTATATTATGAACCCCACGTCTTGGAAAGTCTATGTGTATTTTTTTCTATGTATCAGAAGTCACCAGAAATTTTAATTCCTGTGGTATATAGACAGTATAAATCACACAAAAAAACAAGTATAATCACTTAATATTCAATCTCATTGCCTTGTTTCCTGTGGTTCTGCTGAAAGTATGGATAAGCATTTTTAGAGGGAGCATCTTGTGATAGTTGCCAAAGTATTAGATGGTACTGTACCTTTGCATTTAAGCATATACTTATGCTTGGTAATTTGAAGATAAAGTGTTTTAGAAAATAAGAGTTCATCTTTTCATAATTGATAGATTCCTTAAAAGCATCTGGAAATTTCTGTACTTTTCAAAGCAACAGTTGACAGCAAAAGAGGAGAGGTAAAGGAATACCAGAAAAAATGCAGAGATCTGGAGAGTGATTGATCTGGGACTGTGGAGAATTATCCCAACCTAGTGACGATGGAAACAGAGATGCATACGGAAAAAGGTTTTGGGTAGATAGATAACAGATGGATAGATAGGTATAAAGGTAAGTAGGCAGGTAGAAGAGAATAGATACTCTTATTTTATGTAATATCTCACAGAGGTTTTCTGAAGGGCCATATAACAGAACAACAGATAGCACCATGAAGATTTTCCATACAGTCCAATACAGCTATATCTCATTTGACTTAGAATATTTTCAGATTGGATACTAGTTGTACTTTGTGAACATCTATAGCATTCCACTCGTAGATGAATAAATTATAAAAGAGCATGACACCCAGATTCTTCTTTGTTCTTTCTGAAATCATCAGAAAATTACACTATAAAGACTAATTCTTTAATGTGTGACTATTCAAACTTAAGCCACTAAATCCTGTTTGTATTTACTATATTTTGTATACATTTATCAATACAGTTTCTATAGTTTTATTTTCCCACAAAGTATTCTAAATAATATATTACAATAGGATATATATATATATATATTAGAACATTAAATGAGTGTATAGAAAATTTACCCATGAAAATAAATCTTTTCATCTTATCATATTCCCTATTGATTTAGATTTTCTCGAAGAATAAGAATTTTTTTATTTTTCTCTTTATAGTTAGAAGTTCTATGAGAACACATGCAAGAGGTTCATAAAGAATACCAAATATGGAGATTTGCACCTTGTTTTTCACAGACACAAAAAATTATCTTAGCGATGATTTATCTCATTAGCAACACAGCATGTTATTCATTTTAATAGGTGTGTATAACAATGTTTTGTATGACTACATTATCATGTATTTTATTAGATTTCCTTAGTATTATGTTGCTAATTTAGACTAAAACAATAATTGATGTTTGTAAAATACAAAGGTAATGATTAGTTCCCCGGGAGTATAATTTAGAATTCGACTCTCCTCCATGGTGTGCAGACCTTACCTTTCAGAAATTTGAAGTAAGTTCACATCTTCTATTTTATCATGTCCTCAACCGAAACCTATCACTTCTTATGTTTGAGTTTTGTTTTTTACCAAGTATCAGTATTCTCTCTGTTAAAATTGGAACATCAAATTCTCTACCAGGCTTCCCACATCACAGAACAGAAGGCATATTATCCTTCATCAATGTACTTTAGAGACATTATTTGTAATTTTCTGTCACATTGAGTTATGGTTACATGAGCATCTGTGCATGCTTCATCCTCTTTGCCAGACTGAAAATCCATAGAAGATCTTGATATATACAACTATCAAAAGGACTTTCAAGTATTTGTATGTAACAAATATGTGTGGCATGAGTGTATCCCCAAAGCATTAGACAATTGGATCTTCTTAAATTATAATAGTATATAGAACTCTAAGTTGTTAGCTACATGTTATAGTCTTGGCAAGATATATATATATATCATATTAATATTAATATATATATCATATTAAAGATTTTGCATCTTAAAATTCTGATAAAGTGCCTGGATAGACTATGTTACTAGACTCTTGCAAGAAACAAATAAAACAAATTTTTTACACAAAACACCTCAGACTTTAAAAGGAGAGAAGGGAATGTGGGGTGTTTGGGTTTAACTTGATGAAATATGACTTAGCTACTTTTCGCAATGCACAACATGTTGAGTATGATACTCATCACTTGCTCCAAAGGAAAAGGAATATAACTTTCTCTCAGAAAAAGAAAAAAACAAAACAAAACAGAATACAAAGATGTCCCAGACTACACATTACTCAGAATTGCCACAAATCATAAGTTTCCAAATAAGATATGAATTTACAAGTGAAGACTTCCAGAGATAGAGGAATATCAATTAATCTGGAAGGCTATTTTACATTTGTACTTCTCTACATAATGTGGAGGAGGGGTTGTTCAGTGAAGTGCATGCTATCATGCTACCTGATAACAGGAAATTTGTCATATCTTAATTGGTTAAACACTCCCAAATATGAAGTAAACTTCCTCAAGTCAGTTCATTATTTTCCCAATAACTTTTCAACCATCTTCTGATATATGATAGTTTGTGCCTTGCTGATATATCATCAAAGATTTTTAAGTCTTCTGTCTCCTAAATATATCTGTGAGTTTTAAGAAGTGTTTTTTGCCTTCTTCAGTATTCTGTTGTGCTTAATATGTCTACTTTGTTTCCCCAGAAGAACTATTACAGCAATATTTAGATTTTACAACTCCTATAGGTCAAGACAAATGTATTGTAACAGCCTTAGACAAGCAAAAGATTGAAAAGTCACACATTCAAAACCATTGTAGGATGCTGTTAGCAACAAAACTTAAAAAGTATAAAATGAAACAATTCTTGTTATTACCATTACAAATTCTACTATGTATCACATATAACAAATATTTTTTAAATCCACACTGTTTGGTAATTGTCCATAGCAACATGCTAAGCTACATTCATTACTGTGTAACTTTATGTCTATCTCCCTTTGACTAACATAAATACAGATCAATGATTGAATATTAAAGATGTGAGATCCTCACTGAAGAGCCCAAAAGTCTGAAAAATATCTCTTAGAAATAAATTTCAAAAGAAATCATCAATAGAATTTGAAATTGTGCAATATTGAAAATGTATCTTGCTATTTAACAAAGTGGTAGGCACATAAATGATTATGTTAGCTTAAATATATAGTTATTTCATCCTATTGGTAAAATTGTGACATATCAAAATACCTAGAATTGTGAGGAACATTTTGTGAATGCAAAATATGCAGTTTTCATTGAGAATTTGAAAAAAATATTTTAAGACAAATGTAATGTATGTAGAGGGAATCACATACCTTCTGTGTGCACAGCTGAGACATAAGTCCAGTTGTATCTCTTCACTATGTCCACCATGGCTCGTGCCTGCTGGGCGTCTGAAGGTACAACCCTCATGAAGTACTTGAACAGAGTCTTATCACTGAGATCCATGCTGGTTGCAGAGTAAGCAATCTGAGGTATGTTGAAAAGCTGGGAGCAAATTCTGGACTTGAATTGCCACAGAACTTGAACCAGGCCCAATGACTCCCACTATGGGTTTCTTGGAGCGGAAGGACGAAGAGCCATCCACACAACGTACCAAGCCCTCTTCCTCTTCTGCAGAGATAAGGGAATCCCTTATAAACTCAATGCTTTGCTCTAGGGCCACAGCTGAGTGCCAACAGGAATCTCTTATCTCACAGCCAAGTGTGATGTTGGGCAAGAGCGTGGGATCTGAGTTAATCCTTTCCAAGGTATGCAGCATGGCCTCCACTCTCTGAATACCATACTGTTCACGGACTGCCCCACACTTCCTCTCATGAACTTTGTCCACAGTTGGTTGGTGGTGGACAGAGAAGAGAGCTCCAATAATGATGTCACCTGGCATGTGAGCCACCACCCTTCTCTCACTGGACTGTGCACTTCCTCGGACATCTTCTTTCAAAAGTAAGACTGACAGAATCAATAGAAGGACCATTTTAGGAAAAGAATTCAAGCTATTAAAGACATCATGTTGGAAGAAACTCAGATTTACAGTGGATGCAGTAAAATTATGTCCTGTGTTGAGTGTCACATTGAGCAAATAGGCAGAAATTTAGATATATCCTCTAAAATTTAGCAGGTTTCCCAGAGAGTGTCTAGATGAATCCACAGGGTCATGATATCCAAAACCTGAAAATAAATGAGTAGCATGTGTTTTAACAGTATACATACTAGTTCAGGGACATTCTGAATATACATGTTAATGGAGAAATAGCATGATTTGATATTACATATATATATATATGATATATATATATATATATATTTGAAAAGTTAAAAGTTTGGGTAATTTTGTGCTTTGTTTTGCTTTGGTTTGGTTTGATTTTCTTCAGATGAAACAGCTTCTTGGCTTTGACTTCTTTACATTAATATTTTTTCTTTTGTTCATCTGGAGTACAGAAAAGTAAATATGATATAGAGAGCAGATGGAGCTGTGAAAGAGAGCCTCTTAATACCCAAAGTACTCTATGAACTAAAAATTCTTTAAAAAAAAAATAGAACCATATATACTTTTTTAAATTGGTGATTTATGGGTAGTATAGTTTTGTATGGTTTTCATTTTTATTTTAACTTTAATCATATTTTAATTTATTTCCAAATTCTTGTCACTGAGCATATGTTAATTATTCGGTTATAAAAGCAGTCTTCTTTAAAGGGTTGGGATGTAGCTCAGTGGTACAGTAATGGACTAGTCTATACAGGACCCTGGATTCCATCTCCATTACAGTAAACAAAGAAAAATGTAAAATCATGGATATTTTTTGCCTAAATGCAATGTAAAGCAGAACGAATATGCACCTAGGATACATAAACTTTGTAGCTATTTAATGTGAAATGTTTTAAAGAACAGAGAGGAGAAGGTTTAAACATTACAAAGAAAAGTATGATAAAGAAGCAAGAGTGACAGGCATAAAAGTTTCATGGAAAATATTTATAAGTTCTGATATTAAGAATTATTATTAAATTGTTTAACAGTGAAGAACAAGAATTTTTTCATTTAATGAATTTTTATGATGTCTGTCATAGTCATCAAGAAAAAATATCAGCCAGGCTGTTGTGGTGCACACTTTTAATCCCAGCATTGAGAGGCAAGAGCAGGTCGATCACTGTGACTTTAAAGCCAGCCTGGTGTACAAAGTGAGTCCAGGATAGTCATGGCTACACAGAGAAACTCTGTCTCAAAAAAAAAATCATGTTGTCAAATGTCTTAAATTGAATAAGGATATATATAGTTATTGAAGTTCAGACAAAACCTTGTAGTTAGGTAGTGAAGATCAACTACTCTCTAGCATTCTTCTTGGTACTCCAGAAATTTTCAAAGCAATTTTGGAATCTTACAATAAAATTCATAGTAATCAGCATGTTATCCCTAATCTACAAATAAAAGTTTTATGGTAATCTAGTTGATTCAAAAGTTGGAACTATCCTTCCAAGAAGAAACTTGGTGTACCTATCACTATAGTCATTCTTCCAGCTTAAAAATCCTAGGGTAAACAAAGATGTACTCCAAATTTCCAATTAATGTGTAAAAAAAAGCCTGACAGATTAATAGTTCTTTTGTTTCATTGGATTGTGTATTACATTTACTTTGGATGTCACCATCACTGACAACCAAGAGTCTTAAATTGTTTGAAAATGACTAACACACAAGGACTACCTTTTAAACACAAGTAATATGTCTTTAGGGATTTGTGCAATTATCTTTTCTTTTTAAGACTAATGATGGTCTAAACATCAGATTTTCAAAAACTGTAATTTGGACACACCATGAATGTAACATGAATTACATTTCCCACAACACCTACCCTTATTACATTGTTTCTTTCAACTGTTCCCATAGCAACAGAGAAAGAACTCTTTGCATAGTATCAAACACTAAAATTAAATTTTCACCAATAGCTACGTGTTTCAGAATAATGAGGTATTTGAAGACACAAGTGAGTCTGTGAATCATGTGTATCATATTTTCTAATTCAGCATTTTAGACAAAAGTAAAGGGAACAAAAATGTTAGTTAAGTTTTCATATGATGAAATTGAACTCTCTCAAAATGTCCTTTTAGTCTCCTAAACTCACAGACCTGGAATCACTGCTTATTCTTACAAACACTAAAGAATGATCATAAGGTAAACTCAATAACAAAACATGGCTTGCTTTTCTACAAGAAAATGAGGCTAGAAATTACCTGTCATTTAATTCATTTTTATTGAGTTGTTTTAGGAAGGCAAAATATAATGAGATATTTAAGTACTTCTTTCTCCATTTTTAGGTAAAATTATTTGACTGTTTCAATAAAATTTACCTCCTAGGTGGAAGATACGTAAAATGGTTTCACAATAATGCACATGAGTTGTTACAATTGTCTTTTTGAAGTACTTACTATAAGCATATATATATACTATACTATATATATCATATATATATATATATATAACCTTTCTCTTGAGAGTTGAATAATTCTAAATAATTTTAGAATTGAATATTCTTAAAAAGGTATATATGCTCCTAATACTCACATACTTTACAAATCAATACTCTAAGCAATGGCATGTGTTGACACTTAAGAATGTAAAAAAAAAAATGTTAAGAAAAAATGAAAAGAGGATATTCTTGTGGCTAGAACATAAAGAACGGGAGAGATGGAGGCATGACATTTGGTTGTAAGGCTAAAGAAGAGCCAAACTATATTGGATCTCCTCATGTTTAATGTGAATTGCCACTGAGAGTCATTCTGAAGATGTAAGCTAATGATAGACAATATGTTAAGTTGGAATCGTTCACGCAGCCGGATATTCTGGGTAACAGATTCAAGAAATCTGATTAGAAAACTCATAGTAATCTAATGTGGAATGACAGTACCTCAGTCATGACTGATAACAGTAAAAATAGAAAAAAGTGGACAGCTAGATAGAGCCTACAAATGGAATTCTGTAGGTGTGCAGACAAATCAGATATGAATACAGAGGGAACAAGTGCATCTATTCCTGAAATCCTATCTAAGGAATTAACTTATTCTGATATAGTTAATAAAGATGATACAGACAGACATGTGAACAAGTGAACAGCATAAGAAAAATAATAATTTTCTTCTGAATATTTCAAATTTGAGATGCTTTTGATATGTCCTGGAACATAGGCCAAATAGGAAAGTGATTTATGAGACATGGCTTAGAAGAGAATTTTAGTTTGAGACATAAATGGATGGTATATAAAATCTTTAAAATGCATGAAAATACCCAAAAAATAAATATAAACCTGTCAAAAATGGAACTAATTAATGTGTCCTGCAAGGCCAGATTTCAGAAAAAAAAAATCAACTGAAGAGAGGCAACAACCCAGAAAATGAGAGAGAAGCAGGAGCAGGCAGTATCAATTAAAGGATGATGGTCTCTACATAGATTCAGAGATGTATCTGAAGCTTCTATGTTGTACAGGAATAAAATATATCTGATTCCATGGAAAATATTTACTATTAGCATTGTACATCTTGGTGATGTTTTACACAATAGTTATGTCTTATGTCCTGTGTGTTCATTGTAGATTATATCAGAATTGCTTATAAAAAAAAACTAAAGATATAAACATTATTGTATTTACTATATCTCACAAATGTATATTATATATGGGTTTTAGAAGTTAAAAACTAGTCAATAACTTCTAAAGTGATACACAGCAATTGTTTATTTCTGATGATTCTAAAATATACTTTCTCATCATCCCTTGTTGCCTTACTACCCATTCCTATAAGAGTTATATTAACAAAGTCCAGGAAAATAAGATGGACCATATGGATTCATCATGAATGTTCTAGTGATTTAAAATCAATCAGATTTGCTTTGCAATTTAAAGAGTGAGGAACCCTGGGGGCAGTGAAGATTCAGTAAAGAGAAACCATAAATGTCTCAAATGTGTATTGTGTCTACAACAATGAAATACATACATATACTTTTTCTTTCAAGCTTAGTAGGTAAAAGCCCTTTCTTTACAAGTATTACGACTTCAGCTTAATCCCTAATGCTCATAAAAATCTGGGTATGGCCTCTCATATGCTAAAACCTCAGAACTATAAAGGACAAATACAGAAAGATCTCTGGCCACATCCATGCCTACACAGGTAGTCTCCCCACTACACACAAACTGATTATAGTTTTGAAATTTAGCAGAAATGTCTTATAACTCAGCTTATTATAAATCTTCACAGAAAAAATATCCTTTATGGTATTAAAATACTATGAATTAATGGAAGGTAAATTGAAAATAGACACAGTACACATCTATCAATATCACTCATTTGTCCAATAAATAGTTATTGAATGGTTCCTTTGGACCAAGCATTCTGCTTGACCTTGAGAGCTCCCTTTTGTTTTGTTTTGTTTTGTTTTGTTGTTTTTAAATATATTTTATTAATTTATTCATATTACATCTCAATGGTTATCCCATCCCTTGTATCCTCCCATTCCTCCCTCCCTCCCAGTTTCCCCTTATTCCCCTCCCCTATGACTTTGACTGAGGGGGATTACCTCCCCCTGTATATGCTCATAGGATATCAAGTCTTTTCTTGGTATCCTTGCTATCCTTCCTCTGAGTACCATCAGGACTCCCCATCCGGGGGACATGGTCAAATATGGGGCACTAGAGTTCATGTGAAAGTCAGACCCCTCCACTCAACTGTGAAGAATGTCCTGTCCATTGGGTAGATCTGGGTAGGGGTTTGACGTTTACTGCATGTATTGTCCTTGGCTGGTGCCATAATTTGAGCGGGAATCCTTGGCCCAGATCCCATTTGTATCAAGTCAGTTCTTGCTTTCATCAGGCCTACTCCAACCTGATAGAAGGAAGAGTTGTTAGACGATAAACAAAATAAGTAAGTGAACGTTCCTATGCTACAGAGTATTCAACCAAAAAGAGGCAAAAAAAGGAAGAGAGGAAGCAACAAGCATGAAAATGTTGAATAATGTTGTCAATAACATAAACTTAAAAGGTAATAATCGAGTACACATGTAAATAATTACAGGCGCCACTCAGGAAAAGTACATTTCAGATAAGGGTTAAAGCAAAGATAAAGTTTCTGATAGAGGATTTAGTTTGATATCTTGGGGAATACTAAGGAACCAGTGTAGCTGCTGTGAACTGAGACAGAAGCAGAGGCCATTCTTTGAGGTCCTATGATGGCATTCAGGCTGTTTGCACTTCAAAAGTCTTTGGCTCTAACACTGTATGGGAATATTTTCCTGGAATGCCTCTCAGTATAGAAAGGTTACACTCTGCCTCACATTTGAGCAAGAGAAACAGCACAAAGGCAGATGTTAGGGAAGCAAGGAAGAATCTGGAACTCAATCAGGTGATAGTGGATGGGTGGCAGATGCCGCATCTATAGCTATAACGGACAGAGGAAGATTCTGTGTGTATACTGAAGGTTTGCTGTCATATGAGTTGAGATGCGAAGGTAAGGAGATTTTTGGTGAGCATGAGGGAGCTAGCGTATTCAGCCTGGGCAAGTGAAGTCCTCATTGAATTGGAGGAACACAGAGCAACAAATTTGGACAGAGACAAAAGAGGTTTGTTTTGTATACTTACTAGAATTTAGGAACATATGTGGACAAAGCAGCTGGATGTATGAGGCTGACTTTCTCGAGAGAGGTCTAAATTGCAGGTAAAAATGTGGGAGGCATCAGCATGCAGAGGTCCTCTTTTTCTAAACCAAGAATCTGTGTAAAATCACCTAGGAAGCAGAAAGAAAAGGTAGTTACATAAGCTGCATTCCACAGAATTCCAAGGGTCCAAATACCTAGAGACAAAGACAAACTAGAAAGGAGGCCGTATGTGGATCAGAAACTTTCTCTCATATAGCTTAATTGAGTAGTGTGGAGAGTTATATACAGTATAGTCACGTTGTATTAAACAATATTAAAGAAATGCATGGTTTAGTTTTCGTTAAATGCCATGAATGGGCATGAACTCACACACAGAGTTTTATTTCTAAATTATTAAGTTTATTGGCATGGTTCAAATATTTTGGGCATGAAGATTACAAATTCCTTGTATATTTCTCCTGGAGTCTTTCTGGTGACCCTAACTCCCACCTACCTAACCCTGACCACCTGCTGGCACATTCCTCCGTAGGAATCTGTTAATCAAGTTAAATTAGTCTCACTTTGTTCCAATGGCTTTGTTCATACTAGTTGTGGCCTTTGGTATGGTTTGTTTGATGGCGTTTATCACAGAGTTGAGAGTACAGACTTAGAATCCAGTAGAGCCATGGGTGGATTCTGGAACTATCCTTTGTTGTCTATGTCTCCTCGGCCAGTTGGTGTTGCTGAGATTTAGTCTCTTATTAACAATGGTAAAAAATTGCTACCTACATCCAAATGTTCTTACAGGAACTGAATGAAATATTTTAAAGTACTTCCTTTCCAAAATCTTAGATTTCCTGCTTTGCTGGTTTCCTATGACCTCTGAGCTTATGTAGGAAACTTTATTCATATTTTTTCTCTCCCTAGCCTTCCCCATACTTTTCTTATGCTGTTTATTTCTAAGGTAAAGCGAATCGCTATTTACACAATTTCCCACTTACATCAGATTTTAAACTCATTAAGGACTAAATATGTGCTACCCTGGGCATAACTAGGTACAGTCTTTGCACAGGATTAAATGTTTGATAAATCTTATGTATGAAAAACAAAATGAGTGACCACCTTGTAAAGACTACCAGTCTAAGATTCCAAGATAACATCTCCTCTAAGTACATAACAGTCACTGCCACCACCCCATCTTACGTGTTTGGGAATAATAAGAAGTCAAAGATGAAAACCAGGGCAGTAAAATGAAAAGAGAACACTGGATCTTCTTCTCAGGTTTTCAAACTAAGTAAAACATTATCACAGAACTAGAAGTTGTCCTGCGTCTGATGTTATGTAAGTGACGCCCATGAAGATTAAATGATATATACCTGGTCAGGATTAAAGTATAACAAGAATTTTTCTCAAAATTCATCTTTTATTATTTCATACAATTTGTTTTTTATAATGCAAAAACCTTATATATCTTAATACTCTATCAGTATTAAATATTTCCCTGATACATTTTGTTTTGGGCTATTAGCATATTTACAATGCCTTTGCATAGTGGGTCTTTGATGATGGGGACAATGATTATAATATTATAAACAGATGGAGCTGGTATAAAACTTGCCTAACATGTGAAAATCTCTAATGCCAAATACTGATTTAAAAAAAATTACATAGAAAGAGTTCTTTTCAGGGAATAGATGCCTTGTTTATTTTTCTCACTTTAAATATTACTCAATTGTCAAATGATCAGTATGAGAAATAACTGATATATATTTTTATTATGATAGATCAGAGATATATAGTTCTTTGACAATGCTTCATAAGCATGTTAGTAGCAGAGGCAAGATTTATATTTAGAACATCTACTTTTTTGAATATGGGTGGGTGGGTGTTGTGTGTGTACATATGCCTTTAAAGTCATGTGTGGAGGCCAGAGTTTGATAAAAGGATGTCTTCCTTAATCACTTCCTTGTGTGCTTTTTTGGGAGAAAGAAGCACCTCCCATTAAGTCTGGGAATGAATAACTATTTTCATGAGGCTGACTCAATTGTGAGTCCTTGGGATCTGCTTGTCTCTGACCACCACGGCTGGATTGATAGAGTGACAGTTAGAATCACTACGCCTGGCTTTCACTGTTGGTTATAGAGATCCAACCTTGGCACCTAATTCATTGTATGTATGTATGCTTGAAATCCTCAAAGAACATTAACAGATAAATTGTGAAACAGTAACTGACTGTCCTCAATTCAAACATGCTAAATAATATCATCTCAAAAACAAGTTGGTATATATGTGATGTGTGTGTGTGTGTGTGTGTGTGTGTGTGTGTATGTGTTGTAGCTTTTGGGC
This sequence comes from Acomys russatus, assembly GCF_903995435.1. Lineage (NCBI taxonomy): Eukaryota > Metazoa > Chordata > Mammalia > Rodentia > Muridae > Acomys > Acomys russatus. The sequence goes on along the minus strand of NC_067143.1, from coordinate 40,273,802 downwards.
TATAGAGGTGGCAACGTGGTGAGAAAAAAGTAGGTTCTAGTATGGGTAATAGGGAGGTATTACTCTATGTAATAATCAAAAATAATTTTAAATCTGTATATGCCTAAATTCTAATAACATGGAGATCGTTACTCAAATTTGGTATGAATACTTCAATTTATATGATGTGTTAGTTCAACATGGTAATATCAAAAGCAATTGAGTGCTTAAATCCCTTTTACATTACTGAATTCATTACCCATCATAGAAAGTTGTAGACACATATTTATTGTACAAATATGTATTTTGCCTTAAGTAACTATACATTATCACTTTATATGAATACAGAAAAAGAGAAAATGATGGGTACAATTTGCTATCAATGGCAAATGAAGATGTAATCAGACTCGTAGCTCACATTGTCTTTTGTTTTTGACAATCTTCTCGCTGCCCAGCCATCTTTTTGGCACAGATGTCTCTTATATAACTTAATCTTCACACAAGCAAATCACATAGCTCAGGATGTCAATATTAACAAGATTCCTTCTGCACAAGCCATAGCCTCACCACAAGCAGGGTGCCAATAGTGCATGTGCTGTGTTTGCCTTTCAGAAACTTTATAAAGAAATAACTGCATGTGCAGATAACAGGCACTTGGAAGTATAATAATATTGAGACCCATGCAATGTGGAAAACCTCTGCTGTCATCAATATCCAAAACATATATCTATGACCTTGTAAACAAGAGAGAAGAGCATCCTCTTTGTTTAGCTGGAGACAAAGAATAGACCATATTTTAATCCTCCCAAAACCATAAATGGCACCACACAAAGATGAAATCTGCAATATTATGCATTAACTAAAAAGTGCTAGCTGTAGACTGGAGCTCACTAAATCATTGTAAATCATTTAAACAAGTGGTTTAGTGGTCCATGAATACCTGAAACAGCCTTTTGCAACAAAACAATAAAAATAAAATAACATAACATAAAATCCCACAATCTACCATTTCTCACTGGTCTCAACTTAGTTGTCAAGCAGGAATTTTAAACTTGAACTATTTCATAGCCCTCGGAAGCTTCCTTTTTATTTATGGCACACCTCTAAGGACTCTAAAGAATTTTTGTTCCTGTTAGAATATCAATCATCAGAAACTTGAAAATATACTTTGCATTTTTATAACTTGATCTATATTTGCTTACTAATTATTGATATTCATTGCTTATATGAATACATGTATATGCTATTCATGCCAACTTTGCAAAAACCTTAGATGGTATTATGACTATAAATACTGTAATAAATCTTGCTATGGAAAGTTATAGACTATACCCTCCATAACTTTTCATACCTATTAAAAAAATAGAACATAAAATACATCCCAACTGTCTCTCTAATGTCCACACTTCTTATAATTAAGGGGCTGTGCACCATGAAAAACTTTATGGTTTGGTTACTTAGACTCTAAATATTGACAACACACCGTTCTAGAGATTTAATTTTCCATTCAATGTTTGTCTTAAGTCCATCCATTTGAAACTACATGAAATAAATAAAATTCGTTAACTTACCTGCAGCATTTAGATCACTTTTTCTTTTATTTTATTAAAAAATTTATGTATTTATTCACTTTACATCCCAATCACAGTCCCCTCTCTCCTCTCCTCCCTTTTCCACCCCCATCCTCCTTCCCCTACCCTGCAGTAAAGGGGAGCCTCCCCCCCACCTACACATCATATCATGTCACATCAGGACTGAGTTCATCCTCTCCTTCCACAGTGCCAAGGCAGCCTCAATATGGGGAGGTGTTGGTCACTTTTTATTAACCACAGTGCTACTGTCATTTGCAACCAGGAAGTATTGTTGTAGCAAGATAAGGTCTTGCCTGTTACAGGATATTCAGCAGTGTCACTGCTCTGTGTCTACTGAGCCAAGAGACTGGTAATACAATTTTTTATTTATGAAGTCAAATATACCTCTAGACATCACTGAGTGCCCTTGGCAGGTAAGAAACACTTCCAGTTGAAAAGCACTGACTCACATGAAAGTTGTCAAAGTAACTACTAACAAAAAGTTCACCCAAGGGCAAGACATCTTGATTCATCATTTCTATACAGCTTTTCTCTGCAACTTCCAATGGTATGAAGAAAGTTAATATGTGTGCTTTCTTCCCTTTGTTATGTATTTCTATGTGGTCTTATTTAAAAGGCTGTTAATTCCATTGTAGAAACAATTTAAAGTGAGATAACAAGAGCTTTTCTTTTACATTCACTAAGTATGATTCTAAATATCAACAAATTACAATAAAACAATGTGAAATTAACCTAAGATATATTACCAATATCAAAGGCTGCTTCATTCTAGTTACAGAATTCATTATAGCTTGAACAGAATAGTAAATGCTACTTAATATAGTCTTTTACATGTTTTTAAATCTCATTTAATTTATTTTTAATTCAGTAATAATATGTTATATAATGTATTCCTAAAGAATTATGCTATAGTAAGATACATTGGACTTAAAACTCTTTATTATTTCAAAATAGCATGATATGTATTGTGTGGTCATGATGAACATTAGTATCATTGTAATTTTTTTGTTTTGCTTTTGTTTTTGGAAAAATACTTAAGCTCAAAAGATTAACATCCATAACATACATTCAAAACTTTTGTGACAAGTTACCATTAAAGAAATCTTCTATTACTGACATTTTGTAATGATAGCATAATCATGTTTATTTAAAATATGCTTTTCTGCTTCTACATCTTCCTGTTAACTTTCTTGAATAGTTTGGCTAAAAAAGGAAGATATTTGAAACTGCAATTATGTACCATTTTGATTTCTAATTATCTCACAAAATTTGCATGTCTAATTTTAAATATTATCGAGTGTTTGAGAAAAAATTTGCACATTCCCTGTGGAAGAAGAAGTTGGTGCTGAGTCAAAATTAGTAGAATTGAAAAAATAAAACCCTCAGTCTGTACATTCAAGCTATAAGATTCATGTCAAAAGCAAGAATTTAGGAGTCCAATGTCCCTGGGTTACACTCCTGCTTTATCATGGTATGAGCAGCGAGACATCAGAAAAGCTACGTAGTCTCTTTTCATCTTAAATTATTGTTCACAAAGCAAAATAAAATGATATTCTTGCAGCTGTAGAGAAAATTAGTAACAACTTTTATACACTCGTCATCAGAGGTCAGAAAACTTACTCAGATTTGAGCAATTATTAATCACACTCATTTGGTTGTATTAATATCATTTTAACATACCTTTTCATCAATAATAAGAAAACTTGGTTATTTCTTTATATATATTTTTATATGTATTGTATAAATCTGCTTCAAAATTCACATAGGTACTCAACAAAAGGTGGGAGCCACATTCAGGCAGGTGCCAAATCTTTACTACCAAAATACACTGCAAACCTCAACATACTGAGAATCATCATGAAAGACACTCATAATAGCTGCACTGTGGATTGATGCTATGGAAACAGGATACATTCTATACATACTGATAATCTTATAATAGTCACACACACATGTGTATGCACCCATGCATACACACACACACGAGCACAAACTCAAACACACACACGAAGAATGTGTGTACATATTATCCCAGTTCATTTCTCAGTACCCTTTTCCATGTTCTGACAATGAAAGAAAAGCTTCAGTTTTCACACACACCAAAAAAAGCTAATAGTATTTTGCATGACTCATTTGATGGTGAAATAGTATAACACATCTAGTACATGATATGATACCTAATGTGCTCAATAAATGATATTTACTATGACAAGAAGTGGTCTACAACAAAACTTTTATTGAAAGCTCTATAGCTAAGCATATGTATTTGTGTGTGTATTTCAAACAATATTATTATCTTTAAATATATATACATATATATATTTCTTCTCTGCATTAATTCAAAGGCAATAAAACCTATGACATGTTCTTTTATTTTAATACTTTTATTCAAATGAAACAAGAAAATATCAATAAAGAACTTTATGACTCATAAATAGTTGAAAACTCATAATTAAAGTATTCCTTTCTTGGGTTATATGAATATTAAATAAAACTATTTTTGCATGTTTCTATCTAGTTGTGCATTCTAAGATCAGTTATTGACAGAGAGAATAAAAAGAGATGGTTTAGGACTAACATTAATATTTCCAAACAAATAATTCCAACTCAAGGAAAATCCTGCTTCTATATAATACATTTTCAGGATCTCAAAATCCCAAGCAAATCTAATTCATATTAACATAACATACATAATAAAAATATATCAAAGAATCCTTATTTTTCACAAAGCTAGTTGAAGCTGAATGCACTTAAAAAAATATAAATTTAAATAAATAATAAATATATAGTAAGCATATGTTAAAAATTATACGTACATTTCTAAGTTTATATATGGGTCCATATATACAATAGCAAAAATGTATAAAGAAATATGCTTCACAACTATGCAATACTTTGAACTCTGTGCCTCCTGCCTCCACATCTCAAGTGCTGGAATTTAAGTTATATATCACCACCCCCATCTTCAATTTAGTCTCTTTAAATGTAGAAATGTTCTCACCACTCTTCATAAAGGCAATATAGCAACATATCTATAAAATATTCAATGCATTTTGAATAAAGTGAGGATCATGAAAGTTATTTACTTACAAGTGTTAACATGTTTAGTGAAGTTAATTAATCTAGTAGGAAACATTCTAAGAAAACAACAACTCAGAAAGAAAAAAAATGGCGTGTCATTGCTCAAGAATTCCCAAATTGTAGCTGCTCCTTCTGTAGACAAATATCTATAACTGGGTTTTTCAGTGTCACCTGTATATCTGTCTGTATGCCCATTATGTGTACTAAGCAATGGTAGAAGTGCCTGTCTTGCTTTGATAACAAGTGAAGATCTGAGCAAGCACATGGACTATTCAAATACCATTCTTCTCCAGATGACCTCAAGTGCATTTATATATAAGCATTTCAGATTTTCTACTTTTCTGTTTTTAAAAAATACTTCTTTCCTCTCTTTTTTGAGCATACAACCCACCTGATAAACATTGCTATGTAATATCATGAAGCTCTAGAGGATTCAGTTAAAATACATTGGCTTCATATTTAGCAGAAGTATAAAGGATGAGGGAAAGTCTTTTTTTTAAGGAAGGTTAGTCAGCAAGTGTCCAGGGAAGCCTATGGATTTTATCAGGACCTGTCCAGGGTGCTGAAGAAATTTCTAGGAGAAGGCTACAGACTTGGTGGCATGCATGTCATTAACGTCCTGAGTTTTTGGCGAGCAGAGCTTCCTATTTCTAAACCAGTGGTTCTTCGATGGAAACTTGTACCCACAAAAACATTCATAACTGACAGTTCAATATGTAACTACATAGAATTAACAGAGAACTTAAAGGAGAAAATTCCCTACACTCCGTAAAGGAAAAAAACAAAATCACACATAACAAGAAAGAGACGGCATGCCTAAATTCTCTGAAACTCAGAATAAGGTGTCCAATAGTCAGAACAAGCCATTGCTGGATGAACTTAGTGCTAGACATGCTCTCTATGTTGTTCTAGGCAACCAATCTGCTGCCAGCACTAGGAAAACAGGTGATCTCTAGCCCACTCCTTAGGCATTGTAAACAATAAAATAGAATGCTGAGCTAGGAAAGGAAGGGAGAATGGTAAAATCACGTTTGTATTGCCCAATAGCACCTTCTTGTGAAGATATAAACTGATACATAGCTCTTCCTGTGTGCCTAGATACTCAAGATGGTTCAGGTAAAGAAGTTCCAGGATTCTTACAAAAATAATGCAAGCATCTCTTGTATCCTCCTCAAAGTCACTTTTCCTATGCTATGCACTCTAGAGTGAAACGTGGACAGCCATAAATTGCAGAACACGGTGTGGAACCCTCCAGGTCGACCACCGCTTCTCCCTGAGAGGTCCCAAGTGTAGTTTTGGCTAAGAACACCAACTACCATTTGCTTTGGTAGGACTTTCCTGTCCCCAAGCCCCTGTAGTCAGGGATCCCTCCTGTGCACACTGTACTGCTGTCCCGAAAAGCTTTGTGTCTGGAAGCAAAGGAAACCTATATGCAAAGGAAGAGAAAGCACATGGAGGTGGGGGGCTTAAAGGACATTGAGATAGAGGAGATAAAGCCCAAGATGTGCTTTCAGCACCTCCCGCCATCGCTCCTCTCCCTGCAGCAAGTGCTGCTGCTGCCAGAGAAAAGCCCAATCTATCCATAACTGTTTCTCCTTCCTTCCCTCTCTACCTTTGATTTCTCAGTTTTGAGACTTCCAAGGGTTTGGGAAAGTCACTCTGCATTCCAAATCATGTTCTCCTTGCCACAGAGCTCAGGCACAGGGATCCAAAGGCATGCATAATCCCTACCTCAGACCTTGCATCCGTCCCCCGCTTTGCCCTCTTGCTTGCACCTTTTCTGCCAACAGGTTTAATTAACGATGGTCTTCAGTAAAAGAAACAGATGTGAACCTCCTCAACTCTGGCCACCCCCGCTCCACCTACATCCCCTCCTCCCAAAGACAGCGTGAGCTGCTCAGCATGATAAAAGCTCCAAATCCTTGTCAGGTCTAGGTATACCTGGGCACACAGACATAGCAAGCTTACCCCCTGTTGGCCACGCAGCGGGCAGTGAGATGCTGTCTAGCTAGCCCCCCCGGAGTAAAGTTGGCCAGCAGGAATCAGTGGGGTTGAGCCAGCCTTTCCAGTCCTGGGCTTCCCCCACCCTAAGATGATCTCAAGCTCATCCCCTGTGCTCGGAGTGCTCAGAACAGCCGAGCTGAGGGCGGTGTGTGCAGTAATCTTCCCCTTTACAGAGAAAAGGGGGAAGGGGAGAAAGGGAGGGAGCGGAGGAGGGAGGGGTGGTAGTTAGTATTTATAGAGAAGAGACTTCTCTGCGCAACTTTTTGGTGCCACCAAGTGGCACAATGGCACTGTGTTCTTTTAGGAACACAGACTCCTGGACAGATCACGATGGGTAGACTAGTTCCATGGCCAGACACTCACATGGGTGGGGGAGCTGAAAGTAACCCCACCATCTTAGCACCTGCAATGCAAATCTCCAAATTCTAGGAGGGAATGTATATTGATGGAAAAAGGCTATGCATGACTTCTGTCAAGTAGAAGAAAGTGCCAGCTACCCAATGGGAGTATAGATGTGCATGTCCTAGGAGAAATATACCTTCTCTGTCCCCTCCATAGCTCTTCTGCTTATATTACAGAATATTACTGCCTCATTCCAAAACCCTTCTTTTTGCCACACCAATGACCAACCTTGAAATTGGGGTGTCATTTTCCTTGTCATAATCAAGTCTACATAACATCTCAAATCTTAAATTAAAAAAAAAAAATAATAACACTTCATAGCCTGTCACCAAAATATATTTTTCAGTTGCTATTTAACCAGACAACAAAATAGTCATACAAACAAATAAAATGTAACTTTAAGGTTTGTGCGTTCGAAACCCATCAAACAGCTAACAAAACTCCAGAATCTTTGCATGGGGTCTGAATGTGTGGCTGGCCTCACCCTTTCCCAGAGACCTTTTCCTATGCATTGTCCCAACAACAGTCAGAATTTTGAAGTGCTTCGTGATACTTGGAGGGAGAATACCTTTACAATCCATTTGTCAGTTATTTTCTTAGCATTTTCCCTTCCCCCTTCCCCTATGCAATTCTCCAAGCCCATACAAACACACACTGTTTCATGAGACTTCGGTCCAAAAATACAGTTTATTCTCCACTTTCCTGATGGAGAGGATGAGTATACAGTGCTTGGTAGACTTGTTCAAGGTCACATATTTTCCTAGACAATGGCATAAGGGCTCCTCAGTGTCTGACTGAATGAACATTGGTACCAATTATGACAGCCAGAACTCTTCTTGCTGTATTACTACTCCTAGCTCATTGAGAGTGTTCAACTCCCTGTCTTTCTTCTTGTTCTCCATATACTCTCTCTTATCATCCTTTATGAAAGTTCTATCAGAGAATAAAGGGTAAAAAAAAAAAATCTTCCTTGAAAGTCTAGAAATATATAAATTTAGCTTTAACTATCCAGAGGCGCAGAGACATCTCTTAAATGAATCTGTGATTCTGGAGGACATCCCATTCCTGGTGTTGTAGTTATCCAAGTGTCATTTTAGAACTGTAGTACAGCTATGCAAAACCATCCATAATCTCCTTTCCTGTCTCGTTTTAGGGTGCACCATCAGCAAATGCCCCTACTAGCCCCCAAACATTCAATGTCCTCAGAGACACAATTTCTCCTCCCTCGCTAAATGCATGCTTTATCATTGCACATGTACCAGCATGAGATTGTGTGTGTGTGTGGGGGGGGGGGGTCATTTCGTTCTTTTTTTTTTTTTTTCTGCCTCTGATTATTTTACTTATTTTTATATGAAAATAAGCCCAAAGAGAGCATTGAGTTACACAATTGAAAACAAAAAAAGATATTAAAAAAAAAAACACAACAACAACCTACCATTTAGAAATACCACAGTAGCCCAGGCTCTTGACTCTAAATTCATGTCTGATTTACTAGGCACGTGTCCTTGCGGGGTGACTTTCTTAAACTTACAGGACCTTCCAGCATCCCTTGACTCCACCTGTCCTCCACCTGCCCACCACCTGCCCTCCTGGGTCCCTTTAGTTCAAGCACCCGCCCCTTGCTCGCTCGCTCTCCATCCCTGCACTGGGGGAGGGGCTCCGGCGGCATCCTACATCCCAGATAACTCTACAGCTGAGAGAAAGAGAAACAGCGCTGTGCTTACCAGGTGCGCGCCCTGAGCCTTGTTCCCTCTGGACAGACGCTCCTTACAAGCTCCCTGCGCTTTCGTAGCGGCCTTGGCTGCTCCTGAAGCGCTAGTTGCTGCGATCGAAGCAGTAGTGGCAGCCAGCAGAACGGCTGCGGGCCCGCGGTGGTGGCGCTCGCTCTCTCGCGCCAGCGCCTGGAGCACGTGCTGCGCCCAGGCAGACGCAGCTGGAAGCGCAGCGCTGGGCTGCCTCCTACTCCTGCAGAGTGCGACTGACTTGCCTGGGCTCAGTGGCTGAACACCGCTCCTGAAGCCTAAGGGTTTCAGGGTTCAAGCAAGGGTAGCCTTGGGCTGCCTCTGTAGCTCCTTCTCACCCCGAGATGAAGAAGAAGCAGAGCTGTGCTGAGAGGCGTGGGTGGCATGTCACTCGGAGACAAGCTGGGAAGCAGGTAGATAATCAGCTTCTCTCTGAAGATAGTACTGAAACTCCTGACAGTGATGGGAGCAAGAGGTGTGATTGCTGGAAGACACAGAGAGGAGGGGAGGGAGAGATGGAAAAACAGGGAGACAGAGACAAAGAGACACACAGAGAGAAGGAGACAGAGACAGAAACAGATAGAGACAGAGACACACACAGAGAGACAGAGACAGAGACAGAGAGATTGATTTAAGGAACCCCGAGATGATTCAGAGCTTGAGTGGTTAGAACGACCAGTGTGTTTAATGGTCTTGCTCATTAACAGTGTCGTTTTACATTTGTCTGCACTTCTTAAAAATGATTCTTCTGCCATCTACTAAGACTCTTCTCTTCCTCTGTGGTACTTAAATGTCTTACTTCTTCCAAGTGGATTGACTTCATCTCCCCAGAAACCTCAAGTACTGCCTAGGACCATCAAATATGCTGTTATTTTTAAATTATATTTTAAAAAACAATAAAAGGAATACCTATAAATTACATGCATGACTTAATCTAAACAAAAGGATAATGCAGTAATAACACCATTGCCTGAGCAAATAGGAGGAGCCATGTACTTTCAGTAGCTAAATTAATGAATAAAAGATGGATGACACTGAAGTCAAAGACACCAGTTATTAGTAACTGCTAATTCTTGTTAGTAGACTCTTGACAACAAGACAGAGTGTCTTTGATCACTTCAGTCATAAAACAGCAGGAAAAGGAAAAAAAAATAGTGTCCATCTAACACACCATGTAGAGCATTATAATGAGATATTTCTCTCTACCAGAGACATTTGCACATACATGCATGTGTTTTGGTGCCCAGTCACAGCACAGTGTTAGAACAAGACTAGATGTCCACCAACAACTGAATGGACAGTGAAATGTGAGATATATATATATATATATATATATATATATATATATATATATATATAATGAATTTTTACAGGGAAATGAAATTTACAGGGAAAAAAAGATAGGCCTCAAGTGTATAGCGTTAGGTTAGGTGGCCTAACCCTAGTAAGACAAAACCAGCGTGTTGTCTTTTAGGTACAGACCCCAGTCTGTGATGTCTGTATGTGTAGATGGCTATAAACTTATCTTTGAACACAAACAATAACAACAAAACTCCCCAACACAAGAAAGAAAGGCAAAAGAAGGCAAAAAAGGGGTGCTAAGTGGGGGACAGAATGACACATGTGCCATGGAAATGAAAAGATAAATGGGTAATTTATCAGGGGTAATGGGAAGTCAGAAGAAAAGAAGATGAGAATCCGGTAAAAGACGCTTTGTTTGAAAATAGTATAATACTTTGTGTGATGGTTTTAGAAGTTAAAAGATAGGGTTTATATATATATATATATATATATATATATATATATATATATATATATATTCATTTTTCCATGTCCAAACAGTTTTAGGTCCTTAAAGTACACTATATGAATTCATCTCCTCTCTTGGTCTACAGTTTAAAGTGACTGTTGGTCCAACATTAGACTTTCTGGACCAGGTTGATCCCATTTATTTCTGTGCTTTGAAATAGATCCCACTGTGAAAAACAACTAGAGAATTTGGAAAATCAAGTGCCTCCTCAAAGACAGTGTCCCCTAAAGACCATGTTGTCTATGTTTAGGACAACTTAAAATAGACTTTGTAGAGTATATGCAAAACACCTAAAAATTATGAATAAATATAGGAGGTTTTCAATACCAGTACATATTTTGTTCTCTGCTTTCTCTGAGGCTAATGGAGATGACGGCAACCCAAAGCAACAGAGAGGGCATACCTGTTCCTAAGGGTCACATGTGGCTTACCAAGGCATATTCAATTCCTATACTGCAGAAGATAGCACAAGAATGGAATGTTAGTGCTGATCAATAGCAATATGTTCAGAGAAAGGAAACAATGATAGATAATCTTAAATTTCTCGATATTTAAAGTTATAGCTTTGTCTTAGCCTTTGCACTCTGTTTTTGTTCAATAATGCTGTTTACAAGTTTTCCCTAGGTTAATACTTTGCTTTCCTTCAATTATTTGCAAAAATCTTACTTCCTTGATTTTAATCCTGTTTACTATCTCTCAAAACCCCAATGCCCTTGTGTCCTTGAATCAAAGTTGTTTTCCCTTCTCATTGTTAACTCATCTAAAACACTGTCTAATTCAGTCAACTGTTACCATAATTGTTTAATGTTCATCTTTCCTCTGTATTAAAATGTAGTATTTGTTAGGAAAGAATTTTTTTTAACCGACACTCTCCACACAAAGTTATAACAAATAAAAGACAGTGAATTATTATTTCAAATATTTAAATGAGTAATAAAGAGAGCTATGCCTACTATGTGTCTTTTATTGTCCAAATTGGCAATTGTGGTATGAAACTCCATAAGTATTTGCAGAAAATCTAGAGGACATCTATGTGGCAGTTTCTTTCCCAGCTTAGACACAATTACCTCCACTACCCTGATTCTCAGATGCCAAAGAAACTATGATCATGCTAAATATTTTGTAACATTACTGTTGTTGACCCACTGAACAACAACTCACTGAAATAAGTGACTTTTCAAACAACGTTCTCACATATCTTTTGTTAGTTTTATAAGATGTATCTTGACAGAGAATTTTACAGCAGAACTAGAAGTATTTCATAGTTAGTCATCTACTGTAGAATTTCAACACAAAATCCAAGCATAACATAGGATTTTTAACTCAAGGAAAAGTGTTATTTATAAGCCCAGGTAACTTACTGCTTTTCTCACAGGAAAAACGGAACACGGTGTTCTAAATTTCTAATTTTATTCTAAATACAGAATAAACAATGAGAATTATTTTTTTTAGTGCATGGGGATCACTGCTGCTTTATTCTGTGTTTTCTGGAATAAAGCCCTGTCCTAGCAAAACTCTTGACACACATAACAAATACAGAAAGCTTCTTCTTACTGCACGACCCGGGATCACTATCGGCTCTCTTATGCCAGCGGACTCTGAAAGCCTGCATGAGTTTATTGTTGGAATTATTCCCCGGCTCCCCTCCCTCTACCTAAGGGTGTGCTAGAACATCCTGCTGGATATTAAACTACTAGACTGGCTTTTGAAACTGATTTGTGAGTTCTTCAGTATAGGTATTAGACAGACTCCTGAACCCTTAAATCCTACATCCTTGTCTATAAACAGCAAAATGAAAAGCACAATTTCTAAAAATCTAATTTGAGTATTATGTACGAGCTCGTTCATAAACTAGAAGTGTTGAGTTTACAGCAAATCATAGTTTTTTTTTCCTCATATTGCTTCACAATTCCACTCTATTGTTCCAATAAAATACTTTGTGTAGGCACAAATTTGGATAATGGTATTAAGATAATAAAATTAAAAAAGCAAATTCCTTTTGAATTGTGTTTTTATATTTACCAGAGTTTCTTGGGTTTTATTTCTCTCTAATAGTATCTCTCTACTGAAGGTGCTGCTAATGTAAACATTAAGGAGTAAGAAAAAGATATACAGCTCCTCAAAGTGGCAGACACATGATATTTGGTGATAACAAGGGTAAGAATAAGGCATCCAGACATTGGAGTATCTAAGATACTAGATGTGAGGGTCTCTTCGTCAGTCATTCAGTAATCTGAAAGTCAAATGTAACAAATGATTTACTCAACTTGTAAATATCCACCTTACAGCTTATTTTCTATATAACTCTCATTTTGTATGTATAATTATACAAGTATGTCTTCAAAAATAATTAAGAATTATTTATATATATTCACTTAGAGTACTTAAGGGACAATCTAATTTACTCTTATCTTAGCTCTCAATGTACTGTAATATTTTCTTCTATTAATTTATTTATTTGTTTGTTTATCTATAAATTTATAGCCTGATCCCATCACTCTCCTTCCTTTTCTCCCAGTCTCATTTTCATGCCCTGCCTCCTCTCATTCCCATCTCTCCTTCTCAGAGAAGAGGAGGTCTCTAAGGGTTACACACCCATCATGGCATCTCAATTCACAGGAAGACTAAGGCTCCCACTGTGGCCTGACAAAGCAGTCCAGCTAGGGGAAGGGGACCCAGTGGCAAGCAATAGAATAGGAAGCAGACACTACTCCCATTGTTAGAGAACCCACATGTTGACCATAGTACATATCTGCTACATATCTGTAGGGAATCTAGTCCATGCAAGACCTGTAGCTGATGGTTCAATCTCTATGAGCTCCATGGGCCAAGGTTACTTGACTCTGTAGATATTCTTCTGGTGTCCTTGGCCCCTCCAACTCCTGTCCTTCTTCCCACTCGTCTACAGAACTCCTCGAGCTCAGTCTGTTGTTTGCCTGTGGGTTTCTGCGTCTGTTTCTACCACCTGCTGAATGAAGCCTTTCAAAAAACAGTTCTGTATGCATGGTTGCTGTATGCAAGCACAGCAGAGTATCATTATTCATGGCAGGGTTTGGCTTTCTCCCATAAGGTGAGTCTTTACTTGGGCCAGACATTGTGCTTCCATTCCCTCAACCTGTGCTTCGTCTTTATCCCTACACTTCTTTTAAACAAGACAAGATTTGGGTCACAGGTTTTGTGGATGGGTTTGTGTCCTATTCCCTCCACTGGAAATCCCACCTGCCTACAGAATGTGGTGACTTCAGGCTGCTAGGAATCTATACTGGGGTCACTGCCATAAACTCCCAGGAGTCTCACCTGTCCCAGAGATGCTCCCCATCAATGTCCATTTTCTGTCTCCTAGACCTCCCTCCAAACCCTATTCCCAAACTGCCCGCACCTGAGCCCCATCTTTCTTTACCCTCCCCAGCCCCACTCTGAGCCAGTTTCCTCCCTCCATCTACTTCAGCTGTATATTTTATTTCCTCTTCTGAGTGAGATTCAAGCATCCTTCCTTGAACCCTCTTTGCCTTCTTTGGGTCTGTGGATTGCAAGATGGTTATCCTGTATATTATGGTTAACATCCACTTACAAGTGAGTGCATACCATGTGCATATTTCTAGGTCTGTGTCACCTCACTTGGGATTGTATTTTCTAGTTCCATCCATTTGTCTGAAACTTCATGATTTCTTTTTTTTTTTAATAGTTCAGTAGTATTCCACTGTGTGAATGTAAAACTTTTCTTTGTCTATTCTTTTGTTGCAGGACATCTAGGTTGTTTCCAGATTCTGGCTATTACAGATAAAGCCACTAGGAACATAACTGAGCAAATGTCCTTTTTTTTTATGATGGAGCATCTTTTGGTTATAAACCCAAGAGTGGTATAGCTGGGCCTTGAGTTAGAGCTATTCCTAATTTTCTGAGAAAGGCCAGGTTGATTTCCAAAGCGGTTGTACAAGTTTGCAGCACCACAAGCAATGGAAGAGTGTTCCCCTTTTTCCACATCCTTGCCAGCAAGAGTTGTCATTTGAACTTTTGATCTTAGCCATGATGACCAGGTAAAATCTCAGAGTCATTTTGATTTGCATTTCCCTGATAACTGACAACACTGAATATTTCTTTAAGCACCTCTCAGCCATTCAATATTCCTCTGTTGAGAACTCTCTGTTTAGCTCTGTTCCCCATTTTTTTTAATTAGGTTATTTTGTTTGCTGGTGTTGAATTTCTTGAGTTCTTTATATACTTTTGATATTAGCCCTGTCACATGTAGGGTTGGTGAATATCTTTTCCCATTCTGTACACTGCCATTTTGTCCTATTGACAGTGTCTTTTTGCTTTGCAGAAACTTTTCTGTTTCACAAGATCCCATTTATTAATTGTTGATCTTAGTGCCTGAGCTGTTGGTGTTCTGTTGAGAAAGTTGAATCCTGTACCAGTAAGTTCAAAGCTATTCTCCACTTTATTTTCCATTAGATTAAGTATATATTATTTTATGGTGGGGTCATGGATCCACTTGTACTTAAGTTTTGTGCAGGGTGATAAATATGCCTCTATTGGCATTCTTCTACATGCAGACATCCACCTATTTGTTGAAGGTGCTCTCTTTTTCCATTATATAGTTTTGGCTTCTTTCTCAAAACTCAGGGTCCATATGTGTGTGAGTTTATTTTGGGGTCTTTGATTTGATTCCACTGATCAACCTGTCTGTTTTTATGTCAGTACCATACAGTTTTTATTACTATTGCTCTGTGGTACAGCTTAAAATAAGGGGTGGTAATCTTTCCAGAATTGTTTCAACTATCCTGAGTTTTTATTTTTCCATACGAAGTTTAAAAGTGGTCTGTAAAGAATTATGTTGTAATGTTGATAGGAATTTCATTGACTCTGTAGATTGCTTTTGGTAAGATGGCCATTTTTACTATGTTAGTTTACTATTTATTATGTTATTATGGGAGATCTTTCCAGCTTCTGATATCTTCTTCAATTTATTTCTTCAAAGACTTGAACTTTTTGTCATACAGGTCTTTACCTGCTTGGTTAGAGTTACACCAAGATATTTTATATTATTTGTGGCTATTGTGAAGGGTGTTGTTTCCCTAATTTTTTCTTAGCTTCTTTTGTTTACAACCGGGAGGCTACTAATTTTTTTTTAGTTAATTTTGTATACAGACATTTTGCTGAAGGTGTTTATCAGCTATAGTAGTTTGCTGTTAGAATTTTGGGGTCACCTATGTATAGTATTATTTCATCCACAAATAGTGATGCTTTAACTTACTGCTTTCCTATTTGTATCCCCTTGATATCCTTTAGTTATCTCTAAGTAGAACTTCATGTGTTAATATTTTCTTATTTTTAAGAAACATTTGATGAATAAAAAAGTAAAGATGTTTCCTTTTATTTCTCCAAAATTGCCATTATAATTTATTTCTTCCCAGAGAAAATAGAAATTAACAGTATAAAAAAGAGAATAAAATTTATTAAAGGTGAAAGAAAGGGTAACAGAAAGTGAGGAGATGAAGGAAAAAGACAGGAAAGAAAGGAGGCAAGAAAGAGGTAAAAGAGGGAAAGAGAATCATAACAGATAAGAAGGAATGAAGAAAAGAGAAAAAAATGGGGAAAACTACCACAACATAAAATTTTGCCAAAGCTATCGGCCTTAAGACTGTGTGACCTAAACATAATTTAACTATTAAATAAAAGGGCTCAAACCTATGTTAATAGTTAAATATAAAACTGAAATTCTGAGCCCATGGCTTCTTTTCTGACTTCTTCATGTTTTGTGGATTCATGTCTGGTTTCCATAATGACTATTTTCGTGAGTCTACTAAATAATATAAAAAATTACTTTTCAACAATTATTTTAAAAATTTTTAAATTAAAATCTTACCTCCATTTAGCACCATGCCATGGAATATTGTCTACAATTAGATACACTTAAGTTAGATTAAAAAAAAAAAACTTCTTAATCCATGAGTAGAAAAAGAGAAATGAGGAGTTTGAGCACATATTCAATATTTATAATATTTGGGTAGAATTTAAAATAGGTAAATGATTATGTAGAAGAGCATGATCGCATCGTCTTGATTGCTCTAATGGAATGGATAAAAGTGTATTTCCTCATCCATGGAGTCGGAGATCTTTAAACCAAAGGAGACCTAGTAAGAAATAGAGATGTGTTGTAAACAGACGCTGTGCTACATGAGGGTTAACATGATAATCTTTAATGGAGTCTAATTTTTATTCAAAGTCTTCTAAACATGCCTTCCCATCAAGTGATAGGAGAAATACAGTCATGAATATTCTCTAGAAACCTTTACATAGTTTATGGTTTTTAATTTTTATGTAAACTGGACCCTTAATTTTGTTATATACATCAATATTGTTCCCAATTTTACCCTACTTTTCTTGTTTGATCATTGTGCATCACGTATTAGAAACACCTAGTTTTGGCTGGAAGCAATTAAGTATGTGCATAATAGGAGGTACTGAGACTCTTCCTTACATAACCTTGATATGTGTGCCTCATACGCGTTGTGATCCTTTCTTGACCTGAAATACACCTTAGACATATTGGCTTTCAAGTTATGCAAGTTTCTGCAATCACAAGTTTCATATGATATGGCCACTTGTTGGATTGATGATTGGATACTGTTTCTATAAGAATGTAGTAAAGCTTACTTATATGAATGCCTGGTTTTCTCACTGTCACAGTGAAATCACTACATAGGACAATTCTGTCAGATATTAGGAACATAATAAGTCTCTACGAAATAGGTACAGGCAACAATATCTTTTACTTTCCTTTTATGCATTCATGAGAAAAAAATTGACCTTAGGCCTACTAAGAGAAATTTTAAATGCATGAGAAGCTTTGTGTGTGTGTGTGTGTGTGTGTGTGTGTGTGTGTGTGTGTGTGTGTGTGTGTTTGTGTGTGTGTGTGTGTACGTAAATATATTAAGTAGTGGATAATAGAATGAAGTGAGTTTATTTCATGTAATTGCTAGGGACAAAATTGTTTCCTCATTAAAAATATGATTTCAGGGCTCAGGTTCGGTCAATAGAGCTCTTGCTGGACAAGCATGAGTGTATGAGTTCAGATGCCCAGCACTGACATGACAATATGTGAAACCCTACAGCACACCTCTGTAACCTCAGAAGTGGAGAGGCAGAGACAGGAGTTGCAGGCCAGTCAAGACAGCAGAATCAATGAACTCCAGTTCAGTGAAATACCTGGTATCAGAAATCAAAGGTGGAAAGTTATTAAGGTAGATACTTGCACTTTCACGTACATACACACATGCACACACACACACACAGATACACACACACACACACACACACACACACACACATACCACCTATAATACAAGAAATTGGAGATAAAATTATACAATCTTTTGGCTATGGGACATTGTTGCAGCAAGATTCCCAGACAAAATACAGAAATCCTTGTTAAATTTCAATAACCTTTCTTGTATAAACGACGCCAGTATTGCCAAAGACTCATGGAATATATTCAGTTTTGTTGTTATTGTTTAAAGAAAGTGTTGTCTTCCTAAAATTAACATCAAAATGGGTACTGTGTGTTTTTATTTTCCAAATTTGGCAACCTTATATTTAACCATCTTCTCAGTTCGTGCTATGTTCTATAAAGCTTACCGTCTTTGGTGGACATAAGGGAGAAAACAGTAACAGCTGATGGAAGGAGTGAGCCAAGATCTGGCATGCATTGTTACATGAGAAGGTTATGATTATGTTGGCAACCTCGTTGAGACCAAATTAACACTCTAAGATTAACTTAGAACTTAGAGTATAGACCATGGCTATATACTAGAATTGTAACTAGGAAACAAGAGTAGAATCTAAAAGAAAAAAAAAGATTGTAAAATCCCTTCAGGTATTTTGAGAAATCACTTTGTCCTCTTAGGCAGCCCCAAGGGCCTACAGTACATGGTATCAGAGCATCGAGCTTGAAGTAGCTGTTCTTCCCAGATATCAAAGAGATATCATCAAAAGCAATGTTCACACTAATACAACATAGTCATTGAAAAAAATTTAAACACATGGAGGCATCATTAGATGCCTCTGGCAGTTCCTATGAAAATTTGAAAATGATTCAGAGTAAAGCAATAATACTAGAATATAATAACAGCAGCAATTCATCCTTACTTATCTTGGTATTTATAACATTTTCCCCAATGCCTGGCAATGATTTAGCATGAGAAAATATTTTTAGAATAAATGAATACCTCTTCATTCTACTAATCTCTCCCTTTCAATTTCAACTTTAGTTCTAGACCTACTTTCTTCCTTATGATAACTGGTGATCTCTCAGCCAAGAGACAAATTCACAAGGACAAATTACAGAGCTTGCATCAAAGACAAAATACAACTAGAATCTGGAACTACAGAATAATGGTAAAAAAAAATTATCTGTATTTGAAAAGGAATAGTCTCCTGGGGGAAGAAACATACATAGCAAGGCCATTCAGTAGTCAATGGTGTGTCCAGTGTATTTTATTTGATATTTTAAGAATAGTAAAGTTGCATTTATTTCTCTCTGTAAACAATTCAGACAGAGGTAAGCATTTTTTATCATGAGGCAGATATGTCAGGGTAAATAAGATTCAAGCCTAGTGAATCAATTTAGCACTTTCGCAGAAACTTAGGAATAGCTTTACCTCAAGACTCAGTTTTACCACTTCTGGGCATATACCCAAAAGATACTCTACCATACAAAAAGGACATTTGCTCCACTATGTTCATAGCAGATTTATTCTTTATTTTATTTTCATAAATTATTCATATTACATCTCAATTGTTATCCCATCCCTTATATCCTCCCATTCCTCCCTCCCTCCCATTTTCCCCCTACTCCTCTCCCCTATGACTGTGACTGAGGGGGACTTCCTCCCCCTGTATATGCTCATAGGGTATCAAGTCTCTTGTTGGTAGCCTGCTATCCTTCCTCTGAGTGCCACCAGGCCTCCCCATCCAGGAGACATGGTCAAATATGGGGCACCAGAGTGCGTGTGAAAGTCAGACCTCACTCTCCACTCAACTGTGAAGATTGTCCAGGCTACATCTGGGTAGGGGCTCAAAGTTTACTGCATGTAATGCCTTGGCTGGTGCCATAGTTTGAGCAGGTCCCCTGGGCCCAGATCTGCCCATCATGATGTTCTTCTTGTAGGTTTCTAGGACACTCTGGATCCTTCTATTTCCCCATTCTCCCATGCTTCTCTCATTTAGAGTCCCAATAGGATGTCCTCTCCTCTGTCCCACTTTCCTGATAAGTGAAGACATTCATGGGACATGCTCCTTGGTCTAGTGTCTGGATATAAGTGAGTATATCTCCTTTTGACTCTTTCTGCTTCTGGGTTAACTCACTCATTATGAATATTTCTAGTTCAATCAATTTGTCCACAAATTTCAGGAATTTCTTGGTTTTAATGGCTGAGTAGTATTCCATAGTGTAAATGTACCACTGTAGACTCAATTTTCTTAACCAAAATATTTTATTAACAATTTAGTGACTGAGCCTACGTCAATCAATTATAACCCAATTAACCAAAACAGTAGGAAATGAGGATTAATTGACACAATAACAAAACCTTAAGGATATCAGTTCCGAGGAACAATTCTCCGGTCAGGGGCTGCAGGATTTTTTCCACAGGAACCTGGGGTAACCAGATCCCAGAGCATCAGCAGGAGCCAGAGCTCTGAAGCCTTCCCTCTAGCAGTTTTCTCTAGGAGAGTCCTGATGGGCAGCGATGAACAGCCAAATCTGTCCCAAGTCTCCAATCCTCCCCCGACCCCCCCGCCATCAGTTCTGGGCTCACTTATATATCTCCTCCCAGAGTCTGTTCACGGGATCTTTTTCATCTGGTAGCAATTAAGCTCCTGAATGAGGTGATTGCTCTTCTAGTGAATTAACATCACCTGTTCTCTCAAAAGACCGTTCCGATCCCACACTTGGTATCCTAAAGAGCAGGTTTCTCTCCTTCATACCACAGTTTCTTTATCCATTCTTCTACTGAGGGACACTTAGGCTGTTTCCAGGTTCTGGCTATTATGAATAAGGCTGCTATGAACATGGTTGAGCAAATCTTCTTGTTGTGTGCTGGAGCAGCTTTATTCTTAATAGCCAGAAACTGGAAACAACCCAGATGTCCCTCAACTGAAGACTAGATAAAGAAACAGTGATACAGTTATATAATGGAATATTACTCAGCTATTAAACGCAAGGAAATCACAAAATTTACAGGCAAATTGATGGAAGTGGAAAAGATCAAACTGAGTGAGGTAACCCAGACCCATTAAGACACACATGATATATACTAACTTATAAGCTGATATTAGCCATATAGTACAGGAGAGCCATACTATAATTCACAGACCCAAAGGACCTAAGTAACAAGGAGGGCCAAAGGGAGGATGCTTGAGTCTCATTCAGAAGTGTAAATACAACAGATAGCAGAAGTGGCTGAAGAAAGGGAACAGGATAGGAGAAGAAATGCTGAGGAAAATTAAAGTGAGGAATAGATGTCTAGAGACTGGGGATGGATGGACAGAGGGCTTACAGAGAAAAGGAAGTTGTAGGTGGGGCCATTTCTGAAACAAGCTAGAGACCAACAATGGGGTAACCTAGTAGAAGAATGTGGGGTGACTCTAGATAAGACCCAAAGTATTGGGTATAATGGAGACTAAAGAGGCCTCCCTCTAACTATATAGAAGAGGGGGGGTGATATCAACATGGCCACAAACACTTTGACCCAAAATTTACCTTGCCTACAAGATGTACAAGAATAAAGTTCAGTTAGAGATTGAGGGAATACCCAACCAATGCCCGGCACAACCTGAGACTTTCCCCATGGGAAAGAGCAAACCCCTGGTATTATTAATTATATTCTGCCATGTTTTCAGACTGAATCCTGGCATGGCTTTCCTTTGAGAGGCTCCACTCAGAACAGACAGAAATAGAAGCTGAGACTCACAGCCAAACATTGAGCAGAGTGAAGCAAGCCTTGTGGAATAGTGCATTGGGGAGAGAGAGGATAAAAGGACTCAGAGGGGACAAGAGCTCCACAAGAAGACTGGAGCACCAATCAAGGGCCATGCATGGACTAGACCTAGGTCCCCTACATGTATGTACCCAATGGGTAGCTTGGTCTTCATGTGGGTCTCCTAGAAAGGAGAGCAAGGGCTTTCTTAGACATAGTCTCTGTTGCATGATTTTCAATCAGTTATCCCTGGGGAAGCTGCTTTGCCAGAACACTGTGAAAGAGGAAGTGCCCAGTCCTGATGTGATCGGATGTGCTGGGTTGGGTTAGTGGGGGTGGCTCTGCTTTTCTGAGGGTTAGGAGAGGGGAAGAGGGAAAAGAGGAAGGAAGGGAGGATAAACTCTGGGAAGAGATGAGGGAGGAGGCTATGATTGGGATGTAAAGTGAATAACTAACTAAAACAAATTTTTTTTAAAGATCCAAGCCTAGCAAGAAACTGCATTGTGCATATTACATGGATAGTTGATATCAAACTATAGGGAATAGATGACTATAATACATGAAATCCATTGGTCACTAGGTAACATTCATTCTAGGATCAATTGTTTCTAAAATTCCATACTCCAATAAAAGATTGATTGCAAATGTTCTCATAAAATTTATCATCAATAAAACTTAAACTGTCTGTAAAAGTAAAGAAGAAAAAAATTCTTTAGTGCGTTTACTATATTTGCATAATTCTTCCTTCAATATCTTCAACAATATAAGCATTTTATAGGTATAAATGTAATATGGGTAATAACATTTCACTAATCAAGAAAAACAGCCATGAAGCTGGAGAAATAGCTCAATGGTTAAGAGCACACAGTGTTCTTGCCAAGGATCTGGGATAGTTTATCAGCAACAACACTGAGTAGCTCACAACCTGTCTAACTCCAGATTTAGGGAACATAATGCCCTTTTCTGGCCTCTTGGGGCATCTATAGACATGTGATACACACAAAAACACACACATACACACACTCACAAGATCTATACATACTTACTTACTTACATGCATACTCTTAAAGAGGGAAAGACGTCTCTGGATAGTATATGCTTTAAGGACTGAATTTGCCTGCTTTTATTCACTATGTCTTTATTACATTTTACATTTACTAAATTTGAATACGTTACAGATGCACGTGGCAGAATATAAAAACACAAAAGGTTGATGCATGATAGACAAAGATAGATATACATTGGGATATTGTTTCAGGTATAATTGCTTGTGTTCTTTATTTTCAAACAACAGATTGAATATTAATCACAGTGTTTCAAGAGTACAACTAGAGTGCTTTCATTTTCATTGTGGAATAGAGTTTCTTTACAGATGTACTGCATTTCCCATTATTCCACATAATAAAGCATGTTTATTCTGGATTTTTGTTGTTATAGCTGATATCATAAAAAACATCTTCATTGACAATATCAATTTACACAATATGCATATTATGTAGAATACACTAAGAATATTTTCAGTTACTATTTAGAAGGATAATACTATTCCTTGCATGTAGCTATTCTGATACTTCAGCAGGAACACATATATTTTTACATGTGGTTATTATGTCATTCTCTTCCTCTCCTCATAAATACTGCTTTTTTTTTTAAAGATAAGTGTGCACCTCTACACATTCTGTAGCACAGTATATCACCATAAGTTATGCCAAATCTAGGAAAGGGAAGTATTTATTGTAGCAAATTTTTAATGTTTACTTTGTTTTAGAATTGTCGGTATGTGTGCATCTGCATGAGGGTGTAGGTAAATAGGGTTTGGGTCCCAGGAAGGCCAGGAGAGGGTGTAGGATCCCACAGAACAGGATTAACTAATGACTGTACACTGCAAAGGATGTGTGTTGGGAAGCAAGCGTGGGTCCTCTGCAGAAGCACATGTTCTTCCCCTCTGAGCCATCTTCCCTGTCCTGACTGTAACATTTTTCCCGCATTAACTGTATTATGAATAAGTCAAATATTTCACATGCTTTTGTCAGCTGTATCTGCATCTTTTGGCAATTTCGATCCTTTTGATTTCGTTCTGCTTTCCTTATTGATTTGTAAAACCATTTTCCATGAAGAGTAGCTATTTGTCATATGATTTAAAATTACTCTCTATTTTTATCCATATATTGGCAATTTATAATGTTACAATCCTTAAATTTTTGCATAACTTTTAGAATGCTAAATAATTCTTAATTATTGACAATCTCATACTATCCAGTAAAGAAACAACAAAAAGGAGTTTTGACTCCTTGTGTTTATTTAAATCGTCTTGATATGCCCTTACGATTTCCTTTGAATCTATTTGTAACTCAGGAATGAGGTAAGAAAATCTTGAACAGATGGCTTATTTTTTTAAAAATGCATTTTTATTCTACTAGTGTTTTGATTATTTTTCTTGCATTATGCTTTAATGTTAGCTTTGAGATTACTTTTCAAATTAATTTATTCAGATTACAACTCAATTGTTATCCCATCACTTGTATCCTCCCATTCCTCCCTCTCTTCCACTTTCTCCCTATTCCCCTACCCTAGGTCTATGACCGAAGTGGACCTCCTCCCCCACTTTATGGTCATAGCCATCAAGTTTCTTCTTGGTAGCCTGCTTATTCTTTCTTTGAGGGCCACCAGGGCTCCCCGCCAAGGGGAGGTTGTCAAATATGGGGAACTAGAGTTCATGTCAGAGTTAGTTCCTTCTCTCCACCCAACTGTGGAGAATGCCCTGTCCATTGGCTAGATCAGAGTAGGAGTTAGGTGTTTACTAGTTCTAATGTCCTCAGTTAGTACAACAGTTTGAACAGACACCCCTGGGCCCTGATCCACCCATTACGATGTTCTTCTTGTAGGTTTCTAAGATCCTCTGTATTCTTCTTTTTTCCAATCTCCTATATTTATCTTGCCAGAACCAGGAAACATCCTAAATGTCCCTCAGTTGAAGAATGTATAAAGAAACTATGGTACATTCACACTATGGAATGCTACTCAGCTATAAAAAAACAAGGAAATTCCAAAATTTGTGGACAAATGGATGGCACTAGAAACAATCACATAAGGCATGTACCATGAAAGTCTTCATTTACCAGGAAATTGGGACAGATGGGAGCTTTGAGATTATTACAATTTATTTATCCTAAAGCAAGAGCTATAAATTTACTTTCTATTATTTTAGAGAATCCTATGGTTCCAACCTAAAAGCTAAACAAATGCCCTTTGTTTCTCTAGCCTGAAGGCATTTGTTTATAAACCAATTAGTCAATTATATTTAATTTAACATATTATACCAGCTGTTTTCAAATAAAAGGGCAACACTGAACCCTGGGAACAGTTGTTAGTGCCTGGAGATGTTGCTATTATCACAACTTGGGAAAGTTACAGACATTTTACTTAAAGGACATGGATGTGATTAAACATTCCTGAATGTGCTGACTAACTCCTACAAAAGAAAGAAAGATATTCTGTTTCTAAAAATCAGTAATGGTGTGGTGTGCAGGTTTTAGACACTTAATAGTATTATAGATTTTACATCTCTGTGTGTTAGTGTGTTCCCATGCTGCAGTTAGCCATGCTATTGCATCTATTATACATTTCAGAGATCATTAAGCCATCTCTCCCCTGGTTGTTTTAGTCAGTGTGCTTTCACTTCATATTTTAATTTGTCAATTGATAAAAATTTTACTGATGCATTTTGATCATAGATCATAACTACCCATCCCCAATTCCTCCCAGATGCATCTCCCTTCCTTACCCACCCATAAGATGTTCTCATTTTTTTCCTGAATCTGTAAGTCTACTTTATGCTGTCCAAATATTCTTATAATTAGGAGTGAAGTATCATTTTTCTCTGGACTATGGACTAAAAAAATTGACACTCCCTTTCTCAACATGCAAAATACTATGGTGGTAAGAATTCTTGCCTATAGCTAATCCATGCTGGAATTTTGTCTGATGCAAGTTTTGTATATGCTTCCATAAGACTGTAATTTCATACACGTAGCTTCCCTATTACTTCTAGAAAGCACTCTTTCCTCTAAGCTGTTGACCACCTCTGGCTTTTATAATCTTTCTGTCCCTTCTTTCACAATGACCCCTGAGTCTTAAAACACAGATGTGAAATACAGATTTCCGACTTCAGGATGAGCTCTCCATAGTCTATTATGCTCTGCATGTGTTGACTAGTTGAAGGTTTTTGAGAGCTACTCAATATTTTTTTTAATTTCATAGTTCACACACACACACACACACACACACACACACACACACACACACACCATTTGTTTTGTTTTATTGGAAAACAATCTCATTTACTACAACATAAAAAAATAAATATAATTTTAATCAAAGCGGTAATGTTACAAACCCCCAAACATTGCTCAAAGAAGTTAAAGAAGATACAAAACTCTTTTTTTTTTTTTTTTTGTATTTTGAGACAGGGTTTCTCTGTGTAGCCTTGGCCATCCTGAACTCACTTTGTAGACAGGCTGGCCTCAAACTCACAGTGATCCACCTGCCTTTGCCTCCTGAGGGCTGGGATTAAAGGTGTGTGCCACCACATCCAGCTTATTTTTCAATACTATTTAAATATGCAGGTTGCCCAAAGTAGTCCACAGTTGCAAAATAATCTCTACCAAATAAGCAATGGCATTTATTTTTCAAAAGTAGACTAGTCATGCTATCAAAGATAAAAGGTAATCATAATCTTGTGTCGCTGTGTATTTCTGAGAGGTCCAATAATGAATGACCTGTCAAAACACATTGAAGGAAATAATAATGGCATGAACACTAAAGAAAAATCCAACCACTTTCTAATTCGATGTAAGACCCACTCCATAAGACAATATCCATACCTGGCACCATGATCAGGGAAATGAACCTCTGGCTAGATTGGCCATAGTTCCTATGGAAATATCTCCTACTATTATTTTGTTAAATGCACATAGTATTGAAACAACTCTTAAGAAATTATTATTTAAAAAAAAGAAATTATTGTTATATCCATAGATTAGTGGATCTCTCAACTCTCATCAAAGAAACTTCTATTTGTAGGAAATGGCATTGCATACAGACACCCGTAATAGAACAAGGTGTAAGGATTAAGAGACTGTGAACTGCTAAGACACAAAGCGAAGATCTATGTGACGCTTGCTTCTGCCAAAGCTTAGGAATCAGTGTGGAGGAAGGGCTAGAGAGACTCTAAGTTCCACTAGTGGTGGATGAGTACACTGAAACTGTTTTCCAGACATAGTGGATCAGTTGCAAAAATAGACTTACAGTGTTTTTTATGACATGAGTAAAAGCCTTTCAACATCAAGCTAAATAATTCCCAACATGAAAAGGGGCAATGGCATGAAATTGACCCATAGCCAAGAAGCTGTTGGAAACTAACTGTTGGGAGGAGAGTTGGCTTTTTTTAGTAGTGGTCTGTCTGGTAGCTCAACTAGTGATTGGCCACCCATACAAGGATATATAAACAACACAAATTAGACTCAGCTGATTTAAAGATAAAAGAAAAATACTATGAAGTTAGGTATATAGGGATGTGGGAGGAGTTTGGGGAAAAGGATGCATATGACCAAAACCCATTGTAAAAGATAATCTCAAAGCACTAGGAAAAGGTGAAGGATAAAAAGAGAAGAACAAAAGAAACATAAAACTTAAGTCAACCTTGGGAAATCATAAAATTGGCATTCTGACATTCCGACAGTACCTGACATCGAGGAATAATATAAGGAACAATAATTGAGATGTGGCATTTCAGAGAAGTCAGGTATATAGGCAAACATTGTTTAATAGAATCTCCAGAACTCAAGAGCAGAATTATGGTCAATTGGTCTTTCCCAGGCGTTATTGGCTATGCAATCAGAAACTGATGATCCTTCTATGAGTGGTTCTAGAAAAACTGCAATACAGATCAGGAAAACTGAAGATGATCTCTTCTCTCTCATGGTGTATGAAAATTCACTGAAGATACACGAGGCATAAACATAATGCTTTAAAGTATAACTCTTTTAGGGGAAAACTCAGGGGGAAATTTTGCTATTTGCATTTGAAGGACTTGGTAAGGTAGTGAGTAAATATCTGGCAAAATATAAAACGAAGGTAAAAAAATTGATTACAAAGAGGCTTAAAACCCCCACACAAAGAAAAAATATCAGGCCCCATAAAACACATGATATGTGGGGAAATATTTGCAAAGCAGTAATATATTATCCATACTATGTGAAGAGCTTTTACGTCTCAGAATCAGAAAAAAAAAAAACAAACAAAAACAAGACTTGATACAAAATGAAAACAGTCCTTCAACAGAATTTATGTAAAGAACTGTACAAACAAGGATATAAAGGTTATCAATATCATTAACCATAAAATATGATCTTAAAGACCTGCTAGATGAATGAATGAGTTTATCAAAGTTTAAGTGTTTATGTTTATATTTAACTGTGAAATTATGTTGCCAATAATTAACTATTTAGGGAGACACTGATAGATGAGGTTTTAAGTGTTAGTTTAAACATTTTAAATATATATATTGCATCAAAATGATAAAATCCTTAAAGATCAATCAACAAATGGAAAAATTACTAAAAGAACCCTAAGCCAATTTAATGGCTGCTTAAATTGAAGAATACATACAGTTTGTTCATCAATTAGAAAAGCAGGAAGAGTTCAGAGAATTCTGTGGAATAGTGCTAGGAAGGAGCCAGAAGAGTCAAGAACATCACAAGAAAACCCACAGAATCAAGTAACCAGGGTTCACATAGGCTTAGTGACTAAAAGACAATTAGGGATCCTGCTTTGTCTGATGTAGGCCCCCTTCTTAAATGTTACGGTTGTTAAGTTTGGTCTTCTTATGGAACTTCTAGCAGTGCGATGGAAGGCGGTCCCAGATTCTTTTGCCTCCTTTTGGAAACATTTTCTTCCTTAGGGTTGCCTTGGCCAGACTAAATACTACAAGGAAAGGTGCCTAGTCTTATTGCAACTTTAAATGGCATGTTTGGTTAATATCTTTGGCAGGTGCTTGCCCTTTTCTGAAGAGAAAGGAAGAGGGGTGGATTGGGGGAAGAAAGGGTCTAGGAGAGGAGGAGGGAAGGAAACTAAAGTCATGATGTAATATATGAAAGAATAATAAAGTAATAAAAATATTAAATTTATTCTGCATTAATCACTCAGCAAACTTTTTCCTTGATAAAATTTACAGATTGAATTTAAATTGTATTTTTGAAAATAAAGAACTAGAAAAGTCAAACACTTAAATAAAAGGGCGAATATCGATTCTGTTTGCTATTTTATAACAACATTTATTATAAAATTATAGGTCATGGAAACTCAAGAAAATACATTAAATTTCATTTCACTTACAGACATTGTAGAGAAATCCAAATTCAAAGAGTAAAATTGGATTTCATGGTAGGTAATATTTAGTGGTGAAAGTGTGTACTAACAAAATAGAATGTGGGAATGATTGGACTGTTGATAAAATTCTTTAGAGAAGTATATATTCTCCCTGAGTCCTGATTATAAGACTGTATCCACGGTATGTTTAGCAATAACATATTTAATATTTTCCTTACAATGTACAATCACAAAGTAGAGTATTAATTTATTATGTTGTAAGACTATTATTAGTGATTCGGATTAACACAGAATGATCCAGAATGGTGCCATAGTGTCATTGTAGCTTTTTCATGTTCACCTGTTTTAATAGTCATGTTATTGTTATCTATGTATTAATTATTCACTTTTCCATTAAGCCCTCTACTTTTTATACATTGAACACATCTCCTTTGTAGATGTATTATAAGGTAATCATACTGTTTTTTTTTTTTTTATCATTACAGGTTAATTATTATGGAAAACCTAAGGAAACAGGAAGACTACAAGTAGTGAATTTAGAACTCCTTCAATCAGAATCATAGATTTCTCCCGTCTCTGAAGGCAACCTCAGAATGATAAAGTATTTGATCATCCTTTCCCTATCTGTAAAATAGGAGCATTAATATTCACCTCTGGATAGAGTTTTTGGCACAGATTCTCACATATATCATAATAGATACAATATTAAAATTCATTTTTCTTTATCTTAATGCTCATATACCTTTTTCAAAATACATTTCTAAAATATTGTGTGGGTGTTGTGCTCACTTAGTTAGTATGATACAGTTAATTACACTACAAAAATCCTGCTGTTAGTATAAGTAAATAAATGAAAATTTAAATTACAAACAATAAATAAAAGGTCACAATTGATTAATAATAATCCAAACTCTTTACCTTTGCCATTAATTACAACAATGCATTTTAATACACTTTTTAAATGTCTACAACCATTTGCTTTACCACAGCTATTCATCCAGGTTGCATATGACCCCTACTTGTTTCTGTGATAACCACAGTGTGAGCAGATACAATATTGTTTCCCCAAGGAATCTATACCTGGCTCTTTATAGAAACAACTCACCTCTGCTACAACAATAAGCTGTGAGATTGCTGCTTATGAACAATTATTGGATGGTAATGAATAAAGAAGAAAGAGAAAACAGAAAACATACTACTAATTTTACAATATTACTTCTAAATAGCTATACATTACCTTGCAAATATACCATAATTCGCATGTTGGAAAATAAATCCTGATGGTCAACAGTTTTATGAGCCAAGATATGAATTATATCATATATTTATATGATGGTTTAGAAATAGTTTATGTAACCAACATTAGAGAAATTACTCAGACTACTTCAAGACATTACATTTTATAGCTATTAATTGTTTATCAAAACAAGTTTATGTATACCAGTATTTCTAAAACACAACTTTTGGTCTTCTGGCATCAGAATTACCTGCCATGAGCTAAACTTTGATCTTTGGAAATGATCTTGAAGAAAATGCATTCGAACAAGCATTGAAATTGGGTGTGTAGTGGTGCTCTATGTGTCCATGGCCCTTGCCACCCATCTTTCCACACAAACATAATCTCTTGCACGATCATCCCACTCCCTGAGAACAGATTTAATCAAAGAAACCTTTTCAGTTTGTGCGCCTAACAGTGTCTGTCATCAGAGGATGTTTACTTCATAATATAGTGGACACATTATTGAATATTCTCAACCCATCTTTAGTATGTAGATTTGGAAACTTCCTTATAAATTTAAGACATATTCATTAAACAAGTATTCTGGGTTATTTTAATAAATTTCAGGATTTGAGAACTCTAATCAAATGCATTGATCATATTTTCCCAATTCAGACAAGTAATAAATGTCTATTTCTCCACTACTGGTCCTCACTCCATAAGTGGCAAGTATAAGAGAGTTCATATCTTAACAATTATGTTTTAGCTCCAACTGGAAGATTAATAAATAAAGACTGATTCTTACTGATATTTTCTTATTCTAAAACTGTTTAATTAACTAATATATGTCAAAACCTATTCTTGAATATTGATAATTTAAAAATGAAAAGGCAAGCATATACGCCTACCCTATTTCTTACAAAATCATATGTATACAATTTTTAAAAAGTAATCACATGCAGCATAAATGATGAGGAAAATGTTTTTGAAAAAATAAATGAAACATAAATGTAAAGATTACTAGTTTAGGTAATTTGAAAAAGGTCCAGTGAAAGATGCCTATCTTATTATTGCTCCTTGTAACTCCAAAGCAGCTTAATAAAAAAATTTTCCCATTGAGATGTAATATGAATAAATTAATAAAATAAAATTAAAAAATTTTTTTCATTGCTACCACTATGTTTATTGTCTGATTGAGAGCATGGCCCATATGTAAGGACTACTAAGTTGGTCTTGCCTAAGTGTCTGGGCCACTATACACAAATTTTTTGCATTAGCTTTCCAGTCACAATTTCCCCCGGTTCGTTAAACCTTCAGGTGAAACTTGCTGTACAATCTGTTCACATGTCACTTTTATTCATGTCATCACACCTAAGAAGAAAAGATTTGCCTGTTACTCGAAGGGTTAAGTGCAATGTTTGATTACAACCAGAAGAGGGTAGCAGAGGGTTGATGCTGTCATAGATCTTCCCCTTAAAGAGGTTGTATTCAAATTACCAGTGCAGTCTAGAGAGTAGGTTCACTGAGTAAATCACCAGACTAGGAAGAACATGGCTTATAATTAAAAATAACAGTCTAGTATAGCATATGCTATGGAAGAAATAAAGAGCTGATGGGATAGTAGATATGTCTAGAGCCCTACCCTAAGAAGCAGTCTTAGCTGCTATCAGAACTTTTATTTTCTATCAGATGACCTAAATTCCTACACATATGCTCCTTTCCAAATGTCTGTCCTCTTATTGTTCCTGTCAATGTCTTTGGCTATGTTGATTTTCAATCTCATTCACTCCATGTCTGCTGGATTCTAAACCCCTTCCCAGATCTAGCCAATGGTCAGAATATTCTCCACAGTTGAGTGGAGAGTGTGATACGACTTTCTCACGTACTCTGGTGCCTCACATTTGACCATGTCCCCTGGAGGGGGAGACCTGGTGGCACTCAGAGGAAGGACAGCAAGTAGCCAAGAAGAGACTTGATACCCTATGAGAATATATAGGGGGACGTAATCCCCCTCAGGAACAGTCATAGGGGAGGGGAATAATGGGAAAATGGGGGGGGGGAG
The DNA here is from genome assembly GCF_903995435.1 of Acomys russatus. Taxonomy (NCBI): domain Eukaryota; kingdom Metazoa; phylum Chordata; class Mammalia; order Rodentia; family Muridae; genus Acomys; species Acomys russatus. The sequence continues at coordinate 40,241,543 of NC_067143.1, read as the reverse complement.
GAGGAATGGGAGGATACAAGGGATGGGATAAACATTGAGATGTAACAAGAATAAATTAATAAAAAAAAAAAAAAAAAAAAAAAAAAAAAAAAAAAAAAAGAATACAGCAGTGCCTAAAGATAACGTGAGATTTCAAGAACCACACCTTCATTCTCTAGAATATAGTGCATATTCATCATGAACATCTTGCTTAATCTTGTACCTAGGCAGTATAAAATTGCATTCTCATAAAAAGTCTTCGAGAATACCATAAAGTGAAATCATTACTACCTGTGTGATTTATTTCTGTGGTGCCTTCCACACCACAATATCTGATAGACATTCGGGGTTTTTTGTTGTTGGGTTTCATGCAAGTGTTAAATAATGCTATTAAATTATAATTGTTTACATTATTATTATTTCAAAATAGCAGCAGTAGGACAAGTTTTATTTCCACCTTATGGTCTACAAAACCTAGACCACACATCTTTTGTTTCACTGCCCAGCAGGAAGCCATCCACCTACTGAACCCTTTGGACAGTCTCCTGACAGTGATATCAAACAGATGAACTTAAAAAATCAGTAAAGGAAACCAGTATGATCTTTAAATTATCACCCTCCATGACCCTCAGTCCAAAGCAAGCCAAAGGTCAGAGTTGTCCCATGTGCTTTGGCCAGTATTCGGCCACCTGTCAACTGCAGCCGACTTGCCAGCAGCTCTCTCTGGACAAAAACTAACAGAAATTCTGGGCAAAAAGCCAAACAATCATCGAGAGTATAGGAGCCAAGTATATGAAAGTGGAAAAAGAAGAAACATTGGGTTTTTTTCTTTTCTTTCCAACAATACTGTAAAATGAAACAAAAATATTTTCCAAGTATTTGATCTTTCTTATTGTTTATTAGACATGAGTAAACATTATTACGTCATCATCATCATCATAATAATAATAATAGTAATATTCCTACTTTAGAATCCTTGCCATTTCATGAATGCTTGTCTATGATGCCAAATTTATTGCTATGTACTTCATGTAACCTGGCTTATACTTCATAGTGCATATTCAGTTAGATTTTCTAATTATACAAATAAATATGAACTATCCTTTGGAACAGATAAGTATATGAAGTTAGGATGGGAGCTTACACATTTTCCAAAAAAATCTAGTATTCATTGAATAAGCATCTTGCCCTTATGATCCTATTCAGTCTTCCTGAAATATAAATGAGAACCAAACAAAAACAGGATTTGTTAGGTAGTTTTTATCCTTTCAGTCTTACTTTGGTTTATGTATTTATAAAGTAAATAAAAACTGACACAAATTTTTTCATTTTATATTGCTGAAAAGAAAGCAAAGTAAATTTTGCCATTTGCAATGCAAAGTTATAATGATGTCTGGAGAGAGAGACAGAGACAGAGACAGAGAAAGAGAGGACAGAGACAGACAGAGAGACAGAAAGACAGTGAGAAGGGTAAAAAAATAAACCTCATTCACTACTGACAGGAATGCAAATTATGTATAGCATACATATGTACACATATGTATAGCAACTATGTAAATCAGTATGGAGGTTCCCCCCAAATTAAAAATAGATCTACCATGTAGTCCAGCAATATCACTTCTGAGCATATAGACAAATGTTATATCCTACCAGGGAAACACTTGAACAAACATGATACTGCTGTTCTGGTAGTGATAACATAGAAATGGGGCAAGAAATAGATAATGAAGATGCAATATATATAATTATATATAAATATATAATGTATATTAAAAATATGAAATTTCCATTACATGGATGGACATGGAATGTATGATCTAAATTCAGAAAGACAAATATTGCATGATCCTCAAGAATCCTAGTGCACATATATACTGTTTTGTTTGCCTTGAGTCAGTGTAAGGCAATAATAAAAAAAAATTCTGCTAGAGTAAATATTTATTAAAACTGAACTTAAACTGGAGTTAATATGAGATGATCAACCTTTCTCACAATTTCAGCCCTTTTGGAGAAAATACTAAGCATAGACTAAGAACAGACAGTCTAGGGCAATCTGGAGATCAGGAAGTAGAAAGAAGTTAGTGCATATCTAGATTATACACTCAATCCCATTGGTTAGCCATGATCACTGAACATTTATCATATGCCAACTTTTTGCTTAGTTTTCTAGCCCCTGTTTCTGAAGCTGACAATTTCATTAAGTGAATTTAACAGTCCCTGAAATTTTAAAATGAACAACGAGACTTGGATATATTGAGTATTATTTGCTTGAAGTTCATGAAAAATATAATCAGATAGAAAGGTGTTTCTCATCCAAGGGTTTGTGACATTTAAATTATCCTGATTCATGCATTAGATAACCAGAAAGAACAGGATTTATAGGCAAAAACAAAACAGCCTCTGATTGTCTCTGAATTATTCTTTAGTTTAGTTTTACCACAAGGTTAACACAGCTGCCTCCTAATTCTTGCCACTTAAGTATACTCAAACTCAAAGTATTTCTACAAACTCATCTTTAAGTTCTCAGTCTCTTTATCATATCCAAGAAACTAATGTGTTGTCAAAGAAATGCTAAAATAACACTTCCTTTCAACTCTTTAGAGATTTTTTTTTTTTTTACTTCCCAGGATTAATTGCTATAACATTTCAATTTTTGCACTTAAGTATTGAAAGTCGGAGGAAAGCACATATGTGAAGGAGCAGTAATGTTGTCTGAGGAGGCCTGTGTCTGGCTGAAGGAAAACTCAGTTTAGAGCGGTCATTGCTCCAGACTGCATCTGCCTAACGCACCTGGGAAATAGACACTAGTGAACTGTTTGCAGGACACAATCCCCATCATCCTCCATCTGGAAGAGGCCTTTGTCTGGCTCAAACAACATTCAGCTTAGAGTCTGCTCTGTTGCTGACTCCGTATGTGTGATCCACCTGTGACAAGACAGCAATGAGCCAGTAGAGCCAGCAGTGAGCCAGCAGAGCCAGCCTAGGTGAGCTGTTTGAGGCACTGAAACCTCATCATCCTCCATCCAAAGAAGGCCCATGTCAGGTGAACAACATTAATCTTAGAGCCTTCTTTGCTGCTGGCTCCATCTGTCTGATCCACCTGGAACACAGCCAGCAGAGAGCCAACAGAGCTAGCAGAGCTTGCAGAGCCTGCAGAGCCTAACGTGTTAAGCTACTTGCAGGACTCAACCCCCATCCCCTTCCATCCTGAGAAGGCCAGTGTGGCCTGAGAAGCATTCAGTTTAGAGCCCTCTCTGTTGCTGACCCCAACTGCCTGACTCAACTGGGACACAGACAACAGAGAACAAGCAGAGCTAATAAGGACCACCGTGATATTAGGCCACCAGAGCAACCCAGGCCTAATAACACCAGAGACAAACAAATAACTAGAGTCTAGCATAAGAACCCAAGGCAATATGGTACCACCAGAAGTCAGCTATGCTACCACAGCAAATGTTGAAGATATTATCATACCTGAAGCACAAGAAAACAATGATAAATCTGAGGTTATGAAAATGATAGAGGCCTTAAGGGGGTAAAAATATCTCTCAAAGACATACAGGAAAAAACATTCAAATAAATGAATTGAATAAATCCCTTAAAGAAATGCAGGAAAATACAATCAAAAAGGTAGAAAGAAGTAAATAAAACTGCTCAAGAACTAAACATGGAAATAAAAGCAATAAAAATAATCTGAGGCAATCCTGGAGAATGAAAACCTAAAGAAGAAAACAGCAAATATAGATACAAGCATCATCAAACAAATACAAGAGATGGAGGAAAGAATCTCAGACGTAGAAGATAAAATTAAAGAAATAGATATATCAATGAAAGAAAATATTAAATCTAAAAAGTTCCTGACACAAAATATTCAAGAAATCAGAGACAATATAGAAAGACAAAAATCTAAGACTAATAGAAATAGAAGAAAAAGACTCCCAGTTCCAAGGCCCAGAAAATATTTTCAACAAAATCACAGAAGAAAACTTCCTAACCTAAATAAAGAAATGCCCATGAATATACAGAAAGCCTACATAACTCCAAATAGATTGGACCAGAAAATAAAATCCTCCCATCACATAATAATCAAAATACTAAACATACAGAACAGAGAAAGAATAATAACAGCTGCATGAGAAAAAGGCTAAGTCACATATAAAGGCAAACCTATCAGAATTAAACCTGACTTCTTAACAGAGACTATTAAAAACCAGAAGGGCCTATACTAAAGTCATGAACACAATAAGAGACCAAAGATGTTAGCTCAGACTACTCTATCCAGCAAAACTTTCAATCACCGTAGATGGAGAAAACAAGATATTCCATGACTAAAGCAAATTTATACAGTTCCCAGCTACAAATCCAGCCCTACAGAAGATATTAGTAGAGAAACTCCAACCCAAGGAGGCTAACTTTAGCAAGGAAAACACATGAAGTAAGTAACCCCATATTCACCAAAAAAAAAAAAAAAGAGAACACACACACACACACACACACACACACACACACACACACACACACTAAAACCACCAAATTAAAAAAAAAAACAGCAACCAATAACCACTGGTCATAAATATCCCTCAACATCAATGGCCTCAAATATCCAATAAAGAAACAGTCTAAAAGAATGGATATGAAAAAAAGGACACATAATTCTGCCACATAAAAGAAATACAGCTCAACAATAAAGATAGACATTACCTTAGTGTAAAAGGATGGAAAAGGTATTCTAAGCAAACAGACCCAAGAAGCAAGCTGAATAGCCATTCTAGTATATAATAAAATAGACTTTCAATGAAAACTAATCAAAAGAGATGGGAAAGGACATTTCATAATCATCAAAGGAAAAAAATACACCAAGTAGAGTTCCCAATTCTGAACATCTATACCCCACATGCAGGAGTACACAAATTGTAAAAGAAACATCACCAAAACTTAAATCACACATTGAACCCCATATGTTAATAATGGGAAACTTCAACATCACATTCTCTATAATAGATAGATCATCAAGACAAAAACTGAATAGAGAAATGATGAAACTAATAGACATCAGTAATCAAATGGCCCTACCTGGTACCTACAGAACATTTTACCCAAACACAAAAGAATACACCTTCTTCTCAGCAACTCATTGAACTTTATCCAAAGTAGACCATACACAGGGTCATAAAGCAAACCTCAACAGATACAAGAAGATTGAAATAATCTCTTGCATCTTTTCAGACTATCATAGATTAAAGCTGGAACTCAACAACAACAAAACAACAGAAAGCTGACAAACTCATGAAAAATAAACAACTCACTACTCAATAACCTCTGGGTAAGGGACAAAATTAAAAAAGAAAAAAGAAATTAAAGACTTCCTAGAATTCAAAGGAAAGGAAGGCACAGTGTACCCAAACATATGGTACACAATGAAAGCAATGCTAAGAAAGTTCATAGCACTAAGTGCCTTTTAAAGAAATTGAAGAAATTCCAAGATAGCAACTTAACAGCACACCTGAAAGCTCTAGAACAAAAAGATGCAGTAGAAGAGTAGAGGGATGGATGTACCCAAATTCAGGGCTGAAATTAATAAATTAGAAACAAAGAGCACAAGACAAAGAATCAATGAAACCAAAACCTGGTTCTTTGAGAAAATCAACAAGATAAGCAAACCCTTAGCCAAGTTAACTAAAAGTAGAGGAAACAAATACAAATAAACAAAATCAAAAAGAAAAGGAAGGACATAATAGCAGACATGATGTGTCCCAGCCTGCAGGACAAATTGAATCAGGATTCACCTGAAAGAGAGAGTGGAGACTGAAAGTAGGGGACAGAGATGAGAGAAATAATGAGTCAAGTTTAGAAATTTCTGAACAAGACTCACTTTAATGCCGACTAATAAGAATATATATAGTGCAAGGTCAATAGAATCTATTCTAATCCCACTCACCTTAGACCCCAGACAAGGATACAATAGCCTGACTCGCTCCCTGTAGAACTTCCTAGTTTGCTGGGGAACTCCCTGTAGGAACTTCCTATTTCTCTGAATAGTTCCTGTAAGAGCTTCCTTGGTCCTCAGGGTGGTTCCAAGTTGGGACTTCCCTACTTCTTTCAAAGGTAAATAGTCCAAGGATAGCCAAGAACACAAGACCTCATGAAGCAAAGGTCAGCAACTCGAAAGTCACAGCATACAGCCTAAGCATGGGATTTCTGACATGGCAGAATTTAGCACAGCTCCCCACACAACACTGAGGAAATCCATAAAAAAAATCAAGTGTTACTTCAAAGACCTATATTCCACAAAATTGTAAAATCTAAAGAAATGGATTATTTTCTTGATAAATTTCACTTACCAAAGCTGAATCAAGATCAGGTAAATAGTTTAAACAGTAATATAACTCCCTAAGGAAATAGAAGCAGTCACCAAAAGTCTCCCAACCAAAAATGTCCCAGTGCCAAGGGTTTTAATTCAGAATCCTACCATACATTCTGAGAAGTGTTATTACCAAGAACTCCAGAAAATAAAAACAGGAGGACCATTTGCAAATTTGTTCTGTGAAGCCACATTCACCCTCACACCTAACCCACACAAAGACTCAAAAAAAAAATATTGAGAAAAATTTCATTCATGAGCGTTAATGAAAAGTACTCAATAAAATTCTCACAAACCAAATCCAAGAACCCATCAACTATATCTTCCACCATGGTTAAGTTGACGCCATCCTAGGGATGCAGGGATGGCTCATCATACAAAAATGCACAATTGTAATTCATCATATAAACAAATTGAAAGAAAAAAATCAAATGATTATCTCATTAAATGAAAATAAGCCATTGACAAAAATCCAAGACTCCTTCACGATGAAAGTCTTGGAGAGATCAGGGATACGTAATCATAATAAAGGATATATATATATAGAGAGAGATAGATACAGATATAAACATATATAGATAGGTAAATATATGAAAGCAAACATCAAATTAATAGAGAGAAACTCAAAGAAATTCTACTAAACTCAGGGATAACACAAGGCTGCTTACACACGTTCTCTCTCTCTCTCTCTCTATCTCTTCAGTATAGTACTTGAAGTTCTAGATAGTGCAATAATACAATTAAAGGTTATCAAAGGGATACAAATTGGAAGGAAGAATTCAAAGTACTGCTATTCAGAGACGATATGATAGTACACATGAATGACCTTCAAAATCCCACATAAAAATCCTCCAACTGATAAACACCTTCAGTAAAGTGGCTGGGTATAAGATTAATTTTTAAAACTCAGTAGCCCTCCTGTATACAAATGACAAAAGGGCTGAGAAAAAATAAGGGAAACTACACCCTTCACAATAACCACAAATAGTACAAAGTATCTCGATGTAACTATGACCATGCAAGGCAAAAACCTGTATGACAAGAACTTCAAATCTCTGGAGAAAGAAATTGAAGAAGATGACAGAAGATGAAAGATGTCCCATATTCATGGATCAGTAGAATCAACATTGTGAAAATGGGCATCTTACCAAAAGCGATCTACTGAGTCAATGTGATCCATCAAAATACCAACAAAATTCTCTACAGACCTTGAAAGAACAATGTTAAACTTTCTATGGAAGAAAGAAACCAAGAATAGCCAAAACAATCCTGTACAATAAAACAACTTCTGGAAGGCATCTCTATCCCTGACTTCAAGCTATACTAGAGAGCAAGAGTAATAAAAGCTACATGGTACTAGCATAGAAACAGGCTGATTGATCAATGGAATCAAAGTGAAGCCCCACAAACAAACCAACACACCTACTGATAACTGATTTTTTTTTTTGACAAAGGAGACAAAACCATACAAAGTGGTGCTGGTCTAACTGGATGTCTACATGTAGAAAAGTGCAAATAGATCCATATTTATCACCCTGCACAAAACTCAAGTCCAAATGGATCAAAGACCTCAACATAAAACCAGATACACTAAATCTTTTAGAAGACAAAGTAGGGAAGAGCCTTGAATTCATTGGCACAGGAGACAACATCTTGAACACAACACTAACAACCCTGGCTCTCAGATCATCAATTAGCAAATGGGATATCATGAAACTGAAAAGATTGTGTAAGGCAAAGAACTTTGCCAACAGAATGAAACAACAGTGTACACACTGGGAAAAGATCTTCATCCATCCTGCATCCAACAAAGGGCACTAATATCCAAAATGTATAAAGAACTCAAAACATTAAATACCAACAAACTAAATAACTCAATTTAAAAATGGGGAATAGAGCTAAACAGAGAATTCTCAACAGAGGAACCTTGAATAGCCATGAAGCACTTTTTAAAATGCTCAGTGTCCTCAGTCATCAGGGAAATTCAAATTAAAATGACTCAGAATGTCAGAATGGCTAAGATTAAAAAAAAAAAAAAACTCAAGTAACAGCACATGCCAGTGAGAATTTGCTGGTGAGAGTTCAAACTTGTACAACCACTTTAGAAATCAATCTGGGACTTTTTCAGAAAATTGGGAATAATCTTACCTCAAGACCTAGCAATAACACTCCTGAGTATATCTCAAAAAATGCCCCACCATACAACAAGGACACTTGCTCAATTATGTTCAGAGCAGCTTTATTTACAATAGCCAGAATCTGGAAACAAGCTAGATGGATGAAGAAACTGTGGTACATCTACAAATGGAATATTTCTCAGCTACTAAACACAAAGAAATCATGAAATCTTCAGGCAAATGGTTGGAGACAGAAAGAATCATCCTGAGTGAGGTAACCCAGACCTAGAAAGACTCACATGGCATGTATTCACTTCTAAGCGGACTTTAGCTATTTTTATACAAGATAAACATACTTCAATGCACAGCTCAAAATATAAGTAACAAGGAGGATACAAGGGAGGATGGTCACATATACTCAGAAGTGGAAACAAAAATTACAGAGGTAGTGGTAGAATAGGGGGAGCAATGCAGGAGAGGGAGCTCAGATAGATATGAGTGTGAAGATCTGACCTGGAGAGATTGGAGGCGGGAAGACACAAGGCCTGCAGGGAAAAGATAAACTGTGACCCGGGACATCTCTGTGATAAGCTGGAGACCTAAAAAGGGTAGGCTTCTGGGAGAATATGAGGGGGACAAGACTCCTAGTAGAAAGAGAGAGCAACACCAACCCACACACAAAAACTGAGACCCAAAATTTATCCCCTACAAAATGTGTAGAGATAAAGGAGGAACAGATATCGAAGGAATGTCAAACCAATGCCTGGACCAACCCAAGACCAACCCATGGGTGAGAGCCAATCTCTGACACTATTAAGGATACTCTGTTACTCTTATATACAGGAGCCTAGCAGTTGTCCCCTGAGAGGGTCTTCTGAGCAGCTATTCAAAACAGATGCTGAGACTCACAGCTAAACATTAGGCAATGTGTAGGGAGTCTTGTGGAAAAGTGTGGGGAATGAGAAAAGGACCTAGAGGTGGCAGGAGCTCCACAAGAAGACCAACAGAACCAACTACCCAGGACCCAGAGATGCTTGCTGAGACTGAAGCACCAATCAAAGACCATGCATGAATGAACCTAGGCCCGCAACACAGATGTAGCCAATGAGCACCTCAAGCTTCATGTGGGTCTTCTAGTTAGGGGAGTGACAGACCATCTCTTATATCAACTCTGATGCTACTTTTTTGATCACTCCCCCCCAGCAAGACTGCCTTGTCATGCCACAGGGAAAGAGGACAAGCACTGTCCTTATGTGACGTGATGAGCTGGGGTGGATGGGAAGGGAGCTTCCCTTTTCTGAGGAATAGGGGAAGGGAGACAGAGGAGAGGGAGAGAGAGTGGGACTAGGAGGAGAGGAGAGGTGAGGATATGATCAGGGTTTAAACTGAATGGGAAAAAAAAGAGCAGTAAGTTTTGAGTAAGTAAAGATATTCAGAAATGTTCACTTCAAAACACATGGTCCTGTGTTGTACTCTGATTGTTTGGAGGTCGTACTGGAATTAAAGAACATCTAAGAGACAAACATTATGTGAGCCCCATCTATGAGTAATTTACTCTTCAAAGGAAAGTTACATATTGAGAAATAGAAAACTTTCAGTGAAACTGACTAGGTGATAATAATTAATGTTGAATAAGTTATTTATATTCAGAGGCTATGTGCAATCAAGTTGACATCCACAACCTAGATTTTCCTCAACAGAAGAATGGATAAAGAAACTGTGATAATTTACCCAATGGAGTACTACTCAGTTGTTAAAAACATGGAAATCTTGAATTTGCAGACAAATGGATGGAACTAGAAAAGATCATCCTGAGTGATGCAACCCAGACCCAGAAAGACACATACAGTATGTACTCACTTATAAGTGGCTATTAGCCCAACATAGATGTCCTCTGAGAGGACAATGGAGGTGACAGTGGGAGATCGGACAGATGTTGGGCCTTGCTGTTGGACTCCAGGTGGAGGAATAAAAGTCATATGGAAGTTCAGGAGGTTCAGGAGCCTCCCAAAGAGACCATCAAGGCCAGTGGATCTGGAACCAGGGGGCTTGCACTAATTGTTGTACCAAGCAAGGACAATGCATGCAGTAAACCTAAAACCCCTGTTCATATCTAGCCAATGCACAGCTTATTCTCAATGATTGTGTGGGGAATGAAAATGCCTCTGACATGAACTCTGATACCCCCATTTTTGTCACTTCCTCTTGGTGGGGAGGCCCAGTGGGTAAACAGAGGCAGGGGAAGCAGGCTATCCAGATGAGACCTGATAGGCTGTGGTCATATGGCAGGAGGTCCCCTTAGTCAGAGGTCTAAGAGGGGAGAGTGGATAAGGTAGAAGAAGGAGGGAGGGTGGGAACCGGAAGATACAAGTGAGGGGATAACAATTGGGATGTAATCTGAATAAATTAAAATTAACATTAAAAAAAGGAAAGTGGCAACCAAGAATATGTGGAAGTCATAGACAGGAATGACCAGCCATATAGTTATACGTTGTCTTCATACATGATAAACTGGGGAGGCTTTCTTGGGCTGTTGATGCAAAAGAAAACAAAGAATAAGCTCAAGAGTGTTCAATAAGTAAATTGAAAGTTTACTAGTATGTTCACTAAATTAGCTTACATTAATTTACTAAACGCTGCAGATCTGCACATATCCAAAAACTTCTGCCTCCAGTCTTAATTCCTTTTTTACATGTCAGAATTTTTCACTTGTAGCAGAATGATAACTTCCTTCACTAACTAAAGCCATTGTCAACCAAACTGTCAAGATTTCCAGCATGATTTCTCCTTGTAAACTTTGAGATATATAAACTTGTCCATTTGATCTACTAAGTAGTGACAGATGATCCAAACTAATTACTATTGCTTTTACCCTATCACTTATGTCTGTGCAGTGAAATCATTACTGAATTGATTTGTTTATCAAACAAAATGGTACACTTACCATATAAATACAACATAATTGAATGTCTTTCATTTGAACAAGTCTTGAATTTTAAAATTATCCTGCTGTCATGAGACAGGGTAAATAAACCTAATAAGTCAGTAAGAGAATAAATGCATTTTGCAAAGTATCCTGTAATGAAGAGATGAGTTCCAGTTGATGAAATCAAAATAAATAAACCTAATAAGTCAGTAAGAGAATAAATGCATTTTGCAAAGTATCCTGTAATGAAGAGATGAGTTCCAGTTGATGAAATCAAAATAAATTTCATTGAGTAGATAAATATTTGATCCCTCAAGTTGTGTCTGAAAGTTTGGCAAGTTGAACACGAAATTGCATCTGTGTAACAAGCACATGTCATTTTAAGACACTCCACAAGACAACAAAAGTTATCAGATCAGTAGTTTCATTGTACCAGGTTATAAGTCTTCTTCACTTTAGTGACCCTTCAATTATTCAGAAGCATATTTAGCTCTAAAGTAACGTGTCGATATCATCAGTCATTTCATCTCAAGTGCTGTCACTTTTTTGATACTGCACTCAACAGTTTTACACTTTGTGTCATAGTATGGTGAAAATCAAGAAAAGAAGCTTCATATACTTGTCACTTCAAACTGTGAGTTATTATTTTTAGTAACTCAAAAACTAGAAGAAAATATGGAGTGGTGTTACAGGTGTGTTCACCATCAGGAGGGTTCGGCTTTCTGTGTGAGAATGTATTTGGATTGTTTTATTTTCCATGGCCTCCTCTTAGATTTCTCTGCCACAGTTACATAATGCCTTACAAGGATCATGTCAAATGAAAGTGCCTATTCTGTATATCACTAATAATGCATGTCATTTACTCAGTTGAGTGTTAGTATTTTTTATGGATTAGATTATTATCAATTTAGGTGCAATATGACTTGTAATAGGGGCAGTAAATACATCTTTCCTGATTATAAATGAAGAAAATAATTTTTACTTTTATTTTGGAGTAGTCATATGTGTCTGTATGAACATAGTGTGTGTGTGTGTGTGTGTGTGTGTGTGTGTGTGTGTGTGTGCAGATACTTCAATAGGCATTTCCAGTGGTTATGAGCCACATGACATGTATGCTGGGATCTGAATCCTAGTTTCTGCTTACGATCTGTGCTGAAGGGCTGAGGCATTTTAACCTAATAGGAGAGATGTTTCATGATTTATTGTTCATCTAATACAACAATTATTCTTCCAACATAGGGAAAGGGGAATTTAGAATTGTAATAAATTGTAGCTGTGTTGATGATGCAGGTACTTGAAATAGGCTTTAAAGACTATGTACACATGCACATGTCTGTTCAGTCATTGTAAGAGTCAGCATAGCATAAACTATAAGTATTACCTTTAGAACCAATTGTATAATTGGAATTAGGCATTACAAATAATTTTTGGGTTTTGAATGTGAGGAAAAATATTACCTTTCTTCATCTCAATATTTATCATCTATAAAAGTAAGATAATGATCTCTTCATCATAACCTTTTAAGTGTTATGTAAGAGTAATTTCTTATTAAAAATACAATCTAGGAAACAGAGATCATCAAACACACTGAAATTATCATCACGATGTTAGGATTATCATATGGTTATAGATTATATTATAATTACTATAGTTACCAAAATGTGGAAATCAAATGATCTTCATTTTCCATTCCTATTTCTTACTATGGGAATAATTGCAAATATATACCTAAAGGTGTGGCCGAATTCCAATTGATTATTAAAAAAAAAAGAAAAGAAAAAGAGAGCAGGAGGAGGTAAAATTCTAATTGAGGTATTTGTCCACAACAGTAGCATTTCTGCACTGACTGTCACGTGAAAGTTGTAGTTCTTGTATTTCAAAACTCCATTTTAATAGATTTTCTTTACTAGTATTCAAAAATGAATTGTAACTTAATGTTAACCATCTAGCAAAGCTTTTTCGAATGATTCAGATGCAGTATTGTACGCATCTAACCCAATTATAATATTAGGTTTATTTCCAATACTTTGAAAGTGCTATTCCAGGTTGTTTAGGATCATTAAGTTATACAAGTTCATTGAAGTTGATCAAGTCAAGGTCATATCAATTACTAGTCCCCTTTTATTACAAGAATATGCATATTGATTTTCGGAGTGGCTGTAGAGGCATGCACTGCCACCAGTTTGGAAGGGGTTTCCCCTTTCTGAACAACCTCATGCTGCATGCAAGTCCCCCTTTAAGGGGACCAGGGCCTGTCTCCAACATGATTTCTGTTGCCTGTACTACTATCACATTCTCCAGGCAAGGTCATAGAGCCTGTCCTGATGAGAACTGGTAAGGGAGGAGGGAATCCCTTTCTGAGGACTAGGGGAGGGGAATGGGGAAAAGGAGGAGTGAGAGAGAGTGGGACACGGAAGAGACGAGGGAGGAGAGGCTATGATCTGGATGGAAAGGGAATAAATGAATAAAAATGATTTTTAAAAAGCAAAAATAAAAAAAGAATATACATATTAGGTGTAACAGATCAATATGAATCTATAGAAAGACAACATAAAATAGAGAAGGTTTTCAAAAACGTCAGAGATGTACAGGATATGGCACTTAAAAAATGTTATTATTTTAAAGATTCACTGACAATGAGACAAGTCAACACCTGGCAACACCCAGCCTACCTCAAAAAGAATGATGAGCATCAAAGAGCCTCTTTATAGAGATGGCTTCAAATATGGCAAAACATTTTCACTTCGCAAAAAGTCTTCATTTCTACCACAGACAGAATTTTCCCTAAAAAAGGCATGGTTGGATGTAGGCAGAGTTGATGGCCAAACTCTGCCAAGACAGGATAACCAAGTCCTCAATAGTTCCTGCCTCACAAATATGTCTGTCTGATATGTTGGGCCAGAAGGCTGAAGATGATGCTCCAATGCTATAGAGAGTTTGGGGTGATTCATCTTCTCATTTGGGAAGCTGCTAACCTGCACTCCTATATTCTCAGGTAATCAATTTTATTCCTTCTCAAGTGTTTGATAGAGTTGGAGACCAGGTAGTACAGCTTTACAACTAACCTTAGTTGTTTATGGGTTAAGATTTTTTAGTTCTGGATAGATGTTTTAAGTTGATAATGACAAGATATGTTAGATATCGATTTACTTGCAGAATTTTAGACACCTCAAGATAGGAAGGATGTTTTCTTCAAGGCTACCAAATAAAAATTGCCAAAACACTAAGAATGTAACATGTACGTAATTCCTGATTGTGTCCTGGTTGTTCTTGCTGTAGGTAGTTTAGTGTGTGTGTGTGTGTGTGTGTGTGTGTGTGTGTGTGTGTGTGTGTGTAATAATATAAATATATATGTAAAAAATAAAAAAACATTTAAATTTTAAAGGCTATGAAAAGTCAGAATGAGCCAAATCTGTAACAAGTCAGAGCAAGCCCAGTCTATGGTAAAAAGTAATATAAATAATATAAATTTAAGCAGAAATTAATGAAATAGAAGCAAAGAAAACAAGGCACAGATTTAATTAATCTTAAGTGCTATTTCTTTGAAATAATAAAACATATAAATAAATCATTGGTCTAATTAGCCAAAAAAAAGAAAGATATGCTCCAAGATAACAAAATCAAGAATGAACAGGGAAGCATTATAACAGACACCAAAAAAATACAGAATAAAAAACTTATAAATTATGAAAATTAGTAATCCATAAATTTCACTAATTTGGAAGATCTAAAATAAATGTGTCTATTTCTTGACTCATCAAACTCCAAAATTGTCAACAAGAAGAAACCAACAACCTAAACAGACCCACAACCAGGGAAGAGATTGAACCAGTAACAAAAATATATAAAATTTAAAAATTGCAGGCTCAATGTATTCATAACATAATTCTACCAGATGTTCGAAGAATGACAACAAACTCTTAAATTCTTTTAAAAAAGAAAGAGAAAAAGAAACAAAAAGATCACTTCCAAACTCATTCTATAAGGCCAGTATTACTAATACCCAAATTAGTAAAAATGCACACATGCACAAACACGTACACACCAATAGTACTGATGAAATTAAAAAAAAATATCCTCATCAAAATACTAGCAAACCATATACAAGCATATATCACAATGATCCACTACAATCACAAGTGGATTTATCCCAGAAATGCAGAGTTGGTTCAGCATATGTTAGTGATAAATATAATAAATTATCTAAATGGTATTAAAAATAAAAATCACGTGATCACCACAGTAGATACATAGAAAGCTTTGAAAAGAAATTCAATATGCTTTCATGATAAAAATCCTAGAGAAAAAATAACTAGAGGTATCACAGCCCAATTTGGCAAGGGCTATATAGGACAAACGCACAGTGAACATTACCCTAAACCGAAAAAAAAAAAAAATTGAAGCAATCCAATTAAAACTGGGAATGAGACAGGAGTGTGGTCTATCCCAACACTTTTTTAATATAGTGCTGGAAACACTAACCAGTGCAAGAAAACAATAGAATGAAATTAATGGGGTTCAAGTAGAAGTAGAGAAAACCCAGTTATCCTTTTACAGATGATATGATATTATACTTAAGAGATCCCAAAAAATTTAACAGAAAAAAAATTTAGAAGCAATTAGCAATTTGAGAAGAGAGACTAGGGAGAAACCAACTTAGAAAGATCAGTAGCCTTTGTAAGTACCAACACCAAACATCTTGAGAAAGTGATCATGGGCATACTTTCATTTACAATAGCACAAAGGACAATAAAATATCCTGCAAAAAAGACAACCAAAGAGGTGAAAGATGTCTAAAAAGAAATTTTCAAATCTGTGAAGAAAGATATTAACAAAGATACTAGAACATAAACAGACAACAATGTTCATGGATTGGTAGAAATAATATATTGAAATTTTATAGTTTCAGTGCTTTCCCAACAAAATATCCACAGCATTCTTTAAAAAAGTAGAAGAAAAAATTCTAAATTCGTGTTGAACCAGAAATGACTCTAGGTAGCCAAAGAAATCCTGAACAAAAAGACTAATATTGGAAACATTGTTATTCTAGGCTCTAAGATATAATATACAGCTATAGTAATTAACTAATATGTTACTAACACCACAAGAGACGTGAAGGCAATTGGAAGGAAGTAGAAGACCCACACATGAGTACCTCTAACAACCATTTGGTAAAGGATAGAATGATTTATAACGAAAGAAATGAGCCAGTCAACAAATCGTTCTGGAAAAAAACTGGAAATCCACATGGAGAATAATGAAACCAAGCCCTGAAAAAAGTAGATCCAAGTACATTAATGACCTCAATTTGAACCCTGAAACATTAAAACTTCTAGAGAAAACACAGGCAGTACCCTACAACAAATAAGTGGAGGAGATGAATTTCTGAATAGGATTCCATTTGCCCAGAAGATAAAGTCAACAACTGATAACTGGGAGTTAACAAAACAATTAGTGAACAAAAGAGGTCATGAATTTGAGGGAGAGTAAGGGAACATGCATGGCATCATTTGGAGAGAAGAAAGTGAAGGGGGAAACACTATAGTTGTATTATAACCTCATAAATTAAAACAAAACAAATAGACTTTTTTCAATCATCAAATATTTATTTATAGATCCAAGTGTATAAAATCAGGGTATCAAGATGAGTTAATAAAATAAGTAGATTTGCTGGGTGTAGTGGCGCACAACTTTAATCCCAGCACTCGGGAGGCAGAGGCAGGCGGATTGCTGTGAGTTCAAGGCCAGCCTGGTTTACAAAGTGAGTCTAGGCCAGCCAAGTCTACACAGAGAAACCCTGTCTCAAAACAACAACAACAACAACAACAATAATAATAATAATAAAATAAGTAGACTTATTCAATTCAATTCTCACCATTTGTTTCACACTCACAAAAACAAAACAGTATGAAGGACATTAATGATCTCTTAATAGTGATCAGTTTTGTGATCAGAAAGTAAACCAAGTTTCTTTATAAATTATGTGCACTTTTCCAGGTTCTAGGATATAAAAATCGAGCACAGGAAGCACATTAGTAAAGACAGAAGTACAGGTAATACATGACCACAGCAACAACCATCTACTATCACTAAGAATTTTTCTGTAACAACCAAATGAATAATAAAAAATTGCAGCAATTCAAGTATTACTGAGAATAGTGCATCTCTACAGCATTTGGTGTTATTCAGTTTTGTAACTTAAAACAGCCACAAACTTTAAAAAAAATCTTTTTATTTTATTTTATTTTATTTTATAGCTAAAATAAAAGGACTGTGGCATCATATAAACAACGACTGTTGGTATGTTGAATAAAAGTGTGAAAATTTAGTTTCAAATATATTAAGTACAATTCCATCACACAACCTAAATGATTCTGCTGTGCATACACTGTTTGTCCACTCTCACTGACTCCATAATGAGTGCAAATAATATTAAAGCTCAAATGGCCTTAGGGATTACCCAGCTCAATGACTTTGATTTAACATAATGAGGATCTGGAGTAGAGAGAGGCACATTAGCCAGACCAGGCAATGAAGACAAGAGGGCAGTGTGATTACCTTGCGGCCTCTAGACTCACTCTGCGCTATTTTTCCATATTTCTTCCATTATCATTCTCTTCCTAGCTATTTCTTCAGATCATCAGGTAAAACCTATCTTTTATTGCAATGACTCTAACTTGGACTTTAAGAACGTCTCTTCTTTTCCACATTTAGGACAGAATTGCTCTCTGCTGTGAGAGATTTAGATATTTCACATTCCTTTCTGCTTATTTGGGCATTACAAGGAGTTTTCTGCATCCTATCAGCCCTTGAGATTAAGCTGCCCATAGTGACCTCATTAAAGTCCACACTTCTAATAAGCTTCCCTACAAATTGCTGAGACAGCATTCTTGAGGTAGTATGGGGAAAGGGTTGTGGACTCTGAAGCCAACATAGGAAAGCTCATTTTGTCCAGTCCATGGTTAATAGGTCAAATGACTTGAGACCATTTGCCAAAATCCAAGGGTGAAGAGAGCCATTAGTATCAACTCTGCCAAGTTGCCATGCTTAGTAAACTCTATGATGACACATAGTTATATAATTTTATAATATGTTCATCGAATATCTTAGAAGAAACCAATTGTTTCTTTGTTATTGTTTATCTCCACTAACCTAAAGAACCTATACATGGATAATGAGGGTTTAAACCTTGATTGATCATAATAATTAACTCAGATGTTGTTAAAAATGTGACTGATTTTACTTGAGAAATTGCCATTTTAAAGACATATATCTTCTAATGTGATAATATATTCATTACATACCATTAGAATGGTTAATAGAAAAATACCCCAAATATGATAATAATATATATGTCCTATTTCATGGTTTTCCATATCAAATGCAGAAACTAATACTCAGATCTAACACTTTAGAAATATTTAAAATAAAGACACACATAGTCAGAAAGGAATGTATGGTAAGTTTGCTAAACCGAATAACCAAAATCACGGATACCTTACTCTTTACATGAATATGCCTGTATTTTACTACTGATTATAACTTTGTTCATAAACTACACAAGGTAAGGTTGCAAATATATTAAATATTTAGAGACACACTTATTTAAATAATAAATAAACATTTTAGAATATACTACTATATGTATCTAAAGAATTAGAATTTTCTTTGTATCTAAAGAACTTCAGTAAATGAAATTATAATGTTGTTTTTGAGAAACACTGAACATGTTTTCAGGCAAATAAAGTATCTAAAGGAAGTTTCAAATGATCTAAGAGATTCATTTTTGTTTGTTTGTTTACTTGCTTTTTGTTTTTTCGGAAAAGGTTTCTTTGTGTAGCTCTGGCTGTCGTGAAACTATCTCCTTAAATCAGGCAGTCCTCAAACTCAGAGATTGCCTGCCTCTGCCTCCAGAATGCTGGCATTAAAGGTGAGTGCTGCCTCTGCCACCACCACTGGATGGAATTCTTATTCTATATAAGTCATTGTGAAGGAAATTATGTATTTACTGTAAATATGATTGATGATATGATTTGTAGATTTTTCTCTGAACAGAGATTAAATTCTTTCATAGAGAGTTTGCTTCTGGATAATAAAGGAAGAAAGTATCTTTTTTTTTTTTCTTCTCATGCTCCCATAAATGTTCCTGTCTTTTTATTCTGATTCAGTTTTCCCCTATTGAGACTTTCATACACACTAAAGTATTAATGACTGCTGAAGTTAGATTTCTAAGTATTATGTGTTAAAATTTATTAAACAGAAGATATTTGGGGATATAGTTCAGCAGCATCATTAATATTTTAAGTGATGTCACATAGTTTGGAGGTAACCAACAGTTGTATAAATGGATTTTCAAGTGTGCTCAATACTGAGGAACACATTCTTGGCACATTTGGTAATACTAACCTAGCTAACTACCCATGGCTGGAGAGGCCATGGACTCTTCCAGAGAAGCTACTACTATTATTATTTAAAATCATTATAGTTTTTAGCTATTTTAGACACCATTTTACTCAGAAATAGGTGTAGATTTCATCCCTTCTCTAAGATGTTTCTGTTTTTATTAGAAGAAAGTAACTACAAAAATCCACAATGGTCCAATACAGAAAATAAATGAGCCTGTGGTGCCTTACCACCATAATTAGTACATCTACAATAGACTCTCTATACTTGGGTACTGGGGCACAGGATACAGGAAATGGTATCAGGAAGACTGTAAGAGACAGAGGATATGAATATATATATGCAACACTAATAATTAAAAGAAACATATATGAAAATCTAAAAAATATGTAAAATTGTTTTGCCTTTGGGAAGGAAATTAATGACTACTGTTTGTGGGAAAGATAATTTCAAGACATTAGCCAATTTTGCTCTTAACTTAAAAATATAATTATATATTTTTCTTCTCTTTGACTGGATAAACAATGTAACAACTGTTGTTTGAATATTTACAACTCTTTTGAGTCCCTAAAATAGTTATATTTTTAAATATGTTTAAAATATAGCTCTTGTGAAAGCCACTTTTTTATATCTCACAAAATTACAGGTTAACGATGTAGACATTTATGGTGTTACTGTTGTTCTAAGAACAAACCCTTGAATGTTCTTCTCCAACTTGGGTCATTTAAGGAAAGCTGAATTTGAAATTCCACAGAAAAATAAAAACAAGCCAGGCATTGTGGCACATGTCTTTAATCCCAGCACTTGGGAGACAGAGGCAGGTAGATTGCTATGAGTTTGAGGCCAGTCTGGTCTACAAAGTGAGTCAAGGACAGACAAAGCTACACAGAGAAATCCTGTCTTGAAAAAGTAAAAAAAGACAAAAGAAGAATAACCATTTTTGATGACTTTTGTGTTAATACTGCTCACCTACTCTTTGTCATTAGGGAATGGAAACAGTATATTTATGTCACAGGTACTCAACAGCCACATAAAGAAATAGACAGGTTCTAGGGAACACATTTTCTCTATTAGATCTTCAGTTTTAATAGAGTCTTTTGGATCTTTTGGTGTGAATTCAGCCATGTGGAGCAATGCTGGCACGCAGTAAGGAGATCAAGGTCATCCAAGGCATACTGACTTAGAAGGATCTGGGCAGGTGACCAAGCACTTCCAGGACTGGATAATTATAAAGAAAAGAACGTTGAAAAGGAGTATGTGAAAAGACCTAAAACTGTCTATTCCTTCGGTTACCAGGGTCTTGAGGGAGGGCTCTAGGAAGAGTCACTCACCACATTTGCTCAAATGAAGACACTTAGCCTGAAAACCAACAGAATAGAGATTCCTGGACACCTTCCAAGTAATTAGGTGTGAGAAGAAATGCAGATTGTTAGCCAAAACTGCCCCTGACCGCTAAATTTAGGCCATTTTGTTTCCTAAATCCCATCTCCTGGGAAGTCCATGTTTGACTAGAAGATCAGCAAATGTCGGATAATAAGACAAAAGAACCAACGAATCTACTAAGTTCACTACAAAATGAACTTCTGTCTCACTAACAGTGAAAACAAGCAAGCAAACAGTATCATTTCTTTCCGTATGAAAGAAAAGCTGCACATGGACAGGTTACATTTCCTACCTTATTTGAAGGTAGACTGGACTCTCAGGACTGCATAAGTTGCAGAACGTACAATGCATACTTCAAGAAATGAAGCTATGCACAAGGAATAGTAGAGTTTATCTTTATCTATAAAAGGCCTGGAACGGATGAGTTAGCAAGAAGGCACTACAGTGAAACATTCACTGTGGATTTATTCTAGTTATTTCAAGTGGAATTGTGTTCGTTCAGATTAAGTCAACCAAACTTCTACTTCTCAGTTCTTCACAATGTGATGGTCTCACACTTGGTAAAACAGGATGTGAATGTAAAGTCATCACAGAGGTATTTAATTAAAATGAGGTCATTTAAATGAACTTAGATACAAAACATTTGTGATTTCTGTAGAATGAAGACACTTTGCCAACATGTATACATAAGGGAAAATAGCATGTGAATATCAAGACAGTACTTGTAAACCTTAATTAAATCCTCTTTACATACTTCAGATGGAATCAGCCCTGCCTGCATTTTTATTTCAGACTTTTCATATCTAGTAATGTGATAAAATTTTCTGTAGTTGGTGTTTGGTATTTTACTATGAGATTGTTAGAAAAATATCATTTTTTAGCTATTATTTGAGTAAGTTGTTTATCTACACACATAGGAAGACATAAATTATATAAGAAATATGCATAATAAAATGTAAAAATATTATATATAAGTAGTACATTTGCAAATGTTAAGTTAAATTCCTAGTATAACAGGAGAGAATATAAATTCATAAAGCAATCATTAATCAAAGACTTTTAAGACTTGGTTTTAGTGTTATTGTTAACATCTGTTCAGTAGTCTTTCTTTCAGTTTCTACAGGCAGAGAGAGACCAATTCTTCGATACAGAGCTGCAAACAGCTGCAAATAGCATATACTAAAGTCTGGAATATTTATTACTCCATGACTTAGCACCTATAATTTTTGATCATGAAATAGGTTCAAAGACTAGGCCTCCAGCACCTTCCAAGAACTTCCCTTTCATTAATTTGATTTAATTTGTTTGAGATACAGTCTCACTATGCTTCAAAGGGTGTTCCTAAAGTCCTCAGCTAAAGTGCACTCCTCAACCCAAACAACTGGGCCTGCAGGCATTTATCACACTTGGATTGACAAATTAATTTCAAGTTACTTATTCAACTTACAATTACATTGAAAATGACTTGGCAAAATCATTCTTTAAAAAGTGAAGAGTGTCAATGATTGAAAGTGAATATATAACAATATTAGATTTTTTAAGTTGAAATATCTGATTTTAATAGATTGGAAGTCTCGGTGACTCATCCACAGTTGTACAGACACAAATAAATATATTAAAACCCAAGCTCTGTCAATGATAAATCAGCACATTAAAGAGTTTGAAGGTCAGAAAAACAGAAAAAATCATCTATCAGACTTTCTTAAGCTAATGCTTTCCCTCTCTTAGGAACATCGCTGATAAAATAGTATATTAATGGGTTACATTTATGATAGCATATGGCTTCCCGTTATAATGAATAAACAAATGGTATTTAATTATAAAATTTGAAATTTTAAAGCCATTTCGTTCCATGTATATGATGTGTCTACAGTGTAATTGACCTGGTTCTCATCTAGATTATCATTAAGTATGGAGATGGACATAAAAGATACCTCATCTTCTTAATTGGATATTGGCTACCAAATTCCTCATGAAAAAATGATAAATAGAAACAATACTAAAGTAAAATATAAATATTATAATGTTTTATTTATCAGAATCATTTAGAAACTCTGAATTACAATTGTCCAGATAGATGGTTTGGGATATAAAAGTTATACTTTTTTATATGAGTTTTTAAAAATAATCAAAATCTTGATTCTCATATTGAAAAAGAGTGAGTGGCACATGTGGAATTATTGTTCTTTACTCTAAATCTGGAATGTGAATACTCATGTGGGGTAAGTAACGTGTAAAGCACTAGTGCGTCACTAGACTGATTTTTCAGGAATTGTGTAAACTGCCTAGGATTTCCCTTTTCTAGTTTTTATAACATAGAACTCTTTAAAACAACCAATCTCAACCCATGTGACCCTTTTTGGGTCACATATCAGATATCTTACATATCAGATATGTGTATTACAATTTATAACAGTAGCAAAATTATAGTAATGAAGTAGCAATGAAGTAATTTGATGGATGGGGTCACCACAGAGTGGGGAAGTGTATTAACGGGTCATAGTATTAGGAAGGGTGAGAACTACAGCTTTAAAAGGGCTTGGAATTAAGAGTAGTACTGCATCATGTACTCTTAACAGCTTCCGGTCTGAGGAGTTTGCAGTTCTTTGTGCCAGATACTGTTGAAAAGCGAATTTCTATTTCTGCTAAAGTAATAGAGTCCTCACTTTTGCATATTTCATACATGGTCACCACAAATGAGAATTTCTAAGTTATAATTAATGAGGTAGAATAAATGAAAGCGTAGTATAATCTCCGGGCTTACTTTTAAAGGGAAGGAACCTGTAGTTTGGCAGAAATACCATACTAGTAGGGTGGTATGTGAAAATGAGTGTCACATAATGGTTGAAACAAAAGATTGTAATAATCTTGCACTGTGAACTTTTCAGAAAATATATGCATCATATAAGCTCAGAATTTCATTTAAGAAATGTTTTATGTTACAATGCTGAAGTTTGAGTTTTACTTATATAAGGCTTTTTCTATTAAAAAATGAAATCTGTGCGATTTTTCTTAAATCTTAGGGCATCCCTTTTCTTTGTCTAGTTAGTGTTACTATTGCTGGGATGAAACACCATGACCAAAAGCACAGTAAGTGGGATAGGATTTATATTGCTTATTCTTCCACATCAACATTCATCACTGAAGAGAATTCAAGTAGGAATTCAAGCAGGGCACGAACCTGTGGCAGAGGCTATTGCGAAGACCATGGACGAGTGCTGCTTAGGAGTTTGCTCCTACAGCTTGCTCAGCCTGCTTTCTTTCAGAACCCAAGACCAGCATTCCAGCATCTATAGTAAGCTGGATTCTCCCACATTAATCACTAATTAAGAAAATGACCTACAGACTAACAACCCTATCGTATGGAAGCATTTTCTTAATTGAGTTTCCCTCCTTCCAAATGACCTTACTTTGTATCAAGTTGACATAAGCTAGCCACCACATACTTTGTAACCAATGTTAATAGTCAATGATATGGTGAACTTATACAATCCTTTGTATGATGTGAATACTTTTTAAAACATTCATTCTACTTCCTAAATAAATAACTTGGCATTTGTTTTTCATGGACTTCATCAGTGTTTCATAGTTATCTCTGCACACATCTCTCAACTTGTCAATTAATTGCCAACAAATCTTCTATTGTTTTATGCTATTATAAATAAAAATGTGTCTTTTTCTCTTCATTTTTCTTTCTAGTCGTTGGATTAATCTCAAGATCTGGCCAATGGTAATGAGTGCTATACATTTCAATTGCATTCCCAGCCTTTCTTTTTGTGTCTCCGCCCCCATACCCTAATGCTGTTGTATAATCTGAATCTAAATGTTTTGTGGTGATGTTTTTATAGTTCTTTCTATATAAACTCATCACAGCAAACAGACACAATTCTACTTCTTTGTTTTTTTAATGTATGCTTTTTGTGTCATTCTTCCCTAATTGCCATGGCTAGAATAGTATATTAGTGAAGTACACTAAAACCAATATAGAGATTGCATGACCAAAGCAATATTAAAGAAAATAATAAATTGGTATGGCTTGAATCAAAATATACTAAAACACTATAAAATGTATTAAAAAACAATATTATATTGGCTTGAAAACATATGTACACAATTTGGACTCAATAAACAGCTCAGATATAAATCCACATATCTAGAAACAATTTATTTTGGGCAGGGGTACAATGAACATTACTGAGTGCAAACTTAGTCTTTTTTTTATAAGAAGTGCTGGGAAATAAGATATTTACATAGAAAAGAAAAAAGTAGACCATTATGTCATATCAACTATAAAAATAAATTAATAATTGATTAAATACCTAATTATAACAGATGAAGCTACTAGAGAAAATTCTTCAGACCTTTAGGATAGGTGTGAGGCTCTTTTGGGCAAAACTCCTAAATCATAGTAAATAAACAAAAATACATGGGTGAGCTTACATCAACCAAAAATGCTTTTCTGAAGCAAAGGAAATTATCAACAAAGGAGATATATACAGAAGGATAAAAGTTTACAAATTACACAAATATTGAAGGTTTATGTCTAGATTATGTAAGAAATTCAATGATTTTAATATCCTCTAAATTACAATTTTATAATCAGTGACAGGTGTACCTCAAAGGAAAGAATACAATGAGCCTATACAGGGGGAGGTAATCCCCCTCAAGAACAGTCATAGGGGAGGGGAATAAGGGGAAAAGGGAAGGGAGGGAAGAAAGGGAGGACACAAGAGATGGGATAAACATTGAGATGTAACAAGAACAAATTAATAATAAAAAATTAGAAAAAAAAAAACAATTGTCCAGAGCAGTGTTTAACAATGTTTAATGTCAGTAATCTCTGGTTAAGTATATAGTAAGATGACATCTCACTTACAAATGTTTCCACAGGAAAATGTTTTTCTTTCAGCTGAATACATGTGTGGAAGTGGAATATCTGAGAAATATGACAAATATGTTCAATTAAATAATTTTCTAGTGTAGCAAAAGTTGTCACAGAATACCTTATAATTCATGATTCTAGTCACATCAAGTACATGGTATGGAAATATGTAGAAGTCAAAGTATGGGTGCACATGACAGGAAGTACCGGGTGACTATGAAAGATGATAGAGAAAATATTTAAGATTGCATTTGAAGGTGGTAGATATATTAGCCATGCATTAATTTATAAATGGAATTTATAAATGGAAAATTATTGAATAGACAATTAAGAAATTTGCATGTGTGAATCAAGTCTCCATAAAATTATTAAAATGAATTAAAAAGCACATTATCATCTCTTCTACAGTCTAAAATATGTTAAGTAATTAAACCACATGGGATCATTTGTCATACTCACATCCATCCACCTTTGCTTAGTCTTGTTATTTGCTCCAACTGTTCCCCGAATTCTCCAGGCTGTGGAGCATGGGGCAGCTCCGTGTTTGGGACTTTATTATCTACTTTTATTTGCACTGAAATTATAGATTACATGGCTGTCTTCACATCACATTGTTATCCCATTGGGAGGAAAACTAATATAATGTTCATAATTATTTTCATGGTGCTAAACAGAGTCTGGAACATAATAGATAAAATTAATATGCCATATGGGTTAATATTTTTAATCATTTGCACCAAGGGAGCTAAATATTTTCTGTAAGAGGACATAGAAGAATGTTTAATTTAATATATCAATGCTATGAAATGACAACATAGGATTGTTTCTGTTTGAAATATCACTAACATAACACTTCCAAACACACATGGGTCCCTTATACTTATCAAAGTGATATTTGCAAAGGCATGGATAACAACAAATTTTACACTATCTTCTCAAGAAGACACTAATATAAAAAAATCAAAGAAACCCACTGACCAGAGTCACAGAAATGGTTAAAATAAATGCTAGTGCAAAGAAATACTCATGAAGGGGTATAACCATAAGTTACCTTTTGACTTGAACATGTCTATGCATGTGAAAATAGTTATGGTGATTACTTTTTTCCTTCTATTAATAGGGGTTACCTATAGAGGCATACCATTCTTTTTAAATAGCAAAATGGACAACCATCTCTCTGTGAGCTGCCTGTTGAATAATTATTAATAATTAATATTGATTTATACTTTTAGTATAATCAGGAATTACTCCTTAATAAAGCATATACCCAAATAACCACACAGAGAGGCTAGGATATATTTAATTAGCCTAGAGTACAGTAGTAAGCAATAACTACTGCCTCCTAAACCTCAAGGTAATAGAACTTCCTCCCATTCATATTTCCCACATTATACTTGAGTTTTACTCATATCCTAGGTCCAGTTCATTTCTCCTGATGCTTCCAATACTTCCTGATTTCTCCTCCATCACTGGACCAGGATTCGCTTTTGTTGCTCGGCATTGAGTACTTGGCTTTTATTGACAACACAGAGAACAGTTGGTGGCATATCATACAAACTTGAGACAGGAGATAGTTAGACTAACGATCACAATCCAATATTCAGATTGAAACCACGTAATGAGGTAAAGAATTCAGCATTTGAATCATCAAGGGTAAAGTATACACAGTCCTCAGGAATATAATGCCAACAGCAGCCATACCTTTGTGGTTGTGATAGGGATGTAAACCTGACTTTCCAGGGTTGTTTTAAAATGCCACACAATGATCATGCAATTCCAAGGAAATATTAATATTTTCAGTACTTATTTATCTGTGTCACCCAAGCATAACCGGGTCAGTATTTGGACAGTTCTTTAGATGCAATAACATATCAAAACTTTTAAAAATGATGCTCAATTAAAACATAGGTTATATCTTTTAAATTTCATACTGAAGAGAAAGCCAGGAGAACATCAAATGCTAGGCTTCATAATAATCTTATTGTGTTCATAGCGTTCTCTTTCATTGTTTTTTTCTTCTTTTAAAAAATAGACTTAATTATATAAATTCCCACCATTCCTTGCATACCTCTAACCCCTCACATTTTATCTTTCTACTGTTGCTCCAAGCAGAAAAAATAATTAACAAAACAGAAAATAAGGACTGGGAAGATGGCTCAGGAGTTCAGAGCACTTGTTGCTCTTGCTGAAGTCCCAACTTGGATTCCATCACTCACACTGCATTTCGCAACTGTCTACAATGGTGCACCTACAGACACCAGGCAAACATGCACATAAATAAAAATTAGAAAGAGTGAGAATGTCATTGATCTTGTTCATACTGTAAAACCAAATGCCTAAAGGCGACAGGCATTTTTAAAGATAACTTTCATTTAATTTTACTTTATCTTTACAAAATATCTAGGGTTCCCACTGAGGTCTTCCAGACTGAGATTCTGCATGGCCTCCACTGTAGCTAAAACTACCCATGCCTGTGCTCTCTGCCAGATACAGAGTGCTTTAGTTATGCCCTTAGAAATGTATTGATTTAGGAGTCCCTTTATTAGTGTGCTGAACTTTAATAAGAAGTTATACATTCACTAAAGCTAAATGCTAGTGATAGATTTGCTAATAATAAATTTTTCTTCTACTTACTATGATAAATCTTTTTCATGTATTATTTTTAATTTCTTCTCTAGTTCTTCTAGATAAAATTTATTGAAAAATTTCACCTTGTATTCACAAATTTTACTTTTTATTGCTTTTTTGTTGTGTACTTGCTTGCTTTCATTCTGAAGTAAACTAGACACATAAAATTATTCATAGAGGTGTTTCCCAGTTTTACTAATTGTAACAGGTCAATATATAACATCTTTCTGGTTTTTTCTTTTATTTATACAAAATACAATTATCAAATATCTGGAATTGTAGATTTTTCATATATATAGTTCATTTTATTAGTTGTTCCATAAGTACTTATGGTTTCTGTTATTTTTATGTGCAGCTTTTGTAAATTATATTTCCTTTATGTGAACATTTAATATAAGATTTCTAAATGTAATTTTGGTAGACTTTGTTCCTCACTTTTGCTTGTTTCCTTCCATTTATTAATTTTTTTTAATTTAATTATTTTATATCCTGATCCCAGCTCCCTTCCTCCTCTCCTGCCAGTCCTATCACCCACACCCCTACTCCCATTCCCCCTTCTCCTTTCTCCCAGAGAACAGGAAGCTCCCAATTGGTACCTATCCACCCAGTTATCTGGACTAAGCACATCCTCTCCCACCTGGAAGTGACAAGGCAGCCCGGCTAAGGGAAAGTAACCCAAAAATTACTAGGTAGCAGATTCAGAGACAGCTCATGCCCCTATTGTTAGTGGACCCACATGATGAACAAGCTGCACAATATATATATATATATATATATATATATATATATATATATATATATATATATATATATATATATGTCTACGTTCTGTCCATGCAAGCTCCTTGGTTGGTGGGTCAGCCTCTGTGAGCCCCTGTGGGCCCAGATTAGATTACTTTGTAGGTTTTCTTGTGGTATCCTTGACCTCTCTAGCACCCTTTTTCCTTCTTTGCATTCTTCCACAGTGCTTCCCTCTTTAGCTTTCTACTTCTGTTTCCATCACCTGCCGGATGAAGCCTCTCAGAAGACAGGTATGCTAGCAAGCATAGCAGAGTATCAGTAATAGTGACAGTGGTCTGTCCTCTCATGTGAGGCAGATCTCAAGTTTGGCCAGTCACTGGTTTGCCATTCTCTCAATCTCTGTTCCACCTTGACTCTACACTTCTTGGAGACAAGACACATTTTCATTTGGGTGAAAGGTTTTATGTGTGGGTTGGTGTCCCCTCCTTCCTCTCATTGTGCCTGGATTACCTCCCTTAAGATGATCTTTTCTTGTTCCAACCATTTGAATGCAAATTGCATGATTTCTTTGTTTTAAAGAAGCAAGTAGTATTTCATTTTGTGAATGTACCACCATTTCTTTATTCATTCTTCAGTTGAGGGGCATCTAGATTGTTCCCAACTTCTGACTATTATGAATAAAGCTGCAATGAACATTGCTGATCAGTGTCCTTGTGGTAATGTGGGGCATCTTTGGGCTCTACACCCAAGAGTGGTACAGCTGAGTCTTGAGGTAGAACTATTTACAATTTTCTGAGAAAACTCCAGATTGATTTTGATAATGGTTGTACAAGTGTGCCCCTCCATCAGCTTTCAGGTGTGTTGATAAGTCTCTGGTGTGAGATCTTTCCAATTTCATTATGAAGGCACTTAGTGCTATGAACATTCTTCTTAGCATTGCTTTCATTGTGTCTCATAGCTTTGTATACATTGTGACCTTATTTTCATTGAATTCTAGAAAGTCTTTCATTTCTTCATTTCTCCTTGACCCAGCGATCATTGAATGGAGAGTTACTGAGTTTCCTTAAGTTTGTAGGCTTTCATTTGATGCTACTGTTGTTGAATTACAGCTTTAATCCATGGTTGTGTGATAGGATAAAAGGAGTTATTTGAAATTTTGTGTATCTGTTGAGATTTGCTTTGTGGCCCACTATATGCTCAATTTTGGAGACAGTTCCATGAAGTGCTGAGAAGGTATGTTCTTTTTTTGTTTGGGTGAAATGAGCTGTAGATGTCTGTTAAGTCCATTTGATTGATAATATCAGTTAATTTCATTATTTCTCTGTTTAGTTTTGTCTTGATGACCTGTCCATTGGTGAGAGTAGGGTGTTGCTGTCTTCCACTATTAATGTGTGTGATTCAATGTGAGACTTAAGCTTTATGATTTAAGTTTTTTAAGCTTTAAAGATTTCTTTTATGAATGTGGGTGCCCTTGCATTTGGGGCACAATTGTTTAGAATTAAGACAACATCTTGGTGGATTTTTTCAGTATGAAGTATCCTTCCCTATCTCTTTTGATTAAATTTTGTTGAAAGTCTATTTTGTTAGATACTATGATAGCTACTCAAGATATCTTCTTGTTTCTATTTACTTGAAAAACTTTTTTTTTCCAATCCATTAGAAGAAATGTCTATCTTTGTTGTTGAGGTGTGTTTCTTATAAGAAGGAGAATGATGGCTCTTGTTTTTCCATCCATTTTCTTAGCCTGTGTCTTTCTTTTTTTGTAATTTTTAAAATATATTTTATTAATATTCATATTACAGCTCAATTGTTATCTTATCCCTTGTATCCTCCCATTCTTCCCTCCCTCCCAATTTCCCCTTACTCCCCTCCCCTATGACTGTGACTAAGGGGGACCTCCTCTCCATGTATATGCTCATAGGGTATCAAGTCTCTTAACTGTCCTCTAGCTATCTAGTTGTCCCTGGATGTTCCATTTGATGCTGGAGAGTCCAACTTGCTGGCTTCAGATAGAGCTCCTAGATGAAGCTGACATATCCAGCTTGGTGACTGCATGTCCAACCAATGAAAATTGGGGAGAGCTTTCAGTTCAGGGCAGCTGAACTTGTCCCTGCGCTGCCTGTGGAGGAAGGGGCTTAGAATGTGAATAGATTAACCTGGATGAATCTAGAATATCTGGTCTGGTGTCCTCAAAGGATTGCCTGACAATGGAGTTGGCACAACGGGAAGCTTAGTACAGCTTCATCACTTTCATTTAACGCCCCTTTTTTCAGATTGTGTTTTCTCCACTTCGAAAAACTATCTATATCCTTTTATTTTATTTGTGTGAGTGTTTTGCCTCAATGTATGTATGTATATCATGTGCACAGAGGCCAATAGATGGCATCAGAACCTCTGCATCAAGAGTTACAGATGTCTGGGAGCTGCCATATGGGTACGTGAACAGAACCTGGGTCCTCTGAAAGAGGAAGAAATTCTCTTAATTACTGTTCCCTATGTCTAGGCCCTCTTTCTGTGATTTTTAACCATTTCTTTCTTTGCGATTTGTTTTAGGGGCGAAGATTAGATGCATAGAGTTTCATAAAATGACTATCTTTCTGGCAAATGTATTGGTTCTCACACTTATGAGGGATGGTACGTTTCTTCCTACCACTTTTAGCTTTAAGTCCAGTTTTTGTTATATGTTATTGTGCTTCACTTCAGTTTTAAGGCAATAAAGTTAGTATCAGTCATTATTGCCTTGTTCATGGTTATCTATATTCTTTACTGTCACTTTTTTGTTTGTTTGTTTTTGGGTTTTTTGTTTTGTTTTGTTTTGTTTTGTTTTTTGTTTTTCGAGACATGGCCTCTCTGTGTAGCCTTGGCTGTCCTGGACCCGCTTTGTAGACCAGGCAGGCCTCGAACTCACAGCGATCCACCTGCCTCTGCCTCCCGAGTGCTGGGATTAAAGGCATGCGCCACCACGCCCGGCTTTACTGTCACTCTTAAAAGGATACATTTAACATGTGTAGTTTTCTGTAAGATTTATATGGCCATAAGGAATGGTGAAAAGTATAGCAGAAACTACAAACTACATGTGAAGCATGCCACTCAAGTACTGCACAGATTTTTTTAACAGAGAAGACTCAGAACTGAAGAAAGCCTCCCGGGTTCACTCAAGTTCCTTACTGTGAAACTGTAATTGGATTTTGTGAACAGTTTACTGAGGTGTCACTGGCATATAATAAGGACAGTATACCATGGTCTATACAACTTTAAAAGTTTAACATATACTTCCAACACTATTGCAAAAGTTAAATTGCAAACATCTAATATGATACCCATCTCCTCTCATCTGCTTGTAGTCCATTTTTTCCATTTCTTTTGTCTCTACTTCATCCTCTTTCTCCTCATTCTTGTTTTTTTTTTTTTTTATCTACTTCTTTCTCCCTCTTCTCCTCTCCCTCCTTCCTTCTCCTTTTCATTATGGGAAACAGCAAGTTCTTAATTATATAATATTAGAATGAGAACTAGTGTATGGTTCAACAACACCATTACTGAGTTATACCCCGCCCCAAGAAAAATTATACTGTGCTCTTTAAGGGAGAAGTGCTGAATTTGCCTTACACTTTGAGGACATAATCCATTGTGGCAAGAAAATAATGAGGAACAGAGCTTGAGACAAGCAATTGTATTTTATGCACAGTCGGGAAGCAGAAAGAGATGAAGGTTTATCTTCGCTTCACTTTCATTTTCATTTTGAACCCAGGATCCCAGCCTATAGGATTATACAACCCGAATTCAGGATGCATCTTCCTTTCTTAAGTAAACTTAAGCAGATACATGCCCACGGCTTCGATTCCACAATGATTCTTGGGACCCTTGCGTTAGAAGAGATAACTAAATATCACAACTCCACCTTGCTTCCTAATATTCAAACACATTACTTTGAATCATAATATTCCATCCTTGGTCCATAGCATTTTATTTTTTCTCTAATAATGCGAAATGCACTAAGCCCATCTCTAAAAGTTCCTACATTCTTTAGCAATCTCAACATTGTTCAAATCCAAAGTATCTTCAGAAACTGTGAGCTCTTATAAATATAAAAGCATGTAATATACTCCCAATACCCAGTGACACAAAGTAGATATTCTCCCCAAGTTGAGAAATGAGACAAAGGAAGAAGTGATGCCACCAATATAAAACTAAAACCCAACAGAGACAAATCCTACAGTTCTGTATCTGGCACATTGGACCCGTTATAGAATCATCTGGGCCCCTAAGTTCTTGGCTCCCTTTACTACTCCATCTCTGATTCTTGTAGCACACGCATCCTCTTTGCAGTCTTACTGCACCCTGTAAATACAGATCTCCTTGGTGGAATTCCAATGGTTCCAAGTACCCAACATCTTTGAGGCTACTACACAACTTAGAAGCTTCTTTGTAGAAATTCTGACATTTCTACACATTTCCTGGCATCTGCAGCTCTCTTGAATTATTAGCTCCTGAAAAGCCATTTCCAAATGGATGATGCTGCCAAGTTCTGCTGTCATTTGATCCCCTTGGACCAAAGCTGACATAGTCCATATTTTTCTAGGCAATGTTAAAAACACTATTTTGAAGAGATAACTGTCCTTTGATGTTTATACACACATGCAAAAATATTATAAAACCTTTGAAAATAAAAAAAAAAAATTCCATTTGTCCAAGGAGGTCACAGAGGCTGCATTTTTTTTTTTTTTTTTTTTTTTTTTTTTTTTTGTCTTTTTTAAATTGCTTTACAATCCACTAGACAGTTTGGTCTTTTCATTGAGAACACTGTCACCATCCTCACAAAGTTCTTTTGTATAATCTTATTCTTAAAATGTGAAGTTCTATGTAGTAACAGTATGTTCTGGTTGTATTTTGTATATATTCTTTTATTGTTTATAACTGTCTAATTTTGAGAGGCACCAACTTTTCTGCACAGTTCTATTTTAAGATTCATGTGTTCCTTTGATTTTTTTTTATTTTCTCATAATATTTTTAGAATTCCATTTTATTTATTCTGTTTTCAGGTCTTTGTGTTTCTTAAATTAAGAAACACAGGATGTTTTAAATTCTGAAAAACTTCAGTCCCTTGTAGCCAGTGCCAACTTCTTAACTCTCTGTGCTTATGAGTTTGTTCCTTCTGTCCAGCCTTTCCTTCAAGGGCATCCTTGACACATTCACATTCAGAAGAGATTTTCTACATTAGCCTCTCCCTTTATACTTAATCAGTGCTAAATAATCATTGTATATGCATGTTAGGGTTTTAGTCATTATCTCTGTGATTACTAATGTGGGTCAGATGGAAACACTATTAAGAGGACTTGAAATGGTCTATTAATTTCCAGAATCCAGAAAAGAATAGTCTTCCTTCCTTTCTCATTTCCTAGTTTCTTTCATTAATAGGAAACATTTAAATATACTAAGTTATATTTTTAGGATTTAAACTTATTTTTAAGAATGATATTTATCATGTGGTCCTAATTAGAGTGTCCTTAGTGGTTAGTGCTGTTAGGTTTTATTTTATAAAATTTCAAATATAATAATTTATATTATATATATATACATAAATATATATATTATGGGTCATGTATACCTTATTTTTAGAAATGTCTATTCAAGTCCCTTATTTATTTTTAAAGTTATATGTATACTGTAGTTAAATTGAACTATTTAAGAGTTTTCTTTTATTATCTTTTCAAACATAATTCACAAATATGTTCTCCCTTTTTGTAGGTAGTTTTATCATTTTGTTGATTGTCTACTTGGTTTTACAGACACTCATTTGATATTTCATTAAAGCAATGCTAACATATATCAAAATTATATTTATTCAGCATGTTAATAAGATATCATTAAATTATGCTTATGATTCAGAATATCCAAGAGATAATGAGTCCATTGTTCAGAGACAAATAAGTGATTAAAAGAAAATTTGATGTTTATACTCACAAGGAAATCCTATACAGCCAATAAAATACAAAAATAATTCCTTTCCTTGCAAAACCTTAAATGAATTTAGAGAACCATGTGTTTAGAAGAGGAGCCAGGCACAGAAAAACAAATACTATATGACCTCATTTATAACTGGAATTTAAAGTATTCTTAATACTATAAAAAAAGAGAATAAAACACCTTTCACAAGGAATCGAATGGTAATATGTTGAGGAGATTTTAGTCAAAGGATAACATGTTTTAATTATACTGAAAAGATAAGTTCAAAAGGGGCTATTTTATAACATTCTGAAATTGTCAATACATTATATTTTTGAATAAATGCTAAGGGAGCAGAAATAAGGTTTGCTTGATTTTTTTATTTTTCTACTCCTACTTGTATATATCTTTCAGAATTTTGTACATGTGCAGTGGAATGCAATCTTATCCACTCCTCATTTGCTGCCTTCAACTACCTCTATACATCCCCAGTATATCAGTCTCCCAAATTCATTTTTTAGGAGGTGATACACTCTTAGGTCTAGTTAGTGCTGGATATTGCACATGGGTGTGGAACCATGTACTCAAGAATGGCAAATCTACTAATGATCATATATAGGAATAAGGTAATTGTGTAGTTTAAATTCTGATTTCTGTTTCAGTGTTGTGTAAACACTGATCCACAATTGTCTCCCTGATATGTCAGATAAGTAGTTTACAGCCAATCGATGAGCAGGGGAAAGAATAGGGATGGACTGTCTACCAGCCATCGGAGGAGGATTTAGGAGAAGTAGGGGAGTTCAGCATGGATTCAGCCATGGTAGATGTTCAAGAAAGAGCAGAAGGAAGGAGCTGGAGCAGAGGAAAGATATAGAGTAAAAGCATCTCTGGGATGTTTGTGTGAAGTAAGACAAAATAACATAGATGGTTAAGAATAGATTTAAATGGCTCGGTATTGTGTCATGAAGCTCATTTTTAAACAAAAACATAAGAGACTTGATTATTTGTGTGATAGCTAGGTTAAGAGAGAAACTAAGAGTAACAAACACTGTTTCATAAAGTGAAATTCAACAAAGAGTGCCCAATGTGGGGCAGAATTTATAGTACTATAGCAATAGCTTATGTAGAAAATAAAACTAAAGAGCAGGATCTTCTGTTCTAAAATAGGAGCCACAGTTTCTAAGGAGAAGCTAAGAGTTTCCTGATTAGACAGAACCCCTACAGGACAGTAAGACCTCCAGTTGATAATGATGAAATATGGTTGATAATGATTTTTTTCTTTTTAATTTTTAAAACTTTTTTATTATTAATTTATTCTTGTTACATCTCAATGATTATCCCATCCCTTGTGTCCTCCCATTTTTCCCTCCCTTCCCTTTTCCCCTTATTCCCCTCGCCTATGACTGTGACTGAGGGGGATTACCTCCCCCTGTATATGCTCATAGGGTATCAAGTCTCTTCTTGGTAACCTGCTGTCCTTCCTCTGAGTGCCACCAGGTCTCCCCCTCCAGGGGACATGGTCAAATGTGAGGCACCAGAGTACGTGAGAAAGTCATATCCCACTCTCCACTCAAGTGTGGAGACTGTTCTGACCAATGATAATGATTTATATTCCCACTTTTAGACTTACCAAGATAGGATAGATATTTTCTTCAAGGCTGCCAAATACAAATAGCAAAAACACTATAAATGTAACATATATATAATTCCTGATTGGTTCAGAGTTCTTCTTGTTGTAGTTTATTGTATATATGTGTGATAATATAAATGTATATATAAAAATATTTAATTAAAAATTTAAAAACAAGTCAGGGACGCCCCTACCGACTCCCACTATTAAGATTTCCACAAGACCCATTTCTCAATTGGGTTATTTGGTTTGCTGGTGTTTAATTTCTTGAGGTCTTTATATATTTTGGAAATTAGACCTTTGTCAGATGTAGGGTTGGTGAAGATCTTTTCCCAGTCTGTAGGCTGTCGCTTTGTTCTCTTGACAGTGTCTCCTGCCTTACAGAAGCTTCTTAGCCTCATGAGGTCCCATTTATTAATTGTTGACCTAAAGGCCTGGGCTGTTGGTGTTGTCTCCTGTGCCAATGTGTTCCAGTAGAATGTGTTCAGTAGAAGAATGGATAAAGAAACTGTGGTACATATACACTATGGAATACCACTCGGCTATTAAAAACAAGGAATTCCCGAAATTTGTGGACAAATGGATTGAACTAGAAATGATCTTAATGAGTGAGTTAATTCAGAAGCAGAAAGACTCAAATGGTATATACTCACTTATATCTGCATACTAGCCCAAGGGGCATGTCCCATGAAAGCCTTCACCTACCAGGAAACTAGGACAGAGGAGAGGACATCCTTTTGGGACTCTAGATGAGAGAAGCATGGGAGAATAACAAAGTAGAAGGATCCAGAGGGTCCTAGAAACCTACAGGAAGAACATTATGATAGGCAGATTTGGGCCCAGGGGTCCTGCTCAAACTATGGCACCAGCCAAGGACAATACAGGCGGTAAACTTTAAACTGCTACCCAGATCTAGCTAATGGTCAGAACATTCTCCATAGTTGAGTGGAGAGTGGGATATGACTTTCTCACGTACTCTGGTGCCTCATATTTGACCATGTCCCCTGGATTTGGGGGTGGCACTCAGAGGAAGGATAGCAGGCTACCAAGAAGAGACTTGATACCCTATGAGCATATACAGGAGGAGGAAGTCCCCCTCAGTCACAGTACATATTTTTTCTGTTCCCTATAATTTAGCAACATTTTCCCTTCTTTACCTTCATCTATTTATACCACTCTCATGGTTAACAAGACCATCAGGCCTCTTCACGCAGGCTTTCACCACAATTTCATTTCTTAGGACCATTTACAGAAGGTATAAGTTATGTCTCAACAGTTCCTTAATATTTCCCTGAGTATAAATTCTAAGATATAGACCTGGCAATAAGCCATATGTGTCTTGTTGTTCTGGTGAGTGTTCACTTGGGCCCACCAGTTATGATTCCATACATCTTCACATTTCCAGACCTCACTGATCTTTTAAAATTCAATATTATAATAACTGTTTAATGTGGATCATCTAAAAAGATGAATTACATTAAGTGACAAGTAGCATCTGTGTTGAATATCATTTGTTAGGCCCACAAATCCATCTTATCCTTCTCTGAACTGTTTTGGGTCTCGTGATCGTGACTGTCAATAAACCCATTGATAGACTCCTTCTTCCTCTGACTTGAGCTTGACCTTACTCACAGCTAGAAGATCAGGGGCAAAAAGAGAGTGAAGTCAAAGGTCTCTAAGTTTCTCTCTGCCACGTGGTCAGAAAGTTGCTTGCACCCTCCTCCAAGGTCATGGTTCCTGCCAGCTCACTCTGTCAAGACAGTGATGTCTGTGTTCAGCAGTTGTTCTGTGGCCAATTTTTCATGTACCACGTTATCATCTGTCCTTCTCCTTAACCCCCACCCCTAGCATTGTAAATAGCGTCTTTCTTAAACTCTCTTCAAAGAATCAGCTTGAGTGTGTCAGCTGCTTCCTGCCTGGTCCTGGCTAACCACAATTTTATTAACACTTTGTACCTAATAAACTATCCTGAAATTGCTGCACTGCTACTTATTTTTTACTCCCCAGCCAAACTGTGAGCTTCTACAAAGCAAGGATATGGTTGTGTTTCCATGCTATATTCTGCTGTCATCCTCACTGCTCGGAAAAATGAAAACATGCAACAACATTTCTTTGACATACTGAGTAAAGACAGAATGCATATTATTCTTACTCCTTGCATGCAGACAGTACTTTGTATCCTTCTACACCCTTGAGCGCAGTAATTTAGGGTGGGTAATATGAATGAGTGTCTGAAATAGGGTGTGAATTTGTTCAGCAAGAAAAGTCTGAGATTATTGAATAGATTGTTTTAGAAAAATCAAACTTGTAAGCAAGTCTACAAGGTATGATCTAAATCAGCTTAGGCTATACATAGTGGGCTGACATTCTAGAGAAGATAGGCAGTTATTATTCAAGGAATGTGTTTATAAACTCATGCTTTGGAAATCTGTATACAATGAGTATTTAGAAAAAAAGTAAATCAAGAAAAAAGCACTACATAGATTATTCAGATAAACATTTTGTTCCAAATAGTATTTCATAGAGCATTTTTTAGAAATCTGTTTAGAGAGGAATTTATTGTTTTATTATCACTGAGACTCACATATTACTTTTTTACTGAGAGCTGGATTTTTTTATTGTTGTTTATGATACTGTCTAATGTTGAATGTTACAATCTCATCTCCAATTCAGATATAAGTTGGGGTCAGAAGGCAACGCAACCAGTTCAGGGAAAGATGGTATGTTTTCAGTGGCCAGCCAAAAATCATAAATTCTGATGAAAGCCTGATTTTTTTTAAGAGAGGGCGTAATTGGATTGGGAAGATGGGTCCAAAGCTACAAGTGCTTGCTATAAAGCTTGATGGCTTATGCTCAGTCAAAATAATAAAAAGAAGTAATAAAAATTTTCAAATGCGAAGATAAATAGAATAAGATTATGAAGGTATTTTATTCTCTTAAGCTAAGAAAATATGATGTCACTTTTAACAATCTGCAGAAGTAAACAAAACAAGTATAATCACATTTTACAGATGTGAAAGCTTTCAATTATATTATATATTTGTCAAAAGTCACACACTAGAGAACACCAAAAAGAATTTGAACTAACTTATGAGCTACCAATATAACTACTCTAAGACAGAAGAGCCAGGTTTTACTTGACTTTATTGCAGTACCATTTTCCCCTTTCTTTTCCCCCCTTTCTTTTCTTTGCCTAGAATTTTTTGAGGCCAAAATCAAGCAAAACATAGGACCAGAAAAGACCTTGGTCAGTTAGGCAAAGAGAACACTGGCCTTCCCTTTGACTACACAAGTCCCCTGACACCATGTTTTGGGCCCCTATAGAAAGTTTTCCAGGACAATATAATGACTTCAAACAAAACAAAACCCAAGCCTTTCTTACTTCATAAAATCATGCATTCACTTTTTTCAATACAATGAATGAAACTCAATTATATTTCTTCTAGCAGTTTTGTGACTTTCTTGTTGACAATAAAATTTTGATAAACATTCCAATTAAGTACTGGATAAAAGAGATAGAAAGGTTTCCATGACCCTTTTTTTTAAATACAGAAAAGAAACATGGAAAATGGAAAATGTCAAAGAGCCCTCTTCCCACACATCTTTCATAACAATAATAGTAATAATAATAATAATAATAGTATAATAATAATAAGAAGAAGAAGAAGAAGAAGAAGAAGAAGAAGAAGAAGAGGAAGAAGAAGAAAAAGAAGAAGAAGAAGAAAAAGAAAGAAGAAAAGAAAGAAGAAAAGAAGAAGAAGAAGAGGAAGAAGAAGAAAAGAGAAGAAGAAGAAGAAGAAGAAGAAGAAGAGGAAGAAGAAGAAAAAGAAGAAGAAGAAGAAGAAGAAGAAGAAGAAGAAGAAGAAGAAGAAGAAGCAAACAAAGCAATGTACTATGGGGCATCATGTTTTGAGCTCAAATAAGAAGATTGTTGTATTTCTAACCAATAATAACACTGAACATTATGTAACATCTCTCATAACATCTACACAGTACTGGGTTTTGAGCTGGAATTGTTCTCTCTAGCGGAAAGATTTTATAGGCAAAAAGTGCAATATAGGATGCTATGAGAGAAACTCATTGACGGCCTTTCATAGCTGATAACTTTTGTTGTTCAAAATATGCTTCCTGCCACAACAGTGACATAACTGTTATAGAAGCAACCATGAGTTCTCTAATTGTCTTAATGCCTAGTCCACAAAAGAGAATGTGTGCTTAACTGTGAACCCAGTTAAAAATTCATAACTGAAGAAGACTTGGGCTAGGCTGAAGAGATGGCTCAGCAGTTATGAACACTGGCTGCTCTTCCAGAGGTCCTGAGTTCAATTCCCAGCACTCACATAGTGGCTCACAACCATCTGTAATAAGATCTGATGTCCTCTTCTGACTTGCAGGCATACATGCAGGCAGAACATTGTATAAGTAATGAATAAATAAATAAATAAATCTTTAAAAAAAGAAAAACGAAGACTTGGTCCTTAGGGTAAACCTACTATTATTGCTGAGCTTAAGTCATATAACTCAAAGCCACCTTCGAAATAGTTAATGTTGTGCCCAAATATATATGCTATTTACATTCTTAATCAGAGAAACCTGAAATTGTTTTAGAAAACATTTAATAAAATATTTTAAAAGTTCCTTTACACCCCAACTATTTTATAATTTAGGGCTGAGTGTTCATTTATTATCTAGGTTTCTTTTAAGTCCTGAGAGCTTTTTTGCGGTATGTGGCAACCATCCTACTATTCTAAATGTTTTTACTTCCTCCTAGTTATTTTTGCTGTGATGTGTCTAAAATTGTAATTTTTGTTCTTGTAAAGCAAATTTTTACTTTTTGGTACTACTATTGAAATATGTAATAACCACATAATTATGTTTATGTTAATCAGTAACAAAATTTGTATGCATGTGGTAGAAACAAGTGTGCAATCAGAGATTGATTCACAGGAAATTAATGCTCCATGCCTTCTGAATTATGTGCATACAGTTAAACTGAGGCATAAAATATAATTTATTTCGAATCGTGGCAGCCATATTTTCTTGATCTTTCCATAGCACATGAAGATAAAATTTGAACAAAACTTTAGTGTACAGCATAAATGAGATATTTTGTAATATTCAAACTTCAAAATAAAGCAAGGAGAGATGAACATTTTTATTCCAGAGATTAATTCAGAATGTAGTCACATAATCAAAGATGGCCTTCAAAACCATTATGAAAACATTTTATACAAGGCCGCGTATGAAACAGAAGAATGAATACAGTGAAATACATTCAGCAAATAAAATTATCTTTGTTGTAAATGATAGGAGAAAAAAACTGAAATACCTAACTATTGTGGTTATAGAGGAAGAAGATATGACCTCTACAACTTACTATTAATTTGCTCTTAAACATAATATTAATTGGTTTGAGAACATTAAAATATAATATGCACCATACAGGATTATTTTGAAAATGAAAATTTTTAAATTTTGTACATCTTGGCCCAAATAAGTTAGCAATCTTCTCAACAGTATTGTATAAAAAATGAATATTGAATAAAACCCAGGTAATAGTAGTTCATCTTCTCTCCGAAGTAGACTCCTGTGGAGGAGACTGTGTGATATCTTTCTCATTTTCTTCTGTCAGTGTCTTCTCATTGTGTGACTTGTTTTCTATGCAGAACTTTCTTGCCAGGTTCTGTCTACCTGGAATCATATTCTTAGTTCTGGTCACACTCCTATTTCTTCCTTCATCTCTGCCCTGAGTATAAAATGATTACAAAGGGCCATCCATGCTGCTAGGAGGAGAGAGTCAGTTTTGTTCACAGATATGAGTTATGGGAGGTCGTCTAGGCTGCAGGGTATGGCCTTATAATCAAGAGTATTAGGGCAACAAAATTGGACTTAATACAGTTAAAGTTTTTTTAAAAAAAGACAAGAATTTGGGAATATAGGTGGTCAGGGCGGATCTGGAAGGAGCTGGTGCAGAGTAAGGGGTAAATATGATCAAATTATATTGCATAAAATTCTCAAAAAATTAATCAAATATTCCATTTTAGAAGACCATTTGTTAGTCTAAGCTATCAAAGTTTGTTAAATAAATATGTAAGAAACATCATTATCCTTTCCAGTTATTTTCTTCTTTGATGTGTTTGAAAGACTTTAAAACTATATAATATATTATAAATAAAAAAGAAAACAAAGATATTTGTACATGTTTTCCCCTATCTGTTACACATTGAATAAACACTTACATAACTAAACACCATACATCTACTATTTAACATGAATTCACATTATTAACACTCAGAGGATTCATGTTTCGAAAGGAGCATAATGTATGCCATGATTTGCTGTTGTTGTTGTTGTTGTTTTTGCTTTTATTTTCAAGAAAGAGTGTCTCTGCAGCCTTAGCTCTCCTGGACTCACTTTATAGACCAGCCTGGCTTTGAACTCACATAACTTTGCCTGCCTCTTCCTCCCCAGTTGCTGGGATTATAGGCATGGGCTACCTCACCTGGCCAATGCATGAGTTTTTAAAAGCATTTTGTGTGTATATTTGCAAAGAGAAACTGAGAGCACAGAGGAGCAGCCCACAGCCTGTAGATCAGCACATGTCCTCATGCAGCAATGACGTCAACTATTATCATGTCAATAGAAATCACTCAAGTGAAAAAAGAAGACCTCCTTTTAAGAAGAAAGAGAATGGACTAATCTCCGAGCTCTGAAAAAGCATGACATGTCCGTGCAATTGCAAAATCTCTGATCTCAGATAGCAAGATTTTGACTGGAGACAGAGCAAAATAGACTATTTAGCAGAGAAGGGTCCAATTATAGTATCTATCTGCAAGATTATTGCCTGTTCGATTACCTTACTGTTTAGATTATTTACTATCTTATTGTTTAGATTTTTACACTGATAAGGGATTTCAGTAGTGATGAATATCACAAGCACCCAATTTTCAGTCGGTAATAAAAACACTGACTGTTCATGATAAGGAACCTCATGCTGGAATTCGGAATGCTAAGATTGTGATAAATGGAACTGTTTAATCAAATCCTAATTATAATTTTACTTTCTTCCCCATTTTTACCCCTGAAAATAACTAGAAATTTTTAACTAAATTTTTGAGATGTCTAATTTCAGAGCATCAAATTTAGAGTAATGATTTGTTAAACTTTTACCACCTAATATCTATAAACATGTAAGCATTTTTAGGAACTGTATATTTATGAAATAAATTAGAGTGTGTTAACTCAAACTATAGAGGACTAATCACTGTAAACTCTTTTATTTAGTTGTATTTATGCATACAAGTAAGCAAAAACTATGGTGGTAATTAACATATGTACCAGAAACTGCCAGATGGCTCAGCA
The DNA here is from genome assembly GCF_903995435.1 of Acomys russatus. Classification (NCBI taxonomy): domain Eukaryota; kingdom Metazoa; phylum Chordata; class Mammalia; order Rodentia; family Muridae; genus Acomys; species Acomys russatus. Next base: position 40,197,188 of record NC_067143.1, on the reverse strand, counting down.
GAAAAAGGCGCTTACTGTCAAGCCTGAAGACAGGAGTTTAATCCACAAATTCCACATGCTGAAGAAAAGAATTAACTTTCACAAGTTGCCTTCTAATTTCCACTGGGGCATCTGGAACACATTGGTTCATGTACATACATACATACATACATACATACATACATACATACATACATACAAACACAGAAAATGTGTGTGTGTGTGTGTATATATGTACACACACATTCATGCATGCCCAAACTATTGTAATTTAAATAGAATACATAATGTTCCCAATGAAAATTCACTGCAGGGCTGGAGGGATGGCTCAGAGGTTGAGAGTACTGACTGCTCTTGCAGTGGTCCTGAGTTCAATTCTCAGCAGCCATACCCATTTATAATGTGATCCTATGCCCTCTTCCGGCCTACAGGTGTACATGCAAGTACAGCATTGTATACATAATAATAGTAAATAAATCTTAAAAAGAAAAAAGAAAGAAAAGAAAATGCACTGTAATGAAAAAAAAGAAAAGGAAAATTCTTATTAGTAATTTGTATAGATTCTTATACAGAGAAGTCAGTACTGCTGATAGGATTACCCTATGAGTAACTAGCGGAGACAGTGGGCTACGCTGCAGAGGAATACATAGAACTGTTAATTTAAAAGAATCAACTCTGTCAAAGAAATGAGGACAGCAAACTCTATTTTAGTCAGTCCTCTAAGCGGGCTATACAGATTTTGAAAACAAACTTGAGAAAGCAAATGTAATGTCCTTAGAAATCATGGTTAGGACACATTCTAAGGCATTTTGCTGAGATGCCAGATAGGGGAACAAATGAAAGAAAACGTTGTTAATTAAATTAAACAGGAGAGGCTGAATTCCACCTGCAACTAGGTGAGAAAAAAAAATGACAAAAGGCCACATGTGGCTAAAGTAATACATCAGAAAAGCTCCCCAGGGGAAATGAGTCCTGTGTTAATCTCTCTTTTTTTTTTTTTTGGCTCTAAGAGAAGAAGAAGAAAAAAAAAAAAAAAAAAAAAAAAAGAAACTAAGTCTCCTGAATAAGATCATGTGAGTGCTTCCTTTTCCCAGCAAGAGACAGAATCTCCATGGCAACTTCTCTTTCCCTGCACCCACACATTGCTCCTTCTACCTGCAAAGGCTGCCTTGAATCTCAAGAGAATCCTATGGAAGTGTCAATAGTTTTTAAATACTGAGAGAAACCTTAGGGGAGAATAGAAGCAGAGCTAGCTGACGTTCCAACGTCATCATGAAAGTGATGGTTTTCTCTAGATCTCCTCAATGCCAGGGTTCGGACAAAGCAGCTTCCTCAAGCCTTCGCTTCCTTTCCCTTACAATATGAGTTCAGTGAGCCACTCAGGTTTTAGTGTGAGGCTGAACAGGGAAGAGAAACACAAGGAGACAGGTGGTGCTTGACCATCCTATTTATTTTTCAGTTCATGGAACTGTGTTGTTCAGTGCAAACCACCCAGTAAGCCCATTACTATCCTCCAGAATTTATTGGTGAAACAGTGTGTGTGTGTGTGTGTGTGTGTGTGTGTGAGAGAGAGAGAGAGAGAGAGAGAGAGAGAGAGAGAGAGAGAGAGAGAGAGAAACAGAGACAGAGAGAGACAGAGACAGAGAGACAGAGACAGACAGAGACAGAGAGACAGAGAGACAGAGACAGAGAGACAGAGAAGAGACAGAGAGACAGAAAGAGATGGAGGGAGAGAGAGAAATATAGAGAGGGAGAGGGAGGGAGGGAGAGAAGAGTTTGTGCGTGTGTTGAACTAAAAAGCTTTACACATTGAAGCAGTTCGCCAAGATAAGAAAGAAAGATGTCTCTGAAATACTCTGAATGCATCAGGATAACAAAGAAGAAAGTGTGACGCAACTATTCTATTCTGATTACCTACATAAAATAAATACACTCAGCAGTCATCGTTACAAGCAATGTTCTATGAATTCAGGAGAAAATATTTTTGTAAATTCTATGATTGTTATTTGTCCACTTACGGTCCCAGAAAACAACAGCGTTGTGTTCAGAATCTAGATGTTTCTTGACTTTTTTTAATAGGAAACAATCAATCTATTCTTGATATTACTTCTCATTTGAAAAATCCAATTATTGTTAATTTTATATCAATTAGAATAATAATCCTTTCTTCAAGTTAGGCCTACCTCATTGTTGGCTATGTTTAAACACCAAGGAAAAGTTAAATCATGTGCTTTCCAGAGGATAAGCTTAGAGTAAAGGCTGAGAATATTTGATGTAGGAAGGGGGAGTGGTTATATAGGTCTCAGCCAAGACATGTGATAGTCACTGTAGGGGTTGCTGGAAAAGACGTCTGTGACTCTCATTAACCCATTTAAGCAGAGCTTGTACCATCTAAAGGGGAAAATGTTCCTGGCTGTTTTGTATTGCATTCTGTGGAGTTTCCAGATCTCTGCTGGCCATTTTCCTCGAGCCTGTGCCTCTTCTAAAAACTTGATGGAAAAAGAATGCTGCCCACCATGGATGGGTGATGGGAGTCCCTGCGGCCAGCTTTCAGGCAGAGGTTCTTGTCAAGACATCCTTCTGTCCGATGCACCATCTGGACCTCAATTCCCCTTCAAAGGGGTGGATGACCGTGAGTCCTGGCCCTCTGTGTTTTATAATAGGACCTGCCAGTGCTCTGGCAACTTCATGGGATTCAACTGCGGAAACTGTAAGTTTGGATTTGTGGGACCAAATTGTACAGAGAAGAGACTCTTAATTAGAAGAAACATCTATGATTTGAGTGCCTCAGAAAAGAATAAGTTCTTTTCTTACCTCACTTTAGCAAAGCATACTGTCAGCCCACTCTATGTCATCCCCACAGGCACCTATGGTCAAATGAACAATGGGTCAACACCTATGTTTAATGACATCAACATCTATGACCTCTTTGTCTGGATGCATTACTATGTGTCAAGGGACACACTGCTCGGAGGGTCTGAAATATGGAGGGACATTGATTTTGCCCACGAAGCACCAGGGTTTCTGCCTTGGCACAGACTTTTCTTGCTATTGTGTGAACAAGAAATACAGGAGCTAACCGGGGATGAGAACTTCACTATTCCATACTGGGACTGGAGGGATGCAGAACACTGTGACATTTGCACAGATGAGTACTTGGGAGGTCACCACCCTGAAAACCCTAACCTTCTCAGCCCAGCATCCTTCTTCTCCTCCTGGCAGGTAAGACGCACTACATATGTAAATTGATAAAGGAATGGTGCTTCTGTAGCCACATCTTCATGCAGGTTTCTGTTTATATTTCTGCTGATGTCTCAGTGCAAAAAGGTACCTTACAAACAGATATTGATGCTTCTTGACATTTTTTTGGGGGGGTTGAAATTGCAATTAAGCGGATATCTGTTGTGCTTATTTTTGTAATATATAACAGCTTTATTAGACTGCTAAGCTGCTTTGAACAAAGACTGCTTGCTCCACCACTGTATTGCCAGCATCTACAACGGTATCCGGCATACACAGTAGCTCAGAGTTATTTAGGAATGGATGAGAAGCCAAATTATGTCAGTCCATGATTCCAAATAATGAAATCAATATTAAAGGTAGAATCTAAAAGTATACTACTTTAAAGTATAAATCTGGCCCTAACCCAGATCTATTAATCAGGACCTTCAAGGCATAGTGCTGAGATAACTCACTAAGTATCAATAATGACCTTTATTACATGGTTCTCTGATAAACAATAATTGCACAAAAAAAAATCTTTAGTTGTTTAAATTTTAAAGGATGCCGACTCTCAAATAGCTAAGTAAGGAAGATAGTTAAAGTATGGTGAATGAGTATTTAGAATATGTGAATCTCTATTGAATGTATTTGTATACATTAACTGATTTAATGTGCATTTAATATCAGTATATTGCCATTTTAAAGTCAAAAGATACCACGTCATTTGTCAAAATTGCTTTATGACAGCACTGTTGGTAAATAGCAAAGAAGGCATTTGTAAATAGTGACAATGGCTGTCTGACTAATCTATGTTATTTTCAGGGACAAAACTACCCTTTTGTATGGACCCAGCTCTTTCTAAAGGTTTTCATGAAGATGAAGAAGAAATTCGCCTTCTTCCTACTTTAAAAACGTTAGACAAAGAATTGAGGCATTGCTATTTTGAGATTACATTTTTGTTTTTTCTTATTATCTTTCTTCATTCTGTATTAGAGGCAAAAGATAAAGAAATATATGTTAAATTATTTTTCCTTTATATAGACACATGTGAGAAAAATGTTTATCTGTCACATCTTCTGAAATTTCCCACTACAATTATTCTGCCTACCAACTCAGATGGGATGAGAACCCTGCGTAGGCTGTCCACACCTGCCATTTTGAAATACAAATGCCCTTTATCCCTGATGCACACATGCCTCCAAAATGGAGCCTCTTATTAAAGCATCATTGCAAAATACAGCTGACAATTACTGGTGTCAATGGTGCTAAGAGTTTACTGAACCTAGTGAATACTATATATGGAGGTACTGTGATGGAAAGCAACATTGTTGTCTATTTTCACTTCTTCTACCTTAACTTATGAACTGCAACACCCTCATCTGGCTCTCTACTCCTCTGGCTATCTCTTCACGTTCTGTCAGACTTAGCTGTGGGATTCTCTCAGCTATAGCACTTCGATTCACTTTGCTTAATGTATAGAGGCTGAAGGATCATCCAAATTATCAAGAGTTGCAATACATCCACTGAGCTCAGAAGGAAGATATACGTTAATATTTAGTTAGGCAAGGTGTCTACTAGTGATGGTACCCAGCTTTAATGTTTCTAACCATGTTTTGAATACTGAATTCAAACTTTTCCACTTTATCCACTTATACTTATTGTCACCTATATAAGTATTAAAAATTTTTTTTAAACCACAACAGACTTCTCTGCCCTGGTGAGTAAGTCCAGAACTGTAGATGCTACGTTACCGCCTCCAGACTTGTATTACACTTATTGGGCTGTGCAGAAAAGGGGCTTTTTATGTAAATTTGGCAAAGGTGGGGTAGGGGAGAAATCACTGAAGAAAAGCAAGCAAAATTTTAAAAAAAGAATTAACAAAATGAAACAAACTTCACAAGCAAATAACTTTATATTTTGAATTACTGATATATTTTTAAGTTTAATTTTTACATGTACATATATATGATTACACATATATACAATAACTTATATACAGCAAGAAGGACCACAAAACAATTAGGAATTATATAAATGTAACATTCATAGTATTTTGTCTATTTGTATTTGGCAAACTTGAAGAAAACATTTTTACTTTCTTGTGAGTTCATAATTCTGAAAGTAAATCAATATCTATCATATCTTATCTCTATCATCTAAAAACCTCTATTTAGACCTAAAAACAAATTAACCCCTAAACATCTAAGCTTAATTATAAAACCAAATTACTTGGTCTTCGACCCTCCCAATCATATTTGGGCCCTTACAAAGATATTATGCATCCCAAAGCAGCAGGAAGAAGCCTTAAAGAGAGGCTGATGCCCCATCTCCCTTAAGTGGGCTTGGGTAGGGTTGTTCTCTTGGGCTATGGATGTTTATATGCATTGACAGTAGGTTATAAATTATTATTGGACTTATTCAGAAAGAAAACGAGATTGGACTCAGGGATTTCTCTCCTTTCCTTTATCTTTCTTTCTTAGGCATGGAGATAGGGGTTGAAAAGAAAGAAGGAAGAATATAGAAATATATTGGGATGACAGGACAAAACACAGATTATTGAATCTACTTCTCAACCTAAGGCCTTAACTGTTACTCACAAACAAGGTTATTTTTAATTCATCGGTAAACAACCTTATTTTAAAATAAGATTAAATGAGTAAATGTTTGCTCTACCTACCTAATCTCTGCACTGTGCAGGAATAAACAGCTGGGACGTGACAGGTCACCTAATTCTTGTCTGTTTTCTCTACTCACACAATCGTTCTTGTTACCGTTCTTACACCCATCAGAATGGCTAAGATCAAAAATTCAAGCGACACCACATGCTGGCGAGGATGTGGGGAGAGAGGAACACTCCTTCATTGCTGGTGGGAATGCAAACTAGTACAGCCACTTTGGAAATCTATCTGGTGCTATCTCAGAAAAATGGGAATAGGGCTTCCTCAAGACCCAGCTATTCCACTCCTTGGAATATACCCAGAAGATGCTCCAGCACACAACAAGAAAATTTGCTCAACCATGTTCATAGCAGCCTTATTCATAATAGCCAGAACATGGAAACAGCCTAAGTGTCCCTCAGTAGAAGAGTGGATAAAGAAACTGTGGTACATATACACTATGGAATACTACTCAGCTATTAAAAACAAGGAATTCCCGAAATTTGTGGATAAATGGATTGAGCTAGAAATGATCATAATGAGTGAGTTAACCCAGAAGCAGAAAGAATCAAATGGTATATACTCACTTATATCTGCATACTAGCCCAAGGGGCATGTCCCACGAAAGCCTTCACTTACCAGGAAACTGGGACAGAGGGGAAGGCATCCTATTGGGACTCTAAATGAGAGACGCATGGGAGAACAGCAAAATAAAAGGATCCAGAGGGTCCTAGAAATCTACAAGTAGAACAATATGATAGGCAGATTTGGGCCCAGGGGTCCCGCTCAAACTAAGGCACCAGCCAAGGACAATACAGGAGGTAAACTTTAAACCCCTTCCCAGATCTAGCCAATGGTCAGAATATTCTCCACAGTTGAGTGGAGAGTGTGATACGACTTTCTCACATACTCTGGTGCCTCACATTTGACCATGTCCCCTGGAGGGGGAGACCTGGTGGCACTCAGAGGAAGGACAGCAAGTAGCCAAGAAGAGACTTGATACCCTATGAGAATATATAGGGGGACGTAATCCCCCTCAGGAACAGTCATAGGGGAGGGGAATAATGGGAAAATGGGGGGGGGGAGGAATGGGAGGATACAAGGGATGGGATAAACATTGAGATGTAACAAGAATAAATTAATAAAAAAAATAAAAATAAAAATAAAAAAAAAAAAAAAAAAAAATAAAATAAAAAAAAAAAAAAAAAAAAAAAAATGAAGATTTCCCTCTCCTCAATGCTTCCCATTAGGCGAGAGTTAGAGAGCAGGAGAGGAGGGATATAGTTAAAACATTCTATATGCTTACATGTGTGTGTGTCCTTGGGAAACCTCTGTTTAGTGAAGATGTGCCGGAGAAAAAGAAGCCATATCATTTTAAAAGAAAACTGACAAATGGCTTACTGAAATGGAAGCAATGCAAACTAGGATTGTTTCTGCCTTGAAAGATGGCTCATCTTTCAGAATTACTGGTTATTCTTTCAGATACCTTCAGTTCAATTCCCTGCACTAATATAACCCCTTACAATCATCTGCAAGCCCATTTCCTGTGTATATGACGTCCTTTTCTGATCTCCCTGGGCACTAGGAACACATGGTGTACAGACACCCATGCAGACAAGCCAACCATAGACATAAAATAATACATTAACGAGTAAACTAATAACAAATTTTCACATTGCTTTAATTCATTCACTGTCAGTCAGAAAATCATTGACAGTTTTTATGATTGCTTTGCAGTTACTTGAGCATCAATCATCCAATGTCTTGCTGGAAACACAGAATCAACAGGTCTATTGTAAAGTGCCAACGTCTGTACTTTTTGTTTATTTGAGGAAGTCCCATAGGGTAGCCGTAGGCTGACCTACAACTTACCCTACAGCTGAGGCTGGTCTCTAAACCACAGCAAACCTCCTGCCCTCTGCCCCCCAACGGAGGCTCTTAATGTGGTTCTAAGGTGCAGAAAGCACTGAGATTCACAGATTTAATTAATATGGAGATTGTTTAGTTATCTCTTTACTTTCCTATACGAAAGCAGGGTTTCCGTAATGAACACACTGTTAATTTGAATGCTTCTGTCTAAATTAAACATTCAAATTAAAAACCAGACTGTTTTGTGTTAGATGGGATCAAATAGCTTCCAAGTTAAAATGAGCTCATTAATACTTTCCAAGTTAGGTAGGCTGTAGCCCATCTCATACAGGTATCTTTTTATTTGACAAAAGAGAACATTACAGCTTTGATAGCATTTGCCCATTCCAAACTGAGAGATTTTTTTGTGGTATCTCAGGGATTGCTCACATTTCATAAAGCATCAGTCTGAAACAGGAGGAGGATTTGTCTACAGTAATCAGTTGAAGACAGAACCCAAGTTACTGTGTCTCCATCACTATTTAAGTAAACTGTCTTGACTTGCACTTAAAATAGGTCTAATAAACTAATTTATGGATGTATAACTTGACCGGTAGTTACTTTTACTCTCTTTTGTACTCTTCAGTTGACCCAGGTTTGATTCCCACCACCCACATAATGGCTTACAATCATTTGTAACGCCAGTCCCAGGAGATTTGATATCTTCTGGTCAATATGGGCACCAGGAACACACATGGTCCATGGAGTTGCATTAAGCAGAACACCCATACACATTAAAAACAAAAACCAAAACAAACACACTGTCATATTTTCCAAGATAGAAACTATAAGTAAATTTGTAACCATACACAGAGAGACCATGATACATACGCAGAATGGGCTTCATAATTACATGCTAAATTAAACAAAAATGAAAATCTGAGAAATTTAAATCTTATCCTACATGGATTTCTGAGGACTCAGCCCATATGTTACAGCACTGGATCCTCAGTGCAGAAGACAAAATGCCAACAGATAACACTTGCTTAACATCTAAAAGAAGGCATTTTGTGCAGTGACCGCTGGTCTCCAGGGGGTGAGAGTGGGAGAGGGAAGAGAATGCTAATGTGTACATAAAAATAATGTAAATATGTGGTATAGTCATAATATATCTAAGCATTATTTGAGTTGATAATTACTTGGCAAGCTTTTAAAAATAGATATCATCATGTAATTCATGTTAATTGTTTTAGGAAGACTTAATATGCAATCAGCCTTTTTCTAGCTTGTTATTTATCCATTTGTTTGATTATTATCAAAAATATTTTTCAAGCAGAGTCATTATAATAGCTCATAATGTTTTTAAAGGAAGATACTGGATGACATTTAAGTACAATTCATGTGTTCAACACTACTGCATACAATGTTATGCAATCAATAGAGAAACCAACCTAAGAAGAAGAGGTGTGTCAAAGAGAGCTGTCATGATGGATCACAGTGGAGAGGAAAATGCTTCTTGATGATAGATGTGAGTGAACTGCAGCCAGGAAATTCACTCATCAGGTGGAAAGCATATCACATGGAAGCCGCAGGGGGAAGAAAAAACAAAGTCACATTCAGCAGAAAGTCATGGGTTTAGGTAACCATGACAACTACTCTGTGAAATAACAGCTTCTCTTTTTTTCTTTATGAAAAAGATTTTGTGGAATGTCATATGCTTTAGTGGGTTTTTTTTTTTTCAGGAAAAACTCAAATACCATAATAAAATCTTTGCTCCTGAAGGCTTTTAAGAGTTGATGGTTTATTGCTACTTCTTAAATTTAATAGAACACTATCATGTTTCACCTACAATACTAATGCATCTGTTTCTTCTGCCTCCCTTTCTTTGTTTCTTTGCACTTGCCTATTTCGCTATGCTCCTCCAAGTATATGCTACAAATCATTTGTGGTTAGAAAAAGAAAGAAACAAATTATGACCAGAAACCCTGGGCTTAGTCCAATTTTTGTCAGTTTCCAAACAAGCCATTTAGAATTAATGACCTTTATATTTTTTAACAAAAAATTGTTGTTATTATATATGATTGTTTTCTATGCTAATGAGAGAACAGAACCTAGGAGAAAACAATGTGCCATCCTGTAAAAACCACTATCCTTTGGCTCACATAAACATGAGCTAGTGTTACTTCTCTGATGTACAATCAAGAAGATACCTAAATATTTAAGAGATATTTTTGTTTCTAAGAGATACAATGGCTCAATATAGCATTACTATAAAACTATTTAAAGAAATCAGTTCATGTAAAATTATTTGTTTAGTCTTTGTTTATCTTGTCACATTGTTTTGAGTTGACGTATGAGAAGTACTTTAAAGAAATGTTTGAAATGATACATTTTAGGATCAGTTATTATAATAAGGAATATTAAATACTCATATACTTAGAGATAAAAATTAACTGCATATCTGAGTAATGATTTTATATTCAATATCAGTTATAAATTTTGGCATTACTGGGGGTGAGACAATCTGAGGGTGGGACCAAGGGCCTGATACATGCTAGCAAAGTATCATAGTACACAGCTACATCTCAGCCATAATTATTAATCCTTTATATCTGTCACTGTATAGCTTGCTGTAAGTATGTTAAACTATTTGATCCTGAGTAAAGAGTCAATATGCTCTCCATTTAGAGATAGACAGTCTTGATAGATAGTCTGCATAATTTGCCTAAGGCCAGGGGGTTAATCAAATCTATACTAGATACTATCTCTCTGACTATAATATCTAGGGCCATAGCCACAATGGCAACAATCTCTCTATCAAACAAAAAGACAAAAATTTGGAGCTACCTTTAAAAAATATTATTTCTACAACCACAGTGTCTTTTCTCTGCATTATTAACACTTAGTCACATGGGAGTTAACATTTCAGCAAAAATAGTTTCATCCAACCTCTCTAATGTAACTGAGTCTGCTGTAAGTGTTGTTTCTGCAAAAAGAGTAGTTTTTAAGTACCCTGAGGATTAATAATCAAATAGGTATGAAATGACTTTCTCCATGCCCCTGCACGATGTCTATTGACATTGCAAAGACATCCAACCTGCTACATTCAGAGTAGAAGCTGCACTAGTTTTATGAAACTGTTCACAAGTCATTCATATGGAAAAATAACTGAGGTATGGAAAACTTAAGACTCAGAAATGCTGTATTTATGCATTTTCAAATATCTTCATATGTAAGAAATAGATATTTTAAGGAAGAAATCAAAGTCTGAATAGTAAATTCATTCATGGTTCATATATACTTTACATACATAGCTTGAAGATAATCTTATACACTTTTTGGACATTTTTCCCTGTTTTTGTCCCATGTAGTAAAATGCAGATTTTCATTTACAGAAATCAAGGCAATTTAAAGTTTCAACATTCCGGATTGGAGTTTGGATTGGGATTCTGAAGCTGCATAAGGACCATGATTGGAATGTATTTCTAGGACTCTTCCCATTCTTAGACCCTTTTGAGTCAGCCACGTAACAATTATTTTTACTAAGTTTTCCCTTGATCTTGAAGAATCTGTAGGGTCTTTGACCCCACCAGGTGAACATATCTGTGCCTAACCATGGGCAGAAACATGGGGTATAGAGAAGCGTGAGCAGCAGTGTGCAGAGCAGAGGAGTCAGTGGAGCCTCAGCAAGGACCTCTTGGGAGGAAAGCATGTGGCCAACACTGGCCAGGTTAATAACATGCTTTGGAGGGAAACTTTAAACTAATGTTTGACTTGTAGGTTTCCAGGACCCTGTGGGTCCTACTATTTCCCTATTCTTCCATGCTACTCTTGCCTAAAGTCTCAATAGGATGTCTTCTCCTCTGACCCACTTTCTTGGAAAGTAAAGTTTTTCATGGTATGTATCCCTTGGACTAGTGTTTTGATATAAGTGAGTATATACCGTTTGTCTCTTTTTGTCTCCTCAAACTAAGGCACCAGCCAAGGAGAATATAGGCATTAAACTTCGAACCTTTACCAAGACCTAGCCAATGAACATGATATTCTCCACCGTTGAGTGGAGAGTGAGATCTGACTCTCACATGAACCCTGGTGCCCCTTCTCTGACCATGTCCCCTGGATGGGGAGGCCTGGCGGCACTCAGAGGAAGGATAGCAAGTTACCAAGAAGAGACTCGATATTCTAAGAGCATATATAGGGGGAGGAGGTCTCCCTCAATCACGGACGTAGGGGAGGGGAGAGGGGGGGAAGTGGGAGGGAGGGAAGAATGGGAGGAAACAGGGGAAGGGCTAACAATTGAGATGTAATATGAATAAATTAATTTTAAAAATGTAAAAAAAAAAATGTCTCACAGAGTCAATGTGAAGAAAAAGAACCGGATGGCAGCATACAAAATAAAACCCACTGTTTTCTGGCTTTAATTGCAGGCTGGTTGGTATGAAAGTATAAAGAAAATAATTTTTGTTATTATTGTAATATTTTTGTGACTTATGAAAACTATGTTGGAATTTTAAAACATAAGCACATGTATATGTTTAGAATATGAGCATTTTCATGACTGTGATTGGTGGGTAAGTCATGAAACTCGTCCATACATGCAACCAAAGAGTACAAAGAGAAAGATAAAAAGAGTGTATAAACCTGAATTCTACATCAAGCCCAGGATCATCACTGTGTTGGTGAGTTCTTATCAGTTTTACACACTTAGACATGCTTGGGAAAAAGGATCTCTCAATTGAATAATATCTTGTAAAGATAGGCATGCTGGCTTCCTAATAGGGAACTTTAATTGCTGACTGATGGAATGGCCAGTCCACTTTGGGTAGCCCCATCTTTGGGCAAGTAAGGCCTGGGTTGTGTAAGAGGGTAACTGAGTAAATCAGAACAAGTCAAGGGAAGCAAGCCATTAGGTAGCATTGCTCTGGTGTCTCTGCTTCATTCCCTGCCTTGAGGTTTCTGTTTCAGTCTTTCCCTATGAAAAATTTTAGCATCCTGTAATTCAAGTAAAACCTTTTCTCCCTAAGTTGGCTTTGGTTAGTCCTGGATCACAGCAACAAAAAGCAAACTAGCACAATAAACATACATCCATTGTAGTGTGCAATGCTCAGAAATTAACCTAACCTTTTAAGGTGAATCACTTTGTAATTTTTTTTCCTTTAAATTCTGGAGTAGATACGTGTGAATTTGAGTTTCACAGTGAAGCCCTGGGAACCAGAAACATACCACAGGAGTTTACCTCGACCCTCTGCTCAATGCAATTTTATTCTTGTGTTATGCTATTTTGAGAAAACATCATTACCTTTCTGGAGTGTTAGATGTCACTCCCAATATATTGGTACCAGCCTCATCTAGTCTCCAGTTTTCGGGAGCTACTTGTAGGAACATCAACAGTGACCCACCATTGTCATTCTTGGGAAGGGTGAATCTATCTGGACATGTTGGTATAAGGTGAAGCAGGCGAGCTTCAGGGTGACTGATAGCAAAATGGGCAGAAAACTAATTACCACAGGCACTTCTCAGCAGCATCACTCTATGAATTAATGTGTGCTCTTCAAATTTATTTGTTGAAGTTGGAATTCCCAATGTAACTAACTACATTTTTAGAGAGGACTTTGAAAGTAATCCAAATTAAATGGAGAACTTAGACCACCAATTTAGGCATTTATTGTTATTGCATCTGGCATTTACTAGCATAAATTGTGCTCAGAATGTACCCAACTATTTTGAGCTATCAATAGTTGTAATTCATAAAATGGAATAATATTTCATTTTTGTGGTTTTGGATAGCTTGTCACTACTGACTCTGCCTCCCAAATGTACTCCAAACCATCCATTAGTCAAGTCTTCCCTCACTCTTCTTCCTTTTTCCCCCTCCAAGTACAATAATTAATTTTATAAGGACTCCTCTGCTCAAATAAAGAAGTTTCATTTCACACTGTTGGATCCTGACTGCCAAAACCAAATGCAAACTAGATGAAGAACTGGGAATCTGCTGTTCATTTCAACATAGAAGTGCTGTAAAACATTGGCCGTCGAACTCTTTCGCATGAGTTATAAATGCTTTGAGAGGGACAGAGGCAATGCTCTGTGGGGCCAGAAGACTACACCACCAGGGAAGTCTGGAAGTAGAGAGATGTGAAGTGTGTCCACAGCTCAGTCTTGAAATTGGTAGAAGGAACGATCCTCCCTGTTCTGAGCCTGCACGCCCTGGCACATGTAGCGACCACTTACCTCCCCAATTCTCAAGACGATCACGTAGCCTGGCACCTGGAATTCCTCTTCATGCAAATAGAGAATCTCCAGCATCCATCCCCAACCAATGATACGTGCCCACCCTGGAATCCATTCCCATTCCCCGAAGGTTCATATATACCCCTTATTCACTCCAAATAAATGGGCACAAATTGTTTCACTTAGTATCATCTAAGAGTCGCTGTGTCTAAGCTAAAAGACTATAGTACTTGAAGAGCTGCTTCAGAGAGGGCTTTCTCTCTCTGGGCATTCACCGCTGGACCTGGACCCTCGGACCCACCCATGTGGCTGAGCTTCATATCTTTCCCTTTTGTCTGGACGCTAAGAACTATAACACTGAAAATTTCAAGAAAGGACTTCTTCCTCCCCTCCGAACTGGAGAGACGTAACACTGAGAACCTTGGAGAAGGACTTCTGTCAGCATTACCCTCCAGATTGGGATCCTGCAGACCCCAGCTGTTCTGGCCTCTGCTTCATGCTTTCCAGCCTGGTGTGCTGCAGCAACTGGACACTACCTTCTCCCGCCTCTCCCCCAATGAGGAAGCACGACAAGAAACCACATGGCTCAGTGGTTAAAATATTTGCAGCGCAAGCATAAAAACTGGAGATCAGATAATCAGCACCTCTTAATCCCTGAGTGGGGCTAGTAGCTTCCTGTTAGTATCCTAGTGCTTGCAAACCAGAGCAAGCTTCCTAGCCAAATTAGTCAAGTCAATGAGTACTGTTCCAGTACACCATGTATACCATGCTGAGTGACTGAGAAAGACACACACCATCAACCTCTACCTTCCACGGTCATATACAAACATGTATATGTGCAAGTACACCTAAAAACACACATTGTAGCAACACTCATGCAAACATACACTTATGTCAATGTTACATACATATATGCACACACCATTAAGAGTAAATAAATAACTGGACAAAGTAAAGCAAAGTTGGAGCTGAGAAACATCGTGATAGAAATGTCTATTACCTTCAAAGTGTCACTTGCCTTCTTTGAGTCTAAGTTTACTTATTAATGTGGGAAAGTATTGCCACATGATTTAAATGAAACGCTTCAGGTAGCATGGCTCCTAAAAACATTTCCTATAAAAATGTGAAGGATTGTTAGTTTTGAAAAAAAAAAATGACCTGCCAGAAAGTTGCATAGGAATCATGAAAACTGCTATGCGATTAAAAGTCTATATGAGGAACACTATGCAGTATATCACCCTAGCCATTAAAAATGGGTCTGTTATCACAAACTCAAAAATCATGGAGTAGGATTATCACCGATTCTTGGCATTCCTGGTTATTGTTAATAAATATTTGTTTGATGTTTACTATTGTTCAAGAGATACACTATAGACTTTATATGGAGCAGTAGCTGCCTTATTGTCATAACCTGAGATTTAGTATCTCACATGGTGGTTAATGTATAGTAGAGGTTTCACAAATTGATTTTAATCTCAAATATTTATATAAAGTACTCATTTTTATCACAATTTGATGATAAGGCTCTGTAAGCCTAAGTCCATCCTTTATCCGCCAAACTCCACTGCATCCTTTGACAATTTGCATCATCTAATCACCAGAGAGCTGAATGAAGATAATGAAGAGTAATTTCAACATCCCCACCTCCTCTTGTCTCAGGGGTAACTCATTGAACATAAATTTCTTTTCACAGATCATTTGTAGCAGATCAGAAGAATATAATAGCCGTCAGGTTTTATGTGATGGGACACCTGAGGGACCACTATTGCGCAATCCTGGAAACCATGACAAAGCCAAAACCCCCAGGCTCCCGTCTTCAGCAGATGTAGAATTTTGTCTGAGTATGACCCAGTATGAAGCTGGACCAATGGATAGAACTGCCAACTTCAGCTTTAGAAACACATTGGAAGGTAATTTTGATTTTTTTTAATCCTTGTTTATAATTTATTTTCAGAAATTTGGGGCTCAGAGATATTCACAAGTTGAAACTTTGTGAGTTGTGTAATGCTATGCTTTGCATATACCCATACAGGAAACATAACTAGCTCATAGCATCACATAATACCACAACAGTTTAGTAATATGAAAATAAGTTGTGCACTGTACCCACAATGGAAAAAGTGGGGATAACTAAGAGTTTTCTACAAAAGAAACAGCTCTCTGAAATGATTAAAAAAAAAAAAAAACTTTAAATGCCATATTCTGTATGTCTCAGAGGTTTTTGAAGACTTTGTATATGGATTTTACCTTACATATCTATGCAATTGTATCTATCTGTTACATCTAGGATGTATATTCTTGTGATAAAGAAAACACTAGTAATTGATATGAACATGATCTGATCAAATAACAATTAACTTGTATTACTTAATTATTCTAATAGCCTGCGATAGCCCTTTGAAAGTATTGGAAGCAAACTTTGTATTATAACTGAGTTGTTTTGGTTCAATACCACATATTAGAGTAGAAATTATATATAATGTGTATTAAGAATGAGACAGGTTAACTCCTGGCAATACCCAGTCTACCTCAAAGAAGATGATGAGCATCAAAAGAAAATCAGGTATGTGACTTACAGGTAGATGGGTTCCAGAAGAGCAGGGAAATCTAAGCCATAGGTATTTAATGTCATCTGATTCTAGTCTTAGCATTTTCATTGTTCAAAAGTAGATTATTTATATATTACAAACTATTTACCCAGTGGGAAAAGATGTTAAGATGTACAAAAGGAAAGCAATAAATGGCTACTGATGGGTTAAAAATAGCACAAGATAGTTTGATTCTGAGTTTGCAACATTCCAACCTGTCCTGTCATTAAGCTCTTATTGTCCCATATTCTTTCCAGGAATTCTCATCCACAGGTCTAACAATGACTGGTGTGAAAGTGTTTCAACAAATCTGTATTAGTATAAAGCAGAATAATTCTATTTCTGATGCTTTTTTAACATGGGATTATAGATACAGAACTATGGAAATACAGCATTTTCTCAGGATCTAAATGGGCTTCTTTCTCTTTAATTTAAACTATCCTAGATACTAGGTTTGAGGCAATTATGTTTTCCTAATGTAATAAAGACACAATACATGCCAATATAAATCTGTATCATTATGTCCCAACATTTGCACTTTATCAGAGATGGTTTTTCACATCCTTTTCTATTCCTTAATTCAACTTATGCTCCATTCAACACCTGTTTGTTCATGTGCAATCAGAATGAACTCTTTTTCATATGCCCATATCATTCAATTTATTCAGCATTGGGGAAACAAATCTATCAACAAACACATTTTAGAAGGCAACAAAAATTAAAGAACTCAAGCCATAGATGCCATATATAAGCAAACATTGGAGCTATCCCCTAATAAAGCACAAAGAAATTACTACCAGGTACAACTTTCCAAAAGTTCATTGAAATCTACTATATAGAAAATCTTTGTTTCTTCCATAGAGAGAGTTTTTTAAACTTTTTTCTTTATTTTTAGTGTATTGCAGCCTAACTTTTATTGTTCTACTTATGGAGTGAGTTTATTATCTCTTCAGAAAGGTCAGGAAAAAGAAAGAAAAAAAGGAAGGAAGGAAGTTAGGAAGAAGAAGAAAATGGCAAGAGCATGAGAGAGAGACCTACTGACAGTTCAGACGTTTATTTGGGGGGAAAACTACTGAAGGGATTCTCTCCAAATCATAACCCACTGTCCAAGTACAGGTTGTAATAGTCATAGGACAGAAAGAGAAGACTGAGGTTAAAATGTTTACTTTTTTGAACCAAACTTCGACATTACTAGGGATAACCACTGAGTAGTCAATCAAAGAATACTAAGTGATTGAGAAACATCCTGAATGGCTATTGCCTGAGTCTATGATGTAGGGAAGAAAAGAAGTCATAGAAACAACTCACACCAGTTTTTCTGCTAGGGAAATTGTCACAGTTCAACCATAACAAGAAGTTGTACAAAATGGTGCAGCCCAGGCTAACATTTTTCCTTTTCTTCTTTCATTCTGAGCCGTAATCCTAAAGCCTCATACCCGTATATAACTTAAGAAAGAAAGAAATGACGTTAAGATATAATTACATTTATTCTTTTACAGCAATAAAATGATGCTTTAAAAAAACATTTGATATGTGCAAAACACCCTGGCAAACACTTTATATGATGTCTCAAACTTTATAAAAGTCTTCTGTAGATGCTGTTATTATGCTCAGCTGAAAGGGGGATGGCGGGTTCAGAAATGTTAAGGCTATCCTTGGTCAGCGACTAAGCGGAAGTCCCAAATGTGCACCTACTTTGTTTAAGGACATTGTTTTAGTTGCATTCTGATGACCCATATAGTTCTTGAGTTGCCTGAGGTCTACAGTATTGTGATAAATACAATATCAGCAGATACAGTTGTTTGGAGGGAACCGCTGAACAGGTTCTTGTATCCCTAAAGAGAGATTTGGAGATAGAGACATGGTAGGAAGCACAGAGAAAAAGAAGTGGCCCAAAGCAGAGCAAAGGCTTGGAAGCTCAACAGCAAAGCTACACAATGATCACATTTCATGGGTTTTCTGGCTTACTTGCATAGCAGTGGCCTTTTTTTTTTTTCAGCATGTTTTATCTGTTCCACTTTGCTCCTGGGCTCTGGTTCCCATCTTTGCTCTTGGTTAAGAGACTTTCTCCCATGATAATTGGGTGGCTTTTGTGAAAGAACTTCCAGACCTCACTGTCTCTCTTATATGCAGTGGAAATGTATGCTGTCACAAAGAAAATTGAAATCCTTACATTTACAGAAAAATGGATGAAACTGGAAATCATTAAACAGAATAAGTCAGACTCATAAAACAATGATAACATTGTTTATCATACATAAAATTTAGATTTAAAATCACATTTGTGTATGTTTATGAGTATGTATATTTATAGTTGTAGATGTACATGTGTAATTCATGAGGCTGAAAAAGAGGAACATAATGGAAATGACAAGATATGAATGGTAAGGAATAAATAGAGCACATTTACTAAGGAGACAGATGCTGGGGTTAACTAGAGGAAATAAAGGAAGTAGCATTAAAAGCACAAAGAAGATGCAGAGCAAAGAACACAATATTTATGTAACATATGTATGAAGAGATAAACATGAAACCATTACCTTCTATGCTTACTTAAAGTTTTGATTAAAAAAAATAAGTGGACAGTATCAGTTTAGTTTTTTTCCAATTTAACAAGGCAATTCCTGGTGGCTGCATAGTCTGCAGGCAGTAACAGAAGTGCAGTGTTGTACGTATTGCCTGAAAGGACTGTATGACCCCCTGGCATTTGCCAGGGTTTACACAAGTTTTCCAAATGCAAACATAGGAGATTTGCAAGACAGACTATACTGTGAAGAATATTTGAGTACTTCAGGGCTTTTTTGTTTGTTTGTTTGTTTGTTTGTTTGTTTGTTGTTTTTGTTTTGGCAAAATTTCAACCATCAATGATATCATCACCACCACCATCACCATCACCATCATCATCGATGTTGTTGTTGATTGGGCATGGAGTAGGCACTGAAATGAAGCAAAGGGATTTCATTCATTTAAAACCTAAAGTGAAAGAAAAATGATGTCGTTGTAAGTATCATAGATACTCACAACTGGTCAAAGTGCAGAGAATAAATGACTGTGAGATGCCCATGCCAATTGGTACATCTACAGTGAAATCTCCACAATGAAGAGCCCTCATGACTTGTCAATGTGGAAAGGGCGAAAGTTTACAAGGCCGTATGCATAGATGAAGAGCCATAGGAAGCAATGGCTGCCAACAGAAGGGGAATCAGTTTTTTCCAGATCACTAATTGGCTATCCAGTCCTAAGTTGTCATCCCAAAACACATATTCATTTGAGCAACACTAATTGGACTCATGATAGTGTGTGTGTGTGTGTGTGTGTGTGTGTGTGTGTGTGTGTGTGTGTGTTTAAAACAACAATTATAGAACAGGTCATGTATTCAAGAGTAAATTAGGGGACAGGGTAGTTGGGAAAAAGAGAAGGGTGGAAAATATGTACATAAAGTACTCATCTATGAAATTCTCCAAAAATTAAATTAAAATTTAAGTTAAAAGTGCTTCTTATTAATTACTTTACTTGAGAGAGTTAGTTCAGAGTGCTCAGGGTTTAAAGCAGTAAACAGCAGCAGCAGCAGCAGGAGGTGGCTCCAGAGACTGCTCTACCTGCTGATCTCAAACACAGGACTACCAGGTTCCAATGCTCTTCTTGGTAGATGAAATTAGCTTCCAGCAACTCAAGCGGGGCAAATTCACTTCACTGCTTGAGTTGAGCCTTTTGTAGATTGAGTTCTCAACATCTTGTTAACATCTGGCCCTCCTGAGCTCTGGAACGGCCCTCTCGTGATATAGCAAGTTAAATCGTGATCCCTGACTTGTGTTACTGTTCTAAGGTATCAACAAAGTTCAGTTTTAAGCATAAGATTCCCTCTCAGAATTACGCCTGACCACTGTTCTCTGAGTCATATAGAGGTACAAATGAGATTCCTATCTGTAATTGACTTGTCCGCCAAAAGAATCATCATGCACTTAAGTTGAATCTCCTATACTGTATTCAAGGCTTTTGAAGTTCCTGCGCTTTTCCCGAGGTTTAGATGGACTATCTTTTTTCACCAGGGTAACCTGGTATACTTTTTGAATAGGGTTTCTGTTTCCTCTCTTCTTTTGACTAGAGAGCTGCGTGGATGAGCCATGTTTCATCTAGCTTTTTTTTTTTTTTTTTCTGGTATATTACCCACCGTATTCCCAGCAGTATCAATTTCTAAAGAAAAACTTTCTTTCTTTTTTTTTTTTCCTCCTTCAAATATAACATGCTGCTTTTATACTGACTCTTCTTGTTTGGATCATGAGACATGGCTTTAAGACTACCCACATACCTCAAAAGTTAACGTATTAGACAAAAATACATACCTGTATTAGTTTATTCAAAAAAGAATCTTAGAGAATGAATTACATTCAAGAGATTTTCAATAAAAACTAAGAATAAGTATTGAATATAACACAGATGTTATAGCAACACAGATAGTTTATAGCAACTAGTTTATCATGAAATAATCATCCCCAAAGGGAGGGGTAAAGTCCTTTAAATAGTGCTGCTATTGCTTAGTAAAGAATCTTAATCAAGGTTCATTGTCAGAGGTTGCCCTATGACAAAAACCTGGAAAAGTACATCCAGATAAGAACTCATCACGAGAGGGCCTTCCCTATGCTTAAGTACATTTTGTAAAGAGGGCTTCAGCTTTTTGTGCCAATAAGCATGGTAACTATTAAGGAAAACTTAACTTGAGCAGAAAAGTTATTGCCAATTTTAATTGTTATCACAAATAATAGCTTTACATAGACAAGAGAAATAATAGATCCGAGCTTTGATTCCTGACATATATTTGACTCAAATCCCAACTCTGCCACAGCTAGGAGATCTAGAACAAAGCACTTAGCATGTTTGACTTTCATTTTATCACCTGAAACCTAATTAATCAATAACTTCTTTTCAGACCTACCATGTGAATTCAGCTCCATAAAAAGCATAAAGAAAAACACTATAGTACAAACCATATATACAAGGATAAAGTATAATAAATAGCAGTATTTTTTATTGTAGTGTGGTTTAAAAAGGATAGAAATTGTTAAATGGGAGAAGAAATGTGATGTTAGGTGTACTTCTTCAAAAAGTATGAATTATATTTAAAGATAAAGGTCTAGCATTGCCATTTTAGAAATATAGAACACATGATACGTCACAATGATTCCCTAGTTTCAGTCTTCATTTGCACAGTTAGCTTGGAACTTAATCTGCTCAAGTCACAGTGAGAGAAAGTTTAATGCTGTGTGGGAGCTGAATTACTCCTGCTGAGAGAGCCAATTGGTATTCAGAACTTTGTAGATCGATCCCATTTTGTTGGTTGAGACTGGAATTGTCCAGGATCAGGATGAGCACCAAATTCATAATTTTCAGATGCCACCAAAAGATAAAAATACAGATCACTGTGTTAGTTACTTTTCTATTGCTGTGAAGACAGCATTACCGAGACAACTTAGAGAAGAAAGAGTTTACTGGGGCTTTATGGTTTAAAGAGAGCAGGTCCATGCCCATCATAGCAGGGAGCATGACAGCAGGCAGGTACACATGGCACTAGAAACAGTG